>NW_027457594.1:905625-1207500 GCF_050624435.1 Tenrec ecaudatus | reverse complement strand
CTGAAGGCAGAGTCACTGCAGGAAGCCCTTCTGGGAAATGCCCTGAAGCCAGGTCTCAACCAACTCCATCCACCCTCACCCTCCTAGATCCTAATCATAGGCTGCATGGAAATGCTCCCTGCCACTTCAAAGACTGTAAGTCCATGGGAGCAGAAAGCCTTCTCTTTCTCCCTTGGAGTGGTGGCTGGTGAGTTCAAACTGCTCACCTTCTGGGTAACATAACCCACAGACCAGCTCCCCCTGAGCTCAGTTAGGTTTGCCACACAGCACACATTGTTGGGAACCTTCTGAAGTAGCTGTGCCATGTGCAGGTTGGGGGATTTCGCACAAGATGCAGAATTCCACCCTCTCTTGGAAAAAATAATTTTTGCAATAGCCTTGTATTCTCTTCTGGATCTGAGTAGCAGCTACTCTCATGCAGTCCTAGCACATACATGCTAGGTCTTACGCCGAGTCTGCTCCATGCTTTCCTGTGTCCTATGTGGCGCTGTAGGCACCCAAGGCATGGACTCTGCAGCCTGGGTTCAAATCTCTCCTTTCCACTTCCTCACTGTGTGGTCATAGGCTCATGACTTTATCATCCTGTGCCACTGATTTTTCATCTGTAAAATGAGGCAAGAATAGAGTCCACACATAGGCTTCTTAAGTGAAATAATTGAATTATTATATACAAAAAGCTTAGAACATTGCTCGGCATCTTGCAAATACTGTTAGGTAGCTTAGCATAGGGAGTGGGTCATCCATTACATATGCTCAGGTTCAAACTTCCGGCCAGGAAGGGGTGGTACACCTAGGTGGGTGTTACACCTGGATTGGCCCATCTGAGCCAGGTGAATTCAATCCAGCCAATGGGGTTGACCAGGACCATCAACCATGCCTCCCTGTGGAGGAATTGAAAAGGCAGGATCTTGACCTCTCCGATGTCTCCCTTCCCCCACTTTTCTGTTGTCCGTTCCCCAGGGAGGAGGTCACATGTAGATACTTGTAATCGGTTTCCTCTTTCCAATCCACCCTCCCTCTACCCTCCCACTATCACCACTCACAAATTATCAAGGTTTCTTGAGGGATGGGGGAGTGGGGAGGAAGGGGTAAAAATGATGACTCGATTGATGCCAGGGGCTTAAGTGGAGGCAAATGTTTTGAGAATAATGAGGGCAGTGAGTGTACAATGTGCTTTACACAATTGATGTATGTATGGATTGTGATAAGAATTGTATGAGCCCCTAATAAAACGATTTAAGAAAAGAAAGAAAAGGCAGGATCCTGGAGCCCACGTAGTGACTTTCTCTCCAGCAGCTTCTAGGCAAGCTGTGCAGGGGTGAGGGGCCCTGAGGTGCCTGTGTAAACCTGAAACTTCTTCTCTCAAAAAACTCACTTGGATCACAATCCAGGCTGCGGAGTGAATTCTTTCTCACGCGAAGCCAAGGACTGAGGTATATTTCTCCCACGAGTGATCTAACAATAGTATCTCTTATTATATCATTAGGAGCCCTGGTGGTGTAGTGGACTATGCATTAACCTGCTAATCGCAAGGTCAGGGGTTTGAACTGACTAGCCCCTCCGTGGGAGAAATATGAGGTTGTCTATTTCTGTAAGGCAATGGTTCTCAACCTTCTGAATGCCGCCACCCTTTAATACAGTTCATGTTGTGGTCACCTGCAACCATAAAATTATTTTCATTGCTACTTTATAACTGTAATTTTGCTATCGTTATGAATTGGATGACCCCTGTTAAAGGGTTATTTGATCCCCAAAGGGGTCGCGACCCACAGGTTGCGACCCCTGCTGTAAGGATTTAAAGTCTCAAAACCCCAAAGGGGCAGATCTTTGTCCTATTGGGAGTCAATAAAATGGTAGTTAGGTTTTTTTCTGCATCAGTATCAGATTCTGGTGGCAATCTCAGTCATCCTGCATTGTGGTCTGGTTTGAACTCCGGAAATGACTGCCCTGGTTTGAGGTGAGGGCCACGGTGCTTCAGTGGTAGACCTCTCATCGACTTTCACCGGGAAGACCCGGGTTTGATTTGCAGCCAATGTGCCCCAGACTGTCAGTGAAGGTTTGTGTGTTGCTATGACACTGAGCAGGCTTCAGTGGTGTTTCCAGACTGAAACAGAATAATGAAGAAAGACCTGATCATCCCCATCCACACATTGACCTATGGCCCACCACTGTTGGCTTCCTCTCCCAGTCCTGGTGGTAGCACAGATAGGCACAGTTTGCTCCACTGCCCATGAGGTGCCCATGAGAGGCTGACGCGACAACCACAGTCAAGATCAACAGCTTAAACTCCATTCTGGGTCTATGGAAACAAGAACAACCTTCTGAATTGAGGTCGCATTGCTATTTGGGACTGGGAGGATGCCTTTGTGATATGGATTGCACTCTGGATCCTAAGGGGGACTTTAAAACACAGTCACATAGCAGCTCTGGAAATTGCCATAGTGAGAAGGCAGGTTTAAAAAAAAAAAAAAAAAAAAGCTTTTACTGGCTTGCTCAAAGGAGGCTGCGGGTAGATTGGGGGGTGGAAAACTCCTCTGGAAATGGAAAATTTTTTATCCTTACATATGCATCATTTCTTCTGGTCCTGAAAGAAAACACAAAGCAGACGAGAGGAGGAAACGGAGACTGGCAGTCATCTTGTTGGTATTCCCACACCACCCCCTCCTTTAGCGCTTGCTGCCATCTCATCCAACTCCACTCAGTGTATTTTCACCCGGCAATGATGCAGAAATGTCTGCGTACTCCAGTTTTATTGTAGTCGGGCAGCGTTTATGGCTTTGACGTTCAACTGAGCATGGCAGGACGTCTAGAAGCAATTATAACCAGCATCTGCTCTGTCTGTGCGATGGGCAGGCAGTGACGGATTCCCAGCCTCCGGAACACTAGTGTTCCCTCCCAGCTCAGGATAATGACGGTGACACTCGGCCCCCTTGTTGTCTGGGGAGCTCAAGGAGCTCTCCTCTGAAACCTCAACTTATGGGCATTTCTTTGAGTGAAGACATCAAATTAGTGACTGGAAAGGAAGGCGTAGGAGATGATTATTGGCCACAAGACAAGCCTCAACCGCCTCCAGAGAGCATGTCTCCTAAGTGCAAAGTGTGGAGAGGGAGGAAACAATTGATCACAAATGGAATAGACTCTGAGTCTCGCCACACAATGTGTGTGTGTGGTCACTGAGGCGGCAACATTATGACTGGGGATGGATACGGTTTGTGCAGCCGTGATTGCCATCCAGAATGTGGCATGCTATTGTGAAAAATGATTTTTTATTCTGAGCAAATCTCTGCTTCCACTTGCTTTAATGCTTCGCCGGAGAGCAGGGGACTCTGGGAGGGGTGGGTGGCGCACAGGGCTGGGCTGACCTCAGGAACTCATGTGTAAAGGGCTTTTTCTCACTTGGAAGCAGGCTGTTCTTTCTGGTAAAGCTTGTTTGTGAACCTTGCCACATCTGCGTCCGAAGAGGGAACTGAAGGTGACAAATGCCACGAGGAGCCCCGGGCACATCTTGTTTCATTTGAATCCCAGTTTTACCTTTCCTCCTTTCTGGGTTCTGAAGCATCAGATGGGTGCCAAACGCTTCCACGGACAACTAAAGCTGAACAAGGTGGAGGCAGATGAAGAGCAACGGGAGGTTGGTGTTTGGGAGACTGAATACTTGGGCTTCCTAGGCCAGTCCAGTTGGTGGTTAGAGCCCTGTTTCAGATTCCACTGTAATCTCCTAGTGTCCAAGGACCAAGTGGCTCCTAAGTCCAGAATTTCTGTTACATGTGTCACCAAGGAGGAGTTGGGCTAAAATGCATTGAAGAATAAAGCAGGAGCTTGGCTTATGAATCCACTCTCTGATTCTGAAATTTCAAAGGCTCCGTGCACAGACATTTCAACACTGAAAGCACAGCAGGGAAAACCAAAGACTTGGGCTTCCTCCTTGTCCCTCTTTTCGGGCTTTTACGGTTTTCCAAGGCGCCTCCCTGAGCCGAGTGTTGTATAGGTCAGGTTTAAAGATGTCCTAGTTCCGAGGGACTTGCTGTTCTGCTTTCTTTTTCAGGGAGACCTGGTTTCTTGTCTTGTGGCCAAACACAGAGCACAGATGTCTGTGGGCCTCCTCCCTTTCCCCTGACCTTTGCTCTCTTCTCTGGATACACTACTGACCTGTTCTCCCTTACAAGATCTGAACTGCTCACAAACTTCGATGAATTCTCATCCTAGCAAGAAGCATCTGAGCATCTTATTAGAGCCTGTATGAGTTCTGTTCTGGATGCTTATTTGTGCAACTTCAGGGTCTGGCATGGAAACATTCCATGTCCACAGACCCGCACAAATAATATAAACTCCAACAGTAGTTTAAGGTTTAAGGTGGTAACAGGGAACGCTGGGGCCTGTGGCTCCTGGTGAACCTCACAGGCTGTCTAAAGGGGCTACTTCCATCTCAATGTAACCATACAGGAATGTAGACCTGTTAGGTAGCAAGACAAGGGGTTGTTCCTCTCCATGCTTAGGGGGCCCCCTACAGGAGGTTGGAAGCCAATGCAGGCTAAAGGGCATGCACCAATTCAAGGCCAAGCCAGGAGAGCTTAATTGACGCCTCACAGCTGAAAGCCCTTAAAAGGCTGGAACCTTCCCTTCAGCTGCTTCTCTGCCTTCCGCTCAGCAGGGCTGGGTGTGCAGTGTCATAAGGGTGCCCGTGTTCAGTTAACTGTAACGCCGGAACCTTCTTCTCTCCTGTATATAAACCCACTCGGATCACCAACCAGGCTTTGGTGTGAATTTCTTTCTAGTGTGTAGCCAAGGACCGAGACATTTCCCACCCGAGAAACCTACAGACCCAGACTTACAATAAACCCATATGTGTGTGTGTGTGTGTGTGTGTGATACACACACACACACACACACACACACACATATGGCAAGAGGTGAACAGGTCTAGCCAGCAATGGTGAAGAGGGCCCTGGGATTGAGATTGAGAACGATTCTGAAGTAGAATCCATAACCCTTAGAAATGTATTGGCCTGCTATACCAATCCAATTACCCTCAACCTTCTTCAAAGAATTGGAAAAACTGACCACCAACTTCATATGGAGAGGGAAGAAACCCAGAATTAGCAGAGAACTCCTCAAGAAGAAGGACACAATTGGAGGACTCGCCCTACCTGATTTCAATGCCTACTACACAGCTACAGTGGTCAAAACAGCATGGTACTGGCACAATGATAGACACTCAGACCAGTGGAAAAGAATAGAAAGCCCAGGAGTAAAATCATCAGCATATAGACAACTGATCTTCGACAAGGGTCCCAAAAATGTCAAGTGGGAAGCAGATGCCCTCTTTAATAAGTGGTGCTGGAAACAATGGATATCCACATGTAGAAAGTTGAAATAAGACGTCTACCTCACCCCATGCACAAGAATACACTCAAGGTGGATCACAGATCTAGAAGTCAAACCCCAAACCATCAGGACCATTAAGGAGGGAATCGGGACTAATCTCAGCGTACTGGCCCAGGGAGCACATAGGCTCACTGCAACAGGGAAGGGGACACACACAGGTGAATTGGAAATCGACAAATGGGATCTAATAAGAATAAAATGCATGTGCACCTCGAAAGACTTTGCCAAGAGGGTGACAAGGCAACCCACAGACTGGGAGAAGATTTTTAGTAATGACACATCAGACAAAGGGCTCATTACTAAAATCTACAACACCATCGTGACCTGCAAAAAGAGGAAAACAGTTAACCCCCTAAGGAAGTGGGCAAAAGAAATGAGAAGAACTTTCACTAGAGAGGAGATCAATATGGCCAATAAACATATGAGAAAGTGCTCGAAGTCCCTTGCCATAAGAGAAATGCAAATCAAAACAACCATGAGATACCACCTAACACCCCTGAGGCTAGCCCAGATCAGTAAATCAGAGAGCAACAAGTGTTGGAGGGGCTGTGGTGAAGTAGGAACCCTCCTCCACTGCTGGTGGTCGTGTACATTTGTACAGCCACTGTGGAAAGCAATCTGGCGATACCTAAAGAAAATGGAAATTGATCTACCTCATGACCCAGCCATCCCTCTACTGGGCATATACCCGGTTGAAGCAGCAAATAAAACACGACCAGTCATATGCGCTCCAATGTTTATTGCGGCACAATTCACAATGGCAAAGACTTTGAAACAGCCTAAGTTTCCATCGACAGACGAGTGGATTAGCAAACTTTGGCACATACACACAATGGAGTATTATGCAGCACTGAAAAGCACCGATGAGCACATGAAACACGTTATTTCATGGGAAGAGCTGGAAGGAATTATGTTAAGCGAGGTAAGCCAGACCCAAAGGGACAGGTACAACATGAGTCCCCTGAGATAAGTACAATCAGCATGACAGAAATAGAAGAATAAACATCCATCCCACAATAAACGGGAGGAAGCATAGATAGTTGGAGGGAGGACAGGCCACACCTAGGGAGGTACATAAGAGCCCAGCATAAAGAAGGGGTAGTGGGGTAGGGAGAGGGAGAACCGGGAGGGGGAGAATCCGAATGGATGGTATGGGGGGGGGCAGGGTACTAACCCACCCGGGGGAGAGTATCGGTTATGTCCCCACAGATTTGGAACATGCATACGGACCCCAACACGACACACCAAACAAGGAGGACAACGCAAAGTACAGAGGTCTACACAAAGAGGCTGGACGACAAGCCGGCCCAAACCAGAATTAGGCCGACCCCCACACTCGAAGGGAATACCACAGAAAACAAAAATAGATTGTCTGGAGTGGGAAAGGAACTGACCCACCACACCACATCCAGAAGGAAGCTGAAACAAAAGAAGGAGAAAGGACATAGTGGAGTACACCTGGGTCCACCAAGCCCAAAGTCGATAGACCAGCTAGAAGAGCCCATCATACAGAGAGGACCATTCAGCTGACCACACTACGAGATATGACATCCTGCACCAACACATGGCCCTACACGGGACAGCACCTGAGACACAATGGGGGATGGGCAACTGAGCTGACCCCGCCACACTGAGGCAAACACTGGGGACATGCAGTGGAGCAGCGGAGGAAGCAGAGCAAAGGGAGCCCGAGGGAGTAGAAAGGATGGTCTTCTGGGCCAGGACGTGGCGCCTCACAAGCTACACCTAGAAAACACTCCTAAAGGCCAATGAAAGGACCTTGAACTACTAGCAATTTTTTCTTTTAATATTTGCTATCTTTTTGTTTAGTCTTTTTAAATTTGTTTTGTTTTTTTACCCAGTAAATTTTGTATGCTAGTGGCTTTTCTGCTTATCAGCGTGTCGATGTTGCTTCTGTCAAAGCCATGTTCTTATGGGCCACTTGGGCGCAGTCAAAGTCATATCCATTTGTATGCACGTATTACTATGTCAGCAGGTCCACCTAGACAAGATAGGCTGGACAAATAATGAGAGAAGAAAACAACAGGACCAACGGTCCTGGAGGGACATGAGAGCGTGGGAGGTAGGGGAAGGGAGGAGGTGTCGCCCAACACAGGGACAAGGGAACAGCGAATGGTTCAAAACCAGAGGAGGGAGGGGAGGGGAGGACTGGAAGGGAGTGACCAAGAGCAAGGTAACTGAGAGGAACTACTGAATCCAGAATGAAGGCTAAACATGGTAATGGGTCGGGAGGAAAGCGAAAGGAAATAGAGGAAAGGAGTAGGAGGCAAAGTGCATACAGAGAAGCCTAAATACAGACATGTACATATGTAAACATATTTATGATTATGGGGGCAATAGATTTATATGCATATATTTATAGGTTCAGTAGTAGGGTAGCAGATGGACATTGGGTCTCCTCATGCATAATCCCCCAATACAATAGCACCTCACCCTGCTAAGCAGCCATTGCAGGATACCCATCTTCCCGACATGATCACTGAAGACAGCCGTGTGTGTAAGCAAATGTGGTGAAGAAAGCTGATGGTGCCCGGCTTATCAAAAAAAGATATAGCGTCTGGGGTCTTAAAGGCTTGAAGGCAAATAAGCGGCCATCTAGCTCAGAAGCAACAAAGCCCACAGAGAAGAAGCACACGGCCTAAGCGAATACAAGGTGTTGAATGGACCATGTAGCAGATACAAAGGAACAAAATCAATCATTGTGTGATCACCTCTCTCACATAATGGCTGAAGACGAAAGTGTGCATAAGCAAGTGTGGTGAAGAAGGCGGATGGTGCCCGGCTACTGAGAGATATAGCGTCTGGGGACTTAAAGGCTTGAATGCAAACAAGCGGCCATCTAGCCCAGAAGCAACCGAGCCCACACGGAAGCAGCACACCAACATAGGTGATCATGAAGGACAGAGGAGACCAGGTCTCCAACATCAAAGGTGGGGTGGTGGTGAGAATCACATCACCGTGAAAGAGGGGGAGTGCATGATGGGGACCCAACGCCCACCTGTAGACAGCTGGACACCCCTTCCAGAGGGGTAGTGAGGAGGAGATGGGCCACTCAGGGTTCAGTGTAGCAACAATGAAACTCAAAACCTTCCTCTAGTTCCTGAACGCTTCCTCCCCTCCCAATCATCATGACCCCAATCCTACCTTGCCTTGTGGACCTGGTTATACCAGAGGATGTACAGCGGTGCAGTGGGGATCTGGAGGCACAGGGAATCTAGGACAGACGAACCCCTCAACACCAGCTGTGGGAGTGGCGACACCAGGAGGGAAGGGCATGTAGAAAGGGAGAACCGATCTCAGAGATCTATGTGTAACCTCCTCTCTGGGAGATTGGCAAGGGGGAGGCGGGTGAGGGGAGACGCCGGGGAGTGTAAGATAAGATGTAATAATTATTTATAAATTATCAAGGGACCAGGGGTGGGATCGGGGAGGGAGGGGGATGGGGAAAAAAAAAGGGAAACCGAGCTGATTCCAGGAACCCAAGTGGAAGGTGAATTATGAGAGTGATGAGTGCAACGAATGTATAAGGGTGCTTTGCTCAATTGATGTATGTACAGATTGTGATAAGAGCCTTATGAGCCCCAATAAAACGATTAAAATAAATACATAAATAATGAAAGAAAAAAAAAAGAAATGTATTGGCCTTAGGGGAGGGGCAAAGAGGGCTGGATTGAGAAAGTCTGTGGCATCCAGTTCTGACTTGACTTTTGGATCCAGAATCTTTCAGGAGTCATGGCCTTGCCCTCCAGCCAGAACTTCCAATAACCGTCTTCTCAGAGCCTTGTTAAATTCTCATAATACGTTACACCTGCTATCCTGTGAGCAGCTACCAAACCCAGGCACTTTTTTCTTTCTTTTTTTTTTTTTAAACAGGAACAATAAAGTTTATTGAACCGTAGCTTAGTACAGGCGCTGGGGTTTCCCCACGGTGCTCTTAATGTACAAAGCACGGATATTCTGCCAATTCTTCTTCAGCAGCGAAACCAAAAAGTTGACAGCCAAGTGGATGTTGTACACGAGTTCATCATCTGTCATCTTCACATGGCCAACTGCCACTGCCAGACACAGCACCTTCTTCATCTGGAACTTGACGGTGGACTTCACCTCGTCGACCTTGGCCACCATGTTCTCATTGTGGGTCAGCAGGGAAGGGAATTTCCCGGCCTTGTTCAGGCCCGGGCCCAGAATTCGAGGAATCTGCTTGATCAGGGTCTCTGAGGCCAAAAAGGCATCATACTTCTTGACCAGCTTTCTGACCAACTTCTTATTCTTGTTGAGCTTCTTGAGCGCCTCGATGTCCATGTGAGGGATCTCCACGGCCTTCGCTTGTCACAGTGCTGCTGGTCCCCAAGGACACACACTGAGAACTTGGGGCACGGGGTGGACTTAAGCCTGACGGTGCCAGAGAAGCATTTGTCCTTCTGAGGGTCGTAGTTCTTCAGGCTGATCTGCAGCTCCACCGTCTCCAAAAACTTCCGGCGCTTGCGCTGCTTCCTGTGCAGGACTTCCCGCACCGCCTCGTAGAGGGTGTCGCGAGAGACTTTGGTACTCATGGTTCCTAGCGCTGCGGCAACCGGAAAAGAGACCCAGGCACCTTTTTCAAAGACAAGCTCACTCTCTCTACCCTTAAGAGCAGGTAGTTTTTGGATGATGGATATGAGATACCACAGAAGGCAAATCTGTAATCTTCCATGATGCCCAAAACATGCTGTCACAACCAGGACCCATGACAATCCCTCAGTTTCCTAAATTGCTTCACTGTTGCTTTTTAATTAATATATGACATTAACTTGTCATATATTGATAACAGGGAGGACCCTGAACTAGATGAATAAATTAAAGCTCTCCTCATCCTGTGCTTTTATATGAATGTGTTAATTATTTTTGTCATTAGGGAGAATGATGGAGGGATGGAGCAATACCAAACGGAGTTTGACAAAGTGTTGTGTTTGCTGCGGGAAACATGGTGCGTGTCAGATACAATCCGTCACCCAGTGAGTCTGCAATTAACACCAAGGGACCAAGGTAGGATTCCCGGTAATAAATAGCCTTCCTCCCAGATGATAGTAGAGACCCAGCAGGACCCACTGTTGTGTTGTAGCAGTTGTACACGGGACCTTATGGGAGACAGAGCTGGTGTTTGAAATGAGTTTTGTTTGTCCCCAGTTGGCTCAGATTTGTTTTTTAGATAGCATAATCACTAACATTTAAACACAGGGTGATGTCACGTAACAATCTGCAGCTTCTGAGAAATGGAGAGGCCCGACTTTGCTGGTTGACAATGCACCTCTGGAAGACAAGGGGGACCACAGAGGGACTGGGGGGGGCAGGCAGATGTGGTGATCGGAGTTTGGAATCCTTGTTTTCCACGTAGAGGTGGCAAGGAGTTCAAGGGTTCAGAAATTGAGGAGGGAAGTTCCAGAAGACAAGTCTGTGTGGTCCATAATAAACCAATATAGGGGTTGAGATTTCAATCCGTTGGCTATTTATTTTGTGCCTGGTAGCCAACCAGCCCAGAATTCCTGACCTCGCCGACCGTGTGAAACAAGGACCATTCCAGAATTACATAGAAGCAAGCATGGAAGCAAGGGCATCCACCACCCTGAATGCGTAGGGGTCAGGAACCAAGTGCTTTCTGTAGAACAGCCCCAGAAGGCAGACCTTTGGCTGGAAAACCTGTTAGGGAGCTAGCATAGGGACTGGCAGGCCCATTACACAAGCTCAGAGGTCTGAGCTACCGGCTCATGAAGTAGAGGCTCACTGCATGCTCAGAAGTTCAGGTTTCCAGCCAGCAGGGGGAGCTATGCCTGGGTGGGCGCTGTACCTACATTGGCTCACCTAGGCCAGGTGAATTCAATTCAACAATACAGCCAATGAGGTCGAACTACGTCATCGACCACGCCTCCCTAACCGCTCATAAAACTCAAGAGGATCCCAAACCAGGCCTCGGCGTGAGCTGTTTCTGGCGTGGAGCCGAGGACCGAGGCACACCTGCCCCAGGTGAGGTCCAACAGAAGCGGTGATGTTCGAACAGAAGTGGTGCTGTGTGACTGGAAGCTATGAGGTAAGCCAGGCCCAGGAGTGGGCCTTCCCATGCTGATCTCACGGGTTGTGGGCCCCTCTGGGCTCCTTTCACCTCACCACCCTTGGGAGAATTGTTGGGTTGAGTTCACCTGGCCTAGGTGAGCCAATCCAAGTGGCGCCCCACCCAATACGGTGGAGGCCCCTGGGGACGCTTGTAGCGTATTGCCGCAGCCCCAGCCTTTTGTGTCGGTCTTTGCGCCATTTCTTGCTGGTGTCAGTCTTTGCGCCGTTTCCTGCTGGTGTCGGTCTTTGCGCCGTTTCTTGCTGGTGTCGGTCTTTGCGCCGTTTCTTGCTGGTGTCGGTCTTTGCGCCGTTTCTTGCTGGTGTCGGTCTTTGCGCCGTTTCTTGCTGGTGTCGGACTTTGTGCCATTTCTTGCTGGTGTCGGTCTTTGCGCCGTTTCTTGCTGGTGTCTGTCTTTGCGCCGTTTCTTGCTGGTGTTGGTCTTTGCGCCGTTTCTTGCTGGTGTGCGGGACTTGATGTGCCTCTCTGTGCCTGCCTTCCCGGGCTGCATTTGGGAGGGGGCTGGGACGCTGCTGCCTGGAGGCTGGGAGGATTTTGACTCCCAAAGCCTTCTCGAGGCTCAGTGTAAAAGTTTATTTGGACTCGAAAACAGAATCAAAGACCCAATTAATTAAGTTTTAGAAGCAGGCTTTATTGCGAACTTGTGGCGGGTTCAGCAACTCAGGGTATTGAGCTATTGAAGCCACGCCAGGGAAAAAATCCTGGCGGCGTTTTTATGCCCACTGCTGGCAGGCACAGCTGGGGAGAATCATAGCTTGGGGGGGGGGTGGATCTGCGCACACAGGTGCTTCCAAAGGGAGAAGGTCGTTAATCTTACCTACATATGTCAGGGACGCGTGGAGTGACCATATCTTCAGAAAACCTTCCGGCTTTGGGAGGAGCTGGTTCCAGGAATTTGGGGTTGAGCAGAGGAGGGGAGGTCAGTTAGGGGTCAGTCTTGAGAACTAAAATGGAGTCTGTTGTGCCAAGACAGGACGTTTTAGACTGACCCTATAGGGAAAAGGGACAACATTAGTCCATTTCTGTAACTGCTTCCTGTGGGTAGTGGGCGAAGAGCAAGGGGAGGGGCTTTTCCAGGCAGAGTACTGGGAGTTGCGGCCTGGCACAGGGTGGAGAGGTTGTTGTTGCTGGTGGACTGCTATACGGGTGATTTCGCGGAGTCAACTTTGCAGGAGCTGAATGAGACAAGGAGCAATTAAGAGCAAAATTACTACTAAAATTATGGGTTCTAGTATGGGGGCTAGGAAGGAGTACAGAGAAGAGTTCCACCAGGAAGAGGATCCGTCTGTTCTGAATCTGTTGTTTTGCAGCTCACGGTTTAGCTTGTTGAGGGTCTGGACTCTAGTTTCCACAATTCCCAGCTTATTGATGTAATAACGGCATTCCTCCTGGAGGAATTAGCAGGTTCCTCCTTTTTCAGCAGTGATGAGGTCTAAAGTGCAGCGGCTCTGCAAGGCAACTTGGGCAACAGAGGTTGTTTGTTTCTGCAGGGAGGCTAGAGATTTGGCAGAGGCATCAACTGCCAGCTGGAAGCATGTGGATAACTTGTCTGCTGTGGTGATAGAGGTTCTAAGGGTCCCGCCGCTGAGTCCTACTGCACCTGCTGCTGAGGCTAAGGAGATTCTCACTGCTATCGGAAGAAAAACTGCTCTTTTAGTTTGGCGACTGTATACCTGGATGTATTTGTCCTGGACCTCAGCCGGAGTGTATGTAGTGAGCTGCGGAACCAGAGTGATGGGCAGGCACAAAAGGGTAAGGTAGAACTGATGTTTAAATGCTTAGTGTATAGTTGCACCAAAAGAAAATTTTTTTCTGGCGCTGTTAGTGGTTTGGAGGGGATTTGGGTGACATTACATGTCTGTGTCGATGGATTGGAGTAGCAAAAGGGCACTTGAGTGTTTTCTGGTTGGATGTACAGAGGAATATTGGGGATGGTTATGGGTTTTGTGGTCTTTACGTTGGATGAAAATGACAGGGCAGGACCTGGTACTGCTACCAGAGGAGGGCGTTCTAGGGCTGCACACATGCAGCAGGTGGAGAGGTTGGCTAGTCCAGCAAAGTGGCGATGGCCAGTCCCTGCTGTAGCAGGGTAAGCTGGGAGAAGGGAGACTCAGAAGGTTTAGAAATTTGCTTAGTGAGTTGAAGGTCTTGGATCTGAATATTACAGTGGATGGTGGATTGGACCTGGAGTAGCGACCTCCATACATAGAGTTTGGCGTCTGGAAATTTCTCTCGGCGAGTGGCGTACCACGCTCCTGGAACCAGAGGTGTCCAGCGGCTATCCCAGGGGTCTGGGATTGTGAGAGTGTATTTAGATTTATGGTAGTAGAATCATCCCTGGGGACAAAGGGAAAGGTAAAGTATCTGGCAGGAAGACCAAGGACACCCTACATTTTTCTGTATTCACCTTTTTGCACATTGGGTAGTTGCCTTCTGGTCATACAGGTAGCAAATAATGGGATCAGCTTTTCCTTGATGCCGCTTAAAGTCAGTGAAATTTAAGTATATGGGTGTTCTGCACCCTGTGGGTGGGCAGTCAGCGGTGGCCAGCAAATAATCATAACGCTTAGTGCGGGCGTAATTGGTATAGTTTTCAGTCAAGTAAAATCGCTAGCAAAAGGGGAAATTATGTTAGGTTTAGCTGGCTGGCTTGGTGAGGCGAGTGAGGCGGAGAGACATAGGACCACTAGACTGAGTCAGACCACTGGGAGCCATGGTCAGAGTTCACTGCTGCCTTGACTCGGGACAAATGTACCCAGGAATCTATTCCAAGACCCTTGACTGCCAAGGGAGTAGTGAGCACTACGGTGTAAGGGCCTTCCCACCGGGGTGCTAAGGGTCTGGGTGCTAGGGATTTAATTAACACAGCATTTCCAGGATGCACTGGTTTTTGGTGATCAGCAGAGGTCGGAGATGGTTCAGGGATGGGGGAGTTTTCGTGTTGTCTAAGAAGGTTGCGGAGCAAGGACAAGTATGGAAGGTACGAAGCTAGCAGAGGGCAATCAGTTGCAGGAAGAGGCGAGAAAAGAAAAGGTTGTCCGTAGAGTATTTTGATCATGGCTGGGGAGGATCTGCGCACATAGGTGCTTCAGAGGGGTCGTTAATCTTATCTATATGTGAGGGAGGGGTGGAGTGACCATATATTCAGAAAACATTCTGGCTTTGGGACGAGCTGGTTCCAGGAATTTGGGGTAGAGCAGGGGAGGGGAGGTCGGTTAGGGGTCAGTCTTGAGAGCTAAGATGGAGGTGCAGGCCTCAAAATGGAGTCTGTTGCACCAAGACTGGGACACAGTGGTGTGCTGCGGCTCCGCCAATCAGGATGGCTGGGAGCGCCCACATCTACCCTGTTGGTTTGGGCCGGTCTCTGGCTGGGTGGTTGGCTCCAGGCTGGCTTTCGGCTAGGCCACAATCTGCGGCTTCCATTTTCCCAGCCACATGACTCCACTCCCAGGCAGAATGGCGCCACCTGTGTCTGTTGTAGCTACTGTCTCTTCCCAGAAAGAAAGCCACCCAGACCGCGGGCAAGTTCAACAGAACAAGTTTTATTTTCTGCGCAGAGACTGTCAGCTCTCTTGAGAGGAGACTGAGTGGCCCCCAGTCTAATTTTCCAAAGGTTTTTATACTTTTGCAATGTGCAGGTATGCAAGCAGGTAGAGAAGCAGGGTGTTGCAGTTAGCCATTCTTAGTTGAACATTACCTGCTCTGGTCTTTCCTTCCGTACGTTCCCTTGGGCTACGTCTGCACAGCCTACCTCCCCAATATCAGCTAGTTCGTTGACAGTTCATAGCTAGTTTATTTACTGTTCATAATGGCTTCTATCAGCTCAAAATGACTTCTCTTGTCAAGGCTGTTTAAGCTTTGCCCAGAGCTGCTACATTCCCTCCTCTTCTTAGCCGAGTTCAAATCATTGAATCTGCGGTAGCCAGCCCAGTGTATGGTGGGCTCAGCACTAAGAGTTTTATGGTTTGTACTTTCTGTTTGAGGACTGCCACTAGCTTATTGGTTATTATTGGTCCAAACGTGAGGTTTAGCAGGAGGAGGATTAGGGATCCGGCTAGGGGCGTTACTAGGGTGGTTCGCCAGGTTGCCCAATTAAGTAGCTTTTCAAACCAATTGGTTTCTTCATTTCTTTTCTTGACTCTTTCCTCTAATCTTTTCCTAACCAGGGCTAAACTATCTTTAATGATTCCTGAATGGTTTGCATAAAACAAGTTTCTCCTAATGCCATGCACAACACTCCTTGTTTCAAAAGGAGCAAGTCAAGCCCTCGGCAGTTTGGCAACACACTTCTACAAGGGAGTCTAAGGATCTTTCTAAATGGGAAACATGGTATTTTTATCCCTGTAAATCTAAAGCAATTTGCTGACTAAGAGTCTGATAGTTTAAGTTTCCTTGTATTAAAGCAACTGACCCGACTGCAGCTAATCCCATAATCCCAAGCCCCGTTAACAGTGGGACTGACATTGGGGCTCTTTTAGCTCATCCAGAAATTCCAAAGTTATCCCTACCTCCTTCACCAGAACACAGGTACACTTGAGGAATAACATGCACTAGGACACAAATACCCGGGTCTGCTGCTAATACTGGGGAAAGGAGACAGGGTGCTAGTCCTGTGGAACAAGTAAAGCAAGTACCCGTTGGGGCAGATAACAAATAAGGATCACCATTTGGTTCAATAGGAACAGCTTGAAGGCAAAAATCTTGATATTTTGATATATTAAAGGGATAATTAGATGAATAAAAACAGTCTTCGCCCTTGGTAATCTTTTAAAGTGAGCTAGAGTTGAGTCCACTCTAACCTCACCTACAGACTGCTGCTTCGTGTAATCCTTCTTACTAACATTTCTAATTGGATTACGCTCTGCACCAATAGTGCTATTTGTAGCTGTGCCTACCGAGTAAGGGGGAGCAGGGTTCAGACAAAGCCAACAATCAGTTGCGAGGTTAGGATTTGAGTTCATAAATTGGAATACAGCATCCAGAGTATCAAACACAGAACCTTGAGGTGGCTCCTGAATGGGAAGGGCCCTTTGAGTTGGGCTGGCAGTGAACGGGAAAGTTACTGAAGAGTCTGGAGGGTGCGGCAAAGGAATCTTAATGACACCCAGCTGTGGCTCTTCAGGATTTATCACCAGGTTTGGGCCTATTTATGGACAGGAAGTTGCCATATTTTACTTTGCTGCATAGTAAAGGTTGTCCCGGGATCTCTATCATTTACATAATACTGAATTCCCCATGTGTTCCCAGTGAACCCAATAACGCTTGAATCCAGTTCTTATTGGGTTACATTTGGAAACCATACACGTGGTGGGATCAAACCCCTCCGACTTGAGTCCCATTCTTGTAAAAACAATAGGGTCGTCTTTAACAAGTTTCCACCCTGAAGATGATAGTTTCACAACCCTAAGCTGCACAATGGCAATGTCCCTCCCCTTGGCAGTTAGGGAGCCCATGAGCCGGGCATCTATAGAAATGGTGTGTTTGGAGCCTTCTTTCTATAGAGGGTATTCCGCACCCATAGGACGGGATTCCGGTTATGGGCCCCATTGTGCCCTTTACCTTTAAAGGATCCGGAATGCCAGCTCTTTCCTAGCAAATCAAACAAATCAAAGCGGAAACGGGGGTCAGACCCAGTGTAAGAAGTTACATATTCACTGTTGGAGGTTCGAGTAGCAGTCCACAGATGTGTTTGTGGTTGGGCGAAATGGCGGGTGCTGTCAGCAATGCTCAGACAAAAACAATTAAGTTCTGTAAAGCCTTAATTTTGAGGGTTTTTCTGTCTTTCTGAGTGTTCATCTTTTCAGGATATGCTCAGGGAGGGCTTTTTTTGACTTGTGACTGATGAATCCACGGCCCCTTCCCCACTACTTTAATAGCAGTTGGTGTTATAAGTATCACCTAGTATGGGCCAGTCCCCCTAGGTTCTAAGGTCTCGGGTCAGTGCTTCTTTACCCACGTTCAGTCTCCAGGTTGCAAGTTGTGGGCTGCCTCTTCACCTTTCCCTTGGTTGGGCCCAAAATGAAGGTGTCGGAGCAGATGATTTGTCTCACCTGCTGGACAGCCTGCAGGCACTTCATGAAGGAACAAGTAGTGACTTCCATTACTTCTACTTCCTTCAGTCTTGGGAGAATTGGGGAAGGTCTGCCAAACTTAAATTCAAACGGGGTCGTGCTTTTCACATAGGGAGTGCATCGGACTCGAAGTAGGGCAAAAGGTAAAGAAAGGATCAATCCAGTTCTCGCCAGTTTCTAAATGCAACTTAACTAACAATTCCTTTAGGGTTCTGTTTATTCTTTCTACTTGCCTTGAACTTTGGGGCCTATAAGCCCAGTAGAGCTTCCAGTTAATATTTAGAAGCATTGCTAATACTTTAGTAATTTGAGCAATGAATACTGGGCCATTGTTGGACCCCAAGGTGGTGGGAAGCCAAATCTAGGGACAATTTTAGTTACTAATAATTTACACCCAGTGGCAGAAGTGTCCTTCTTTGTTGGGAAGGCTCCCACCCATCCAAAATAGGTGTCCACTAGCACCAGCAAATACCCGTAGCCATACTTTCTAAGTTTGATATCCATAAAGTCCACCTCCCAGAATTCTCCAGGAGTACTACCTCGAGCTTGTGGTTGGGGTTGCTCCTTTTCTTTTCTAGGGATGTTTCCCCGAGCGAGCACAGTGCAAGCAACAGTGGTGTCATCTGCCACCCAGTGTCCAAGCCTGGGTATGTAAAAGTACCTGAGGAGCAACTGAGACCATTTAGAGGATCCTGAGTGCATACCTTCATGTAGTCCTTGAATCAGATCTCTCCCAGAGCTTCTGGCATGAATCTTCTTCCATCAGGATGGAGCAGCCACCTGGATGCTCCGAGTTTCTTTGGCAGCCCAGCTCTTGGCTTACCTTTAGATCATTTTCCGAGTATGTAGGTTGTGGCAGTAACACTTGGGATGGCATGGTCATGGCCATTACCTTGGGGATTTGTGGTATAATCCTGGCATTCGAGATCCACCGGTCCAGGGGACTTGTTAGGAGGGGCTCAACCATAGGTCCCCCTACCCCAGCAATATCCTGCCCCAGTGTAAGCTTCCTAGCTTCTATAACTAGGATGGCCGTGGCAGCCTCAGCTCGCATGCAGCTCGGCCATCCTGCAGTTACAGAGTCTAGTGTGATTGAAAGATCGGCCACAGGTCTCTTTCATGGCTGCAAGTTCTGAGTTAGCATTCCTTTTGCTGTGCCCCTGGCCTCATAGACAATTGGAAGGGATTTTCTATGTCTGGAAGGGGAAGAGAGGGTGCCCATATGAACGACGTTTTTAAGGATTCAAAGGCTTGCTGTTCTACTTCAGTCCATTGAAGTTTTTTCCTTTCCCCAGTACTTGCATATAGGAGTTTGGCTAATCCCTCAAATCCCAAATTCCACAATGGACAGTACCCCACAAATCCTAGAAACTCTCACACCTGCCTCTTAGTCTCAGGGACTGGGATTTTGAGGATCACCTCAGTGCGGCTGGGGGACAAGGTCTGTTTTCCCTCCTCCAGTTGGTAGCCTAGGTATACAGTTTTATTGACACACAGTTGAGCCTCTCTTGCAGATTACCTGGACCCCAATTGGCCAAGGACTATTAACAGGTCCTCGGTAGCACTTGGGCATTCCTCCAGGGTTTCGGAGGCCAGGAGGAGGTTATCTTCATACTGGAGCAAGGGGGTTTGGGGGTGTTCCTCCTTGTATTCCTGTAAGTCTTCATTGGGTTGACGTACAGAGGACAAGGGTATGGAGAACAAAGCATACTTTAAGTCCAAAACAGTATAACAAATTCAGTTTGATGGGATAGTACTCAGGAGGGTCTCGGAGTTTGGTACCGTGGAGTGGACAGTTTCTACCCTCGCATTTACCTCTCCGAGATCCTGCACCATTTGGAAGTCCTCAGTTCCCGGTTTCGGCATGGGCAGCAGGGGAGCGTTCCATGTGGACTTGCAGGGCACCAAAATGCCTGTCCTCTTTAGTCTGCATATGTGAACAGCAATACCCACCTGTGCTTTCCAGGGAGTAGGGTTTTGCTTGACACTCACCAGTGTGGCTGAGCTCAGAAGTTGTACGACCACAGGCACCTGATGTTCAGCAAGGTCTGGCAGGTTGTTCTCTGCCCAAACAAAAGGAATATCTTTTAGCCATTTATCAAGAAGTTCCTTTGAGGAGGTTTCTTCTGCTCTTTGATAAAACACATATCCCTCTGGCAGTGGAGCGGTGAGCAAAACCTTTGCCTTTTCAAGTTCAAGGGTTAAGGTGGTTGCAGCAGATGAGAAAGTAATCATGGCCACCATTTATCGTAATAAATCCCGACCAATTAGGGGAAAGGGGCCCTGAGGCATTACCAGGAAGGAGTGTGGAACTGTCTCTTGTGCTAAATCTGTTATTCTGGCCGTTGTCCATGGGTATGCTTGGGTCTGCCATGTGGCACCTGTAATTAAAATCTTTCCTTTTGACAATGCACCTGTAGTCTTTTCCAAAACCAAGAAGGTGGCCCCTGTGTCCACCAAGAAATTTACTGGCTGGCCCCCTTTTTGGAGTGTTAGCGTGGGATCCTGGAGGCCAAGTGAAACAGCCCTGACACCTTCATTCAGCTTCTTCAAGCATTATTGTCTCCTGCTTGGGTCTTTCTAGGTGTGAATGAGGCCCGTCCTCTCTAGTGGAGGGTCGTGCACCTCTCCTGGCGTTTTCAAGGGACTGATGTTTCCAATGTCCTTCTTTCCTGCAGTAGGCACATTGATCCTTCTTCGGGGCTTGGTGGTGCCCACAGGTTAGTCTCTCCGTGAGTGGGCCATGCTCTCCTTTTCCTGAGCCTCTGGGGTCTCTCATGGCAATTACTAGTATTTTAGCTAGTTTCTTTGTCTCTGTTGTTATACACTCAATGAGCCACTTCTACCAAATCACTAGGATTTTTCCCTTCAAACCCTTCCCACTTCTTTTTCATGTCTGAGGCAGACTGACTGAATAATACAGGCAATACTTACTTCCCTCCTGTTCTCAGGGGGCTTTCAGGTCAATAGGGGTATAAAGCCCGTAGGCGTCCATCAGCCACTCTAAAAAGGCAGGCGGACATTCTCTTGTAGGAGCCTGAGAATTCTCACTGACCTTAGATAAATTTATAGGCTTCCTAGTGGTTAAGCGGAGGCCCTGCAAGAGCAACTGGTGATATCTGCTTAAGCCCTCTGGGCCTTGCTAGGAGTTTGGATCCCACATTGGTTGTGCAGTGGGGAAAAAAATTTCTCTCAAGTGGGGAGTGCCCGCTGGCTGACCATTAGGTCCATTGACTGCCTTCTGGGCCTCTCTGGAAGGGGTCCCATTCCTCTGATATGAACAGCACCTGGAGAAGTTGCAGGAAATCACCTCAGGTGGGCTGATGAGTATGGAAAACCATATCTAGCAAAGAAATCAGACCTTATGGTTTGTCAGAAAAAAGGGGTTTTGTTGGTTCCAATTATACAAACCCCTGGAACAAAAGGGAACATATACTGAAAAAGGGATTCGGGAGTCTTCCCAGGTTTGGGGGCTGCTTGCCTTAAGGGGAGAATGGCTGCTGCTGAGTGATCTTTCTCTGGGGGTTGTTAAGACATGCCTGCCCTAGTGTATTTGTTGTGGGGTGGGGGGGCTCAAAAAGAGGCTGTGAGTATTCCTCTCTCCGGCCCCTTGGGAACCTGATAGGGTGGCAGCGGCACCAAGGGTCGGAAGCCAGCTCTCCTGCTCCCAGAGTCCTCTTGCAAAATGGGATAAATCAGACAGGTAGGGAAAGGGGGAAGGGAGGGGGGAGGGACAGGGACAGCCTCCACCTTGGTGGTTTTAGGAACTTGGACAGGTTGTTTTTCCGGTCCTGCCATGTTTACTGAAATCTTGGAAACAAGAACTCTTTATGTTGGGGGAGGAAGTAAGTCTTTTATATATGTTGGCTTCTTAGTGGCAATGTCAATCCACACATGAATTTAAGGGATCAGATCAGGATGTCCTGGTTCCCCTTTCTAAGCAGGCTCCGACAGTGGCACTCGGATCTCGGTGCACCTCGAAATGTTGTAGCTACTGTCCATTCCCAGAAAGAAAGCATCTCCGACCACCGGCAAGTTCAACAGAAAAAGTTTTATTTTCTGCACAGGGTCTGTCAGCCCTCTTGAGAGGAGACTGAGCAGCCCCCAGTTGAATTTTCCAAAGGTTTTTATACTTGTGCAATGTGCAGGTGTGCAAGCAGGCAGAGTAGAGAAGTGGGGTGTTGCGGTTAGCCATTCTTAGTTGAACAAAAACTGCTCTTGTTCTCAAAAGCCTTCTGAACATCCATTTCCTTTGGGACATTCCCTTGGGCTACGTCTGCACGGCCTACCACCCCAATATCAGCTAGTTCATTGACAGTTCATAGCTACTTTATTTACCTTTCATGGTGGCTTCTGTCAGTTCAGAATGGCTTCACCATTATCAAGGCTCTTTATGGTTTTCCCAGAGAACCTACATAGCCGCCATGGGGAAACAGGGCCTATGACCCTGGCCAAAATGGTGCCCACCAGTCCAAACACGTGGAAGGGCACTGCCTCGGGAGCTGGTTGATTTAGGCCTGGGAGATAGCCCTGCCTTGTCCCGGCAGCCAAATGTTTCCCTTTTACCCTCCGTTCCCTTTGCCTTTCTCCTGGTTTTTAAAACAAGCTGCTTGAGCCCTATAACACTGAGCAGGACTTTTTTGTAACATTTAATTAAAATGTATCTGGCACCAAAATTATATATTATAAATATGACAATTTGGTTATATTTTTGAAAATTTGTACTTTTAAAATATACTTTGGTTGTTATATATATTGATAACAATGAAAGTAAAGAATAAAAACAAAAAAAAATATTATTTCCTGCATTGAAAACTTCAGGTGTTCTAGGGTTAGTGTTCTACCAGTGTAGGTTTGTTCCTTGTTACTGGCTGGTTTTCCGTTGCTCAGTCTTAAGACAAAGGCGTTCGGAAGCCTAGCCTGGGTAACCCTTACTTTTCGGCTTTCAGTGGTGTTTCTTCACGCACTTTTGGGGACAGCTCTTAATATAGCTCAGCTGCCATGATGTTCCAGCCAGAAATTCCTATTTTCCTAAAGGTTCCCTGAGCTGCCAGATGCCCCTTCCCTTCAGAGATTTGAGAGTCTGCTCCTGCCAGCAGGCATCTTGGAAGGCTGTGGGGCCATCCCAAGCAGTGGTCCTCCTAGCTTATTGTCTAGAAAATGGTTGGACCTAAAGTCGCCCACAGTGACTGCTCTTTGACCCTTTGTCTATGGTGGGGGCACCTGTCAGAGGCATCAGTTTAATAGCACACCAGGGGTCTGCTCTGAAGCGGGGTTATTGACCTTGAGGCAGCAAGCTCTAAATAGCCTTGTTTTGTGCTTTCCAGATGGGACTTAGCAGCTTCATACTCAGGAATTGCCCCCTTGCATGAATCCTGTCCAATTGGGATAGAGTTGACACAGAGGCTAGACAAACAAAAGCTGATACACTATGCAACTTTATTTGAGAAAGGAGAATGGTGGCCAGAGAATGGCACACTTTTCCTTCCAACCCTGATTCACCTGGAACAGTTCTGTAGAGTGATGGGAAATGGGCGGAGATGCCAGAATTTAGAGCATTTCTCCTTTTGAGGAGCAGTAGAGACCTTCATCCCCAGTGCACACAGGAACCCCTAAGGCAGGCGTCCTCAAACTGTGGCCCGTGGGGCACATGTGGCCTGACGACATTTATTCCACCCTCAGGGTGTTTTTGCTGCCTCTGCCTGTCCTGCTTAGCAGCCGGCTCGTGCAGTGTGCATAGGAACTTGTTCATAGGTTTTTTAAAAACTATAGTCTGACCCTCCAATGATCTGAGGGACAGAACTGGCCCCCTAGGTAAACAGTTTGAGGACCCCTGCCCTAAGGGATCCTGGACTTAGGGGTTACTATTCTCGCAGCCCTGACACACCCCTGATCATTCTACCCATAGTAGAGGCACCAGGGAAATTTGGTCCCTGGGTAATTTACCAGCCTTTTATTCAAATTGAAGCCAAGAAAATTAAAAATGACTTAGGCAGTTACTCTACTTTTGATTACTGTTGACTCCCCCTGTAGTACCCCAATATTACCATTTAACTCTATAACGCTGAGCATATTTCCATAACATATAAAGAAATGTATATATTAATAGATAGATAGATAAACAGACAGATAAATAGATAGATAACTTTGAAAATAAAGAATAAAAACAAAAACATTTCCCCCAAATTGAAAATTGAGCCATTATACGGTTAAAAAGGATGGGTCTTATCAGCAGGTGTAAGACCTTAGGATCATAAATGAAGCAGTGATCCCACTGCACCTAGTAGTGCCCAAACCCTGTGCCCTCCTAGGGAAATTGTGAATGCTTTAATCCCCGTTCCTGTACTTAGAGTGAACAAACACATGCCTGATAATCCTAAGTATACTTATTTCTTGTGACACTCACCTAACTTGAAGGGAACTACCTCCTCCGAATCTTAGACTTGTCTCACTTAAACTCTTCAACCTTTTGTCTTTTTGTTTGTTTTTCCAGAAGTTCTCAGGTTACCAAGGCCTCCAAACCAAGTGTGCCAGCTGTAGGACCACGATTTCCTGAACAACCTCAACTTTATCCATCCTGGGACCTGAGTGGACAATCCCTTCTGAGCCCCATTTGCCCCTTTTGCAGCAGGAAGTACTTAGAGATGTCGTCGCCCAGTACCCCAAAGATTTGGGTCCATACCTCTTCAGGGGGCAAATGTTAGGTAGCTATCCTAGGGACTGGGGTGTCCATTATGCATGCCCAGAGGGCCAAGGTAGCAGCCCAAGAAGGAGTGGCACACTGTGCGTGCTCAGAGGTTCAGGTTTCCGGCCAGGAAGAGGAGGTACACCTGGGTGAGTGCTGCAACTTGATTGACCCACCAAGGCCAAGTAAATTAAATTCAGCTGCTGGGGTTGACCAGGGTTGCCCACCATGCCTCCCTAATGCTCATAAAACCCACTTGGATGACAATCAGGCTTCTACATGCATTCTTTCTCACGCAGAGCAGAGGACCAAGGTCTGTCTGTCCCCAGAGAGATCTGACAAACCCAGGAAGGCTCTTTGGAGGCAGCAGAACTGGACATGAATGGCTGGTGGATACTGTTCAGATGCAGGACTTTCTACTTAGAAGGGTCTAATCCAGCCTGAGATGATCCTTGAATGAGTCCTCTGCCCAGATCTTTTTTTTTTAACGTTTTATTAGGGGCTCATACAACACTAAACACATTCTATGCATACATCAGTTGTGTAAAGCACATTTGTACATTCATTTCCCTCATTCTCAAAATATCCACTCTCCACCCAAGCCCATGGCCTCAGCTCCTCATTCCCATCCCCACCCCCCATGTGCGCTACCCCTCGCTCATCAATCCTTGGTAATTTACTAATTTTTGTCATATCTTGCACTGTCTGATATCCCCCTTCACCCACTTTTCTGTTGAAGTAAAATGTACATCCTTGTAATCAGTTCCCCGTTTCCAAACTGCCCTCCCGCTTACCCTCTCAGTGTCTTCACTCATAATACTGGTCCTAAAGGACTCATCCACCCTGGATTCCCTGTGTTTCCAGTTGCTATCTGTACCAGTGTACATTATCTGGTCTAGCCAGATTTGTAAGGTAGAATTGGGGTCATGATAATGGGGGGAGAGAAAGCATTTAGCAACTGGAGGAAAGTTGTGTTTCATCATTGCTATCTCGTACCTAGTCTTGGCTCATCTCCTCTCTGAGACCCTTCTGTAAGGTATTGTCCAGTGGTCTGGAAATGGGCTTTGGGTCTCTACCAAGCACTCTTCTCATTCCCAATAAGATGTTTTTGTTCTGATGATGCCTGACACCTGATCCCTTCGAAACCTCGTGATCTCATAGGCTGGTGTGATTATTCCATGTGGGCTTTGTTGCTTCTGAGCTAGGTGGCCGCTTGTTTACATTCAAGCTTTTAAGACCTCAGACGCTATATCTTTTGACAGCTGGGCACCATCAGCTTTGTCTTCAGTGTACCTGTGGGGAAGGTGAGCACCATAGAATGCCAGTTTAATAGAACAAAGTATTCTTGCAATGAGGGAGTATTTGAGTGGAGGCCCAGAGTCCATCTGCTACCTTAATACGAAACCTATAAATATATGGACGTAGGTATATTTCCCCATGCTCATATATGAATATATTTACATATGGACATACTTTTTTAAAGACCTCTATAACAGGCCCTTGCTTCCTCGCTTGCTCTTCTATTTCCCTTTCATTTTCCTCTTGTGCCCACTGCCATGCTCAGTCTTCCTTTGGGTTTCAGTAATTCTTCTTGGTTCCATTACCCTTGATCCCACCCTACCAGGCCTCCTACATCTACCTCACCACGGATATGCATGACTTCCTGTTCTCTTGTTTCTGGGTTTCTTAACACCGCTTCCTTTACGCCCACCTCCCTCTTTCCCATGCCCCACACCCCAGAAGTGTTGGTCCTGGGTTTTGTCCTCCAGATTGGACATCCAGCCTATCTAATTTAGACAGACCAGAAAAGGTAATAACATGCACAAAACCAAGACAAGCAACCCAAAAAAACCAAGACAACAAAAATCCAATGACACTAAAAGAAAACAAAACTAACCAAGAAAGAAAAGCTCATAGTTAGTACAAGGACTGTGTGGTGAACTTTAGGAGTGTTTTCCAGTCCAGTCTGTTGGGGCACCGAGCCCTGACCACAAAGTCCACCTTTGGTATTCCCCGGGGACTTTGATGCTCCGTTTTCTTTCTCTTCCGCTGCACTCCCTTAGTGTCATGCCTCGATATAGCAAGATCAGTTCGGGCGCAGTTCCCACACTGTGTCTCCAGTGTTGTCCCCTCTAGGGCAATGGGACTTTGAGGGACGTTTCTCATCGTGGGGCTGCCCATGTGGTCTTTTCTGTGGACTGGCTTCTCTGATTGGGAACATCATCCTCAAGGTATAGTGGGCCAGGATGTGCTCCATTCTCCCCTCCTCCCCCTTGTTCTGCTCTGTGTTCTCTGATCAGATATGTCCCTCTCCGCGAGCTGCAGCTCCGGTGCCATCCTGTGAAATACAATCTTTGGGGGCTGCAAGGAGGTGGGAGGGGGGGCATCAGCTCAGATCTTTTGAGAGTCCAGGAGATATTGACTTCTCGATGGGCACAGTTCTGTGGGGCACCGTGCTCTTGGTCCAGACGCTGGTTGTGAATATGACTTTGTTGTTAACCAGTTTTTGTCTCTGGGTCAACTCCTGTGTGTTTTTGAGGGAGTTTTCTCATCTGGAAAGTAAATGTACTGGATTATCCAGAAGCCCATGTCAGCAAGTTATTGAGAGGGGTTAATCAGAGACTGTTTCATATAGTGTGTATCTGCGCGCTGCATTTGAGACCTGGGGTGGCAATTATGAGCTCAGAATAGTGATGGTGTCCAGTAGGTGACAGACGTGGCTCCATATTGAAACAGGAAGCCCACTGTGGAGATTTGGTCCTTCCGTTGATGGCCACCGGCCACCTAGTCTTCTCCTGCTATAACTGCTTCACTGACTCAGCAGCTGAGCCAGGAGCCAGTGCCATCATAACCAGGTGGCTAACTGGGAGAAAGGACAGATAGATATTTGTTATCTTGTTGTCTTGGGAAGCCCACCTAACCTCCATGCAAACATTCTGGTGTGAGTTATCTGTGGAAGGAATCATAGGCTCACAGTAATACACATCTTTCTTTTTGTAAATGTGCCCGTATTCCTTTCTGAACCTGAGAAGGTGGCCCCTGTGTCCACCAAGAAATTTACTGCCTGGCCTATATGGAGTGTTAGCCTGGGTTTTGGCGGCGAAGTGAAACAGAGCCCTGACCCCTTCATGCAGCTCTTCAAGCCTTATTGTCTCTTGCTTGGGTCTTTCTCGTTGCAGATGAGGCCCGTCCACTCTTGTGGAGGGTCGTGGACCTCTCCTGGGGTTTTCAAGGCACTGATTTTTCCAGTGTCCTTCTTTCCTGCAGTAGGCACATTGATCCTTCCCCATGGCTTGGCAGTGCCCACAGGTTAGTCTCTCCGTGAGTGGGCCATGCTCTCCTTTTCCTGAGTCTCTGGGGTCTCTCATGGCAATTCCTAGTATTTTAGCTAGTTTCTTTGTCTCTGTCGTGCTAGGGTCATCTCGGTTGTTATATACTCAATGAACCACTTGTATCAAATCACTAAGATTTTTCCCTTGAACCCTTCCCACTTCTTTTTCAGGTCTGAGGCAGACTGACTGAGTCATAAAGGCAATATTTATTGCCCTCCTGTTCTCGGGGCCTCCGGGCTGTTAGGGGTATAAAGCCTGTAGGTTTCCATCAACCACTCTAGAAAGGCAGGCGGACATTCTCTTAGCCTGAAAATTCTCACTGACCTTAGATAAATTTATAGGTTTCCTAGCTCTTCCGCAGAGGGTCATGTAAGAGCAATGGGTGATACCTGGTAAAGCCCTCTGGGCCTTGCTAGGAATTGAGATCCCACATTGTTGGTGTAGTGGCCAAAAGAGTTTCTCTCAAGTGGGGAGTGCCCGCTCGCTGACCATCAGGTTCACTGACTGCTTACTGGGCCTCTGTCTGGAAGGGCTGCCCTCCTCCGTTGTGAAAAGCACCTGGAGAAGTTGTTGGCAAGCATTCCAGGTGGGCTGATGAGTATGGAAGTCATACCAGTACTAGTGTGTGGGGGGGCTGCTTGTTAAGGGTGGGGGTGAGATTGGGGGGCCGGTGGGGGAGGGAGTGACTCAATAAGGGCCTGTTAGAAGTTTTCTATTTCTGGACCCTAGAAACCTTATAGGGCGGGGGTTGAAAGAAAGGGTTTGAAGCCAGCTCTCCCACTCCCAGAGTTCTCCTGCAAAATGGGATAAAGCCGATTAGGGGAGAGTGATGGGGAGGGGAGGGGAGGGGAGGGGTGGGGGAGGGATGGGGGAGGGGAGGGGTGATGGAGGGGAGGGGTGGGGGAGGGTGATGGGGAGGGATGGCCTCCACCTATGTGGTTTTGGGAACTTGGACCATTTGTTTTTCCGGTCCTTCCATGTTTCCTGAAACCTTGGAAACAAGGGCCCTTTCTTTGCGGGAGGGAGTAAGTCTTTTATATTTGCAGGCTTCTTAGTGGCAATGTCAGCCCACACTTGAAGTAACGGGATCAGATCGGGATATCCTGGTTCCCTTTAACCATAACTATGAACTCTTAGTAATAGGGGATGGGAAAACTAGTCTTGCGTGGGTCAATCAGGGACTCCTTCTGCCCCATCACTTTTAAACAAATTGTAGAGTCTCCAAGCTTTTGGGTTGAAACCACATCCTCTTGGTGAATGCCGAGAGCAGGGGTCCTCAAACTACAACCTGTGGGCCACATGCAGACAGCCGAGGACGCTGATCCTTTCTGTCGGGTGTATGTGCCCCATTTATTTTTTTTTTTTGAACTTCAAATCAAGATGTGCAGTGTGCACATGAATTTGTTCGTAATATTTGATTTTTGAAACTATAGTCTTTCCTTCAAAAGGCCTGAGGGATAGTGAACTGGCCCCCTGGGTAAACAGTTTAAGGACCCCTGTCCTAAGGTATCCTGGACTTAGGGGTTATTAATCTCCCAGCCCTGAAACATCCCTGAAAATTCTACCCGTTGTAGGAGGCACCATGGGAATTTGGACCCCGGGTAATTTACAAGTCTTTACTCCAATTGAACCCAAGAAAATTCAAAATGGCTTAGGCAGGTACTCTATTTTGGTCACATTTGACTCGTCCTGCACTAGCCCACTATTTCCATTTAACTCTATAACGCGAAGCATGATGTTTTCATAACATTAAAAAATGTATATATTAATACATATATATATATTTATAACTATGAAAGACCACAACAAAAAGAAAATTTTTTCCCAAAATTAAAATTGAAGCGTTATAGGGTTAAAAAGAAGGATGGGTCTTATCAGCGGGTCCAAGACCTTAGCATCATAAATGAATCAGTGATCCGACTGCACCTAGTAGTGCCCAAACCTGTGCCCTCCTAGGGGAAAGTGTGAATGCTTTTATCCCTCTTCCTGTACTTGCAATGAACAAACACACATGTCTGGTAATCCTAAGATTATTTTTGTTTCCTGTGACACTCACCTAATTTCAAGGCCACTGCCACCTCACAAGCTTAGCCTTGTCGTAGTCAAACTGTTCACCTTTTAGACCGTTTGTTTTTCTCAGAAGTTATCGGGTGATTAAAGCTTCTGAACCAAGTGTGCCAGGTCCACGACTACCATCTCCTGGACCACCTCAACCTTATCCATCCTGGATAAAGTTGCCCTCAATGGACAACCCCTCCCAGCAGTGTAGGAAGGGTATGGACCCAAAGCCCATCCTCGCCCCTTTTGCCAGCAGGAAGCAGCTAGAGATGTCGTCGCCCAGTACCCCCAAAGATTTGGGTCCATATCTCTTCAGGGGGGCAAATGTTAGGTAGCTATGCTAGGGACTGGGGCATCCGTTATGCATGCCCATAGGGCCAAGATAAGAGCCCAGTTAGGAGAGGCACCCTGTGCATGCTCAGAGGTCCAGATTTCTGGCCATGAAGGGGAGGTCACCTGGGTGGTTCCTGTACCTGGATTGACCAATCTAGGCCATGTAAATTCAATTCAGCCACTGGGGTCGGCCAGACTTGCCCACCACGCCTCCCTACGCTCATAAAACTCTCTTGAGTGCAGACCAGGCTTCTGCATGATTTCTCTCTCACTCAGGAAGGCTCTTTGGAGGCAGCTGTGCTGCACATGAGTGGCTGGTGGATACTGTTCAGATGCATGGCTTTCTGCTTGCAAGGGTTTTTGTCTCAGCTGACTGTAAGGGAGGAGGTAGTACGTCTGGATCACAGAGTATCCATGTCCACAAACGAGGCTGCTCATTCCACAGTCCTGGAAGTGCTTTATGAAAACCCTCTGCTTTGCAATGTCACTCTTTGTAGATTAGAGTGGGAGGGGCTGGGACCAAGGTATGCTGCCTCTTACTCCCAGTTGCAGGTTTCTGGATGCTGATTGTATCTCTTACAGCATCAGTTAGTGGGCTTGTTGTCTGCCTCAGGCTTTGTTCACGGAGATCCTTCAGCTAGTTGGTGGTGTGTGCGCATGAGCAGAGACTTCCTGCCAATCCCCCATGAGTAGTAGAGCTCCCATGGTGTGGACTCCATGAAAGCCTTGCCCCAGGCAGCATGCTTACAAAGGAGGGTGGGCCCTGCAGGACAGAGGACCATTCCCCCTGTGGAATGGCCTCAGAGATCCACCTCCCTCTCTGGCCAGCTGCTGGGGCTGTGGGTCCTAAGCATCATGGCTGACTCAATAATAGACACAGGGTGAGGCGACTCCAGTAGCTGTTTTGACTGGTCTAATCCAGCCTGAGATCATCCTTGCATGAGCCCATGCCAAGATTATTTTTGTTTCTTTTATGATCTTTTCATTAGTGGCTCCTACAACACTAACCACCATCCATAAATACATCATCTGTTTGAAGCCCATCTGTACATTAATTGCCCTCCTTATTCACAAAATATCCACTCTCCACCCAAGCCCCTGGCCTCAGCTCCTCATTTTTCCCCCCTCAATGCCCGCCACCCATCCCTCATCAATCCTTGGAAATGTACTAATTCTTTTGTCATATTTTCACCCACCTTTCTTTTGAGGTCAATGAAGATCCTTGTAATCGGTTCCCACTTTCCATCCTGCCCTTCCTCCACCCTCCCAGTATCTCCACTCATAACACTGGTAAAGGGCCCATCCACTCTGGATTCCCCGTGTTTGAAATTCCTATCGGTACTAGAATACCTTCTCTAGTTTGGCCAGATTAGTATGGTAGAACTGGGATCATGATAGTGGGGCAAGAGAAAGCATTAAGAACTAGAGGAAAGTTGTGTTTCATCTTTGCTGTCTCATACCCTGTATTCTTTAATCTCCACTCTGAGATCCTTCTGTAAGGGGATGTCCAGTGCACTGCAAATAGGTTTTGGGTCTATACCCGGCAGTCCCCTCTCATTCTCCATGATAAGATTTTTTTGTTCTCATGATACCTGTTGCCTTATCCCTTTAAAACTTTGTGATCACACAGGCTGGTATGCTTTCTCCATGTGGGCTCTGTTGCTTCAGAGCCAGATGGCTGTTTCTTTACCCTCAGGCCTTTAAGACCCCACACGCTATATCTTTAGGTAGCTGGACACCATCGGCTTTCTTCACCACATTTGCTTATGCAGCCGCTTTGTGGTCAGTGATTGTGTAGGGAAGGTGAGCATCTTAGAATGCCAATTTAATAGAACAGTGTTATTGCAATGAGGGAGTCCTTGAGCGGAGGCCCTATGTCCATCTGCTACCTTAATACTAAATCTATAAACATATGGACATAGATCTATTTCCCCATGCCCCTTTGTAAATATATGTACATATGTACATGCCTTTATTTAGACGTCTATAACTGGCCCTTGCTTCCCAGCTCACTCTTCTATACTCTTTGATTTTCCTCTTGTGCCCACTGACATGCTCAGTCTTCCTTTGTGTTTCAGTAATTCCTCTTGGTTACATTACCTTTGATCACGCCCTACCAGGCCTCTTACATCCCCCTCACTATCGTTTTCCATCACTTGTTGTACCCTTGTCTCTGGGTTTCTTTACACCACTTCCTTTCCCCCCACCGTGCTCACTCCCATGCCCAATGGAAAGGGCCGGTCACATGTTTACTCCTCCAGATTGTTCATCCAGCCTCTCTTAATTAGACAGACCTGTAAAGGTAATAACATGCACAAAACAAGACTGAGCTAAACCAAGCAGCAAAAAGAAAAAAAAAACAAACAAAAATGAAAACAAAACCCAACCCAAATCCAATGACACTAAAAGAAAACAACACTAACCAGAAAGAAAAGTACAAGGACTGTGTGGTGAACTTTAGGAGTGTTTTCCAGTCCAGTCTGTGGGGGCACCGAACCCTGACCACAAAGTCCACCTTTGGCATTCCCCGGGGACTTTGATGCTCCGTTTTCTTACTCTTCCGCTGCACTCTCTTAGTGTCATGCATCGAAGTGGCAGGATCAGTTCGGGCGCAGTTCCCACACTGTGTGTCCAGTGTTGTCCCCTCTAAGGCTATGGGTCTTTGAGGGACGTTTCTCATCGTGGGGCTGCCCATGTGGTCTTCTCTGTGGATTGGCTTCTCTGATTGGGAACATCATCCTCAAGGTGTATTGGGCCAGGGTGTGCCCCATTCTCCCCTCCTCCCCCTTGTTCTGCCCTGTGTTCACTGATCAGATATGTCCCTCTCCGCGAGCTGCAGATCCGGTGCCATCCTGTGAAATACAATCTTTTGGGGCTGCAAGGATGTGGGGGGGTGGGTATCAGCTCAGATCTTTTGAGAGTCCAGGAGATATTGACTTCTCGATGGGCACAGTTCTGTGGGGCACCGTGCTCTTGGTCCAGACGCTGGTTGTGAATATGACTTTGTTGTTAACCAGTTGTGTGTCTCTGGGTCAACTCCCGTGTGTTTTTGAGTGAGTTTTCTAATCTGCAAAGTAAATGTACAGGATTATCCAGACTCCCATGTCAGCAAGTTATCGAGAGGGGTTAATCAGAGACTGTTTCATATAGTGTGTACCTGCGCGCCGCATTCTAGACCTGCGATGGCAATTATGAGCTCAGGATAGAGATGGTGTCCAGCAGGTAACATACGTGGCTCCATATTGAAACAGGAAGCCCACTGTGGAGATTTGGTCCTTCCGTTGATGGCCACCGGCCACCTAGTCTTCTCCTGCTATAAGTGCTTCACTGGCTCAGCAGCTGAGCCAGAAGCCAGTGATATCATAACCAGGTGGCTAACTGGGCCAAAGGGCTGATAGATATTTGTTATTTTGTTGTCTTGGGAAACCCACCTACCCTCCATGCAAACCTTCTGGTGTGAGTTATCTGTGGAAGGAATCATAGGCTCACAGTAATTCACATCTTTCTTCTTGAAAATGTGCCCATATTCCTTTCTGAACCTGACAAGGTGGCCCCTGTGTCCACCAAGAAATTTACTGCCTGGCCTCCTACTTGGAGAGTTAGCCTGGGCTTTTGGCGGCGAAGTGAAACAGAGCCCTGACCCCTTCATTGAGCTTCTTCAAGCATTATTGTCTCTTGCTTGGGTCTTTCTACGTGCAGATGAGGCCCATCCACTCTAGTGGAGGGTCGTGCACCTCTCCTGGGGTTTTCAAGGCACTGATTTTTCCAGTGTCCTTCTTTCCTGCAGTAGGCACATTGGTCCTTCCCCATGGCTTGGCGGTGCCCACAGGTTAGTCTCTCCGTGAGTGGGCCATGCTCTCCTTTTCCTGAGTCTCTGGGGTCTCTCATGGCAATTCCTAGTATTTTAGCTAGCTTCTTTGTCTCTGTCGTGCTAGGGTCATCTCTGTTGTTATACACTCAATGAGCCACTTGTACCAAATCGCTAAGATTTTTCCCTTCAAACCCTTCCCACTTCTTTGTCATGTCTGAGGCAGACTGACTGAGTAATAAAGGCAATACTTATTGCCCTCCTGTTTTCAGTGCCTCCGGGCCGTTAGGGGTATAAAGCCCGTAGGCTTCCCTCAGCCACTCTAGAAAGGCAGGCGGATATTCTCTTATAGGAACCTGAAAATTCTCACTGACCTTAGATAAATTCATAGGTTTCCTAGCTCTTCTGCAGAGGGTCATGTAAGAGCAATGGTTGATACCTGGTAAAGTCCTCTGGGCCTTGCTAGGAATTGAGATCCCACATTGTTGGTGTAGTGGCCAAAAGAGTTTCTCCCAAGTGGGGAGTGCCCGCTCGCTGACCATCAGGTTCACTGACTGCTTACTGGGCCTCTGTCTGGAAGGGCTACCCTCCTCCGTTGTGAACAGCACCTGGAGAAGTTGTTGGCAAGCATTCCAGGTGGGCTGATGAGTATGGAAGTCATACCAGTACTAGTGTGTGTGGGGGGCTGCTTGTTAGGGGTGGGGGTGAGTTTGGGGGGCCGGTGGGGGAGGGAGTGACTCAATAAGGGCCTGTTAGAAGTTTTCTATTTCTGGACCCTAGAAACCTTATAGGGCGGGGGTTGAAAGAAAGGGTTTGAAGCCAGCTCTCCCACTCCCAGAGTTCTCCTGCAAAATGGGATAAAGCCGATTAGGGGAGAGTGATGGGGAGGGGAGGGGAGGGGAGGGGTGGGGGAGGGGTGAGGGAGGGGAGGGGTGGGGGAGGGTGATGTGGAGGGATGGCCTCCACCTATGTGGTTTTGGGAACTTGGACCGTTTGTTTTTCCGGTCCTTCCATGTTTCCTGAAACCTTGGAAACAAGGGCCCTTTCTTTGCGGGAGGGAGTAAGTCTTTTATATTTGCAGGCTTCTTAGTGGCAATGTCAGCCCACACTTGAAGTAACGGGATCAGATCGGGATATCCTGGTTCCCTTCAAACATAACTATGAACTCTTAGTAATAGGGGGTGGGAAAACTAGTCTTGCGTGGGACAATCAGGGACTCCTTCTGCCCCATCACTTTTAAACAAATTGTAGAGTCTCCAAGCTTTTGGGTTGAAACCACATCCTCTTGGTGAATGCCGAGAGCAGGGGTCCTCAAACTACAACCTGTGGGCCTCATGCAGACAGCCGAGGACGTTGATCCTTTCTGCCGGGTGTATGTGCCCCATTTATTTTTTTTTTTGAACTTCAAATCAAGATGTGCAGTGTGCACATGAATTTGTTCGTAATATTTGTTTTTTTAAACTATAGTCTTTCCTTCAAAAGGCCTGAGGGATAATGAACTGGCCCCCTGGGTAAACAGTTTAAGGACCCCTCCCCTAAGGTATCCTGGACTTAGGGGTTATTAATCTCCCAGCCCTGAAACATCCCTGAACATTCTACCCGTTGTAGGAGGCACCATGGGAATTTGGACCCCGGGTAATTTACAAGCCTTTACTCCAATTGAACCCACGAAAATTCAAAATGGCTTAGGCAGTTACTCTATTTTGGTCACTTTTGACTCGTCCTGCACTAGCCCATTATTTCCATTTAACTCTATAACGCGAAGCATGATGTTTTCATAACATTAAAAATGTATATATTAATACATATATATATATATATTTATAACTATGAAAGTCCACAACAAAAAGAAAATTTTTTCCCAAAATTAAAATTGAAGCGTTATAGGGTTAAAAAGAAGGATGGGTCTTATCAGCGGGTCCAAGACCTTAGCATCATAAATGAATCAGTGATCTGACTGCACCTAGTAGTGCCCAAACCTGTGCCCTCCTAGGGGAAAGTGTGAATGCTTTTATCCCTCTTCCTGTACTTCCAATGAACAAACACACATGTCTGGTAATCCTAAGATTATTTTTGTTTCCTGTGACACTCACCTAATTTCAAGGCCACTGCCACCTCACAAGCTTAGCCTTGTCGTAGTCAAACTGTTCACCTTTTAGACCGTTTGTTTTTCTCAGAAGTTATCGGGTGATTAAAGCTTCTGAACCAAGTGTGCCAGGTCCACGACTACCATCTCCTGGACCACCTCAACCTTATCCATCCTGGATAAAGTTGCCCTCAATGGACAACCCCTCCCAGCAGTGTAGGAAGGGTATGGACCCAAAGCCCCACCTCGCCCCTTTTGCCAGCAGGAAGCAGCTAGAGATGTCGTCGCCCAGTACCCCCAAAGATTTGGGTCCATATCTCTTCAGGGGGGCAAATGTTAGGTAGCTATACTAGGGACTGGGGCATCCGTTATGCATGCCCATAGGGCCAAGATAAGAGCCCAGTTAGGAGAGGCACCCTGTGCATGCTCAGAGGTCCAGATTTCTGGCCATGAAGGGGAGGTCACCTGGGTGGTTCCTGTACCTGGATTGACCAATCTAGGCCATGTAAATTCAATTCAGCCACTGGGGTCGGCCAGACTTGCCCACCACGCCTCCCTAACGCTCATAAAACTCTCTTGAGTGCAGACCAGGCTTCTGCATGATTTCTCTCTCACTCAGGAAGGCTCTTTGGAGGCAGCTGTGCTGCACATGAGTGGCTGGTGGATACTGTTCAGATGCATGGCTTTCTGCTTGCAAGGGTTTTTGTCTCAGCTGACTGTAAGGGAGGAGGTAGTACGTCTGGATCACAGAGTATCCATGTCCACAAACGAGGCTGCTCATTCCACAGTCCTGGAAGTGCTTTATGAAAACCCTCTGCTTTGCAATGTCACTCTTTGTAGATTAGAGTGGGAGGGGCTGGGACCAAGGTATGCTGCCTCTTACTCCCAGTTGCAGGTTTCTGGATGCTGATTGTATCTCTTACAGCATCAGTTAGTGGGCTTGTTGTCTGCCTCAGGCTTTGTTCACGGAGATCCTCCAGCTAGTTGGTGGTGTGTGCGCATGAGCAGAGGCTTCCTGCCAATCCCCCATGAGTAGTAGAGCTCCCATGGTGTGGACTCCATGAAAGCCTTGCCCCAGGCAGCATGCTTACAAAGGAGGGTGGGCCCTGCAGGACAGAGGACCATTCCCCCTGTGGAATGGCCTCAGAGATCCACCTCCCTCTCTGGCCAGCTGCTGGGGCTGTGGGTCCTAAGCATCATGGCTGACTCAGTAATAGACACAGGGTGAGGCGACTCCAGTAGCTGTTTTGACTGGTCTAATCCAGCCTGAGATCATCCTTGCATGAGCCCCTGCCAAGATTATTTTTGTTTCTTTTATGATCTTTTCATTAGTGGCTCCTACAACACTAACCAACATCCATAAATACATCATCTGTTTGAAGCCCATCTGTACATTAATTGCCCTCCTTATTCACAAAATATCCACTCTCCACCCAAGCCCCTGGCCTCAGCTCCTCATTTTTTCCCCCTCAATGCCCGCCACCCATCCCTCATCAATCCTTGGAAATGTACTAATTCTTTTGTCATATTTTCACCCACCTTTCTTTTGAGGTCAATGAAGATCCTTGTAATCGGTTCCCACTTTCCATCCTGCCCTTCCTCCACCCTCCCAGTATCTCCACTCATAACACTGGTAAAGGGCCCATCCACTCTGGATTCCCCGTGTTTGAAATTCCTATCGGTACTAGAATACCTTCTCTAGTTTGGCCAGATTAGTATGGTAGAACTGGGATCATGATAGTGGGGCAAGAGAAAGCATTAAGAACTAGAGGAAAGTTGTGTTTCATCTTTGCTGTCTCATACCCTGTATTCTTTAATCTCCACTCTGAGATCCTTCTGTAAGGGGATGTCCAGTGCACTGCAAATAGGTTTTGGGTCTATACCCGGCAGTCCCCTCTCATTCTCCATGATAAGATTTTTTTGTTCTCATGATACCTGTTGCCTTATCCCTTTAAAACTTTGTGATCACACAGGCTGGTATGCTTTCTCCATGTGGGCTCTGTTGCTTCAGAGCCAGATGGCTGTTTCTTTACCCTCAGGCCTTTAATACCCCACACGCTATATCTTTAGGTAGCTGGACACCATCGGCTTTCTTCACCACATTTGCTTATGCAGCCGCTTTGTGGTCAGTGATTGTGTAGGGAAGGTGAGCATCTTAGAATGCCAATTTAATAGAACAGTGTTATTGCAATGAGGGAGTCCTTGAGCGGAGGCCCTATGTCCATCTGCTACCTTAATACTAAATCTATAAACATATGGACATAGATCTATTTCCCCATGCCCCTTTGTAAATATATGTACATATGTACATGCCTTTATTTAGACGTCTATAACTGGCCCTTGCTTCCCAGCTCACTCTTCTATACTCTTTGATTTTCCTCTTGTGCCCACTGACATGCTCAGTCTTCCTTTGGGTTTCAGTAATTCCTCTTGGTTACATTACCTTTGATCACGCCCTACCAGGCCTCCTACATCCCCCTCACTATCGTTTTCCATCACTTGTTGTACCCTTGTCTCTGGGTTTCTTTACACCACTTCCTTTCCCCCCACCGTGCTCACTCCCATGCCCAATGGAAAGGGCCGGTCACCTGTTTACTCCTCCAGATTGTTCATCCAGCCTCTCTTAATTAGACAGACCTGTAAAGGTAATAACATGCACAAAACAAGACTGAGCTAAACCAAGCAGCAAAAAGAAAAAAAAAAACAAACAAAAATGAAAACAAAACCCAACCCAAATCCAATGACACTAAAAGAAAACAACACTAACCAGAAAGAAAAGTACAAGGACTGTGTGGTGAACTTTAGGAGTGTTTTCCAGTCCAGTCTGTGGGGGCACCGAACCCTGACCACAAAGTCCACCTTTGGCATTCCCCGGGGACTTTGATGCTCCGTTTTCTTACTCTTCCGCTGCACTCTCTTAGTGTCATGCATCGAAGTGGCAGGATCAGTTCGGGCGCAGTTCCCACACTGTGTGTCCAGTGTTGTCCCCTCTAAGGCTATGGGTCTTTGAGGGACGTTTCTCATCGTGGGGCTGCCCATGTGGTCTTCTCTGTGGATTGGCTTCTCTGATTGGGAACATCATCCTCAAGGTGTATTGGGCCAGGGTGTGCCCCATTCTCCCCTCCTCCCCCTTGTTCTGCCCTGTGTTCACTGATCAGATATGTCCCTCTCCGCGAGCTGCAGATCCGGTGCCATCCTGTGAAATACAATCTTTTGGGGCTGCAAGGATGTGGGGGGGTGGGTATCAGCTCAGATCTTTTGAGAGTCCAGGAGATATTGACTTCTCGATGGGCACAGTTCTGTGGGGCACCGTGCTCTTGGTCCAGACGCTGGTTGTGAATATGACTTTGTTGTTAACCAGTTGTGTGTCTCTGGGTCAACTCCCGTGTGTTTTTGAGTGAGTTTTCTAATCTGCAAAGTAAATGTACAGGATTATCCAGACTCCCATGTCAGCAAGTTATCGAGAGGGGTTAATCAGAGACTGTTTCATATAGTGTGTACCTGCGCGCCGCATTCTAGACCTGCGATGGCAATTATGAGCTCAGGATAGAGATGGTGTCCAGCAGGTAACATACGTGGCTCCATATTGAAACAGGAAGCCCACTGTGGAGATTTGGTCCTTCCGTTGATGGCCACCGGCCACCTAGTCTTCTCCTGCTATAAGTGCTTCACTGGCTCAGCAGCTGAGCCAGAAGCCAGTGATATCATAACCAGGTGGCTAACTGGGCCAAAGGGCTGATAGATATTTGTTATTTTGTTGTCTTGGGAAACCCACCTACCCTCCATGCAAACCTTCTGGTGTGAGTTATCTGTGGAAGGAATCATAGGCTCACAGTAATTCACATCTTTCTTCTTGAAAATGTGCCCATATTCCTTTCTGAACCTGACAAGGTGGCCCCTGTGTCCACCAAGAAATTTACTGCCTGGCCTCCTACTTGGAGAGTTAGCCTGGGCTTTTGGCGGCGAAGTGAAACAGAGCCCTGACCCCTTCATTGAGCTTCTTCAAGCATTATTGTCTCTTGCTTGGGTCTTTCTACGTGCAGATGAGGCCCATCCACTCTAGTGGAGGGTCGTGCACCTCTCCTGGGGTTTTCAAGGCACAGATTTTTCCAGTGTCCTTCTTTCCTGCAGTAGGCACATTGGTCCTTCCCCATGGCTTGGCGGTGCCCACAGGTTAGTCTCTCCGTGAGTGGGCCATGCTCTCCTTTTCCTGAGTCTCTGGGGTCTCTCATGGCAATTCCTAGTATTTTAGCTAGCTTCTTTGTCTCTGTCGTGCTAGGGTCATCTCTGTTGTTATACACTCAATGAGCCACTTGTACCAAATCGCTAAGATTTTTCCCTTCAAACCCTTCCCACTTCTTTGTCATGTCTGAGGCAGACTGACTGAGTAATAAAGGCAATACTTATTGCCCTCCTGTTTTCAGTGCCTCCGGGCCGTTAGGGGTATAAAGCCCGTAGGCTTCCCTCAGCCACTCTAGAAAGGCAGGCGGATATTCTCTTATAGGAACCTGAAAATTCTCACTGACCTTAGATAAATTCATAGGTTTCCTAGCTCTTCTGCAGAGGGTCATGTAAGAGCAATGGTTGATACCTGGTAAAGTCCTCTGGGCCTTGCTAGGAATTGAGATCCCACATTGTTGGTGTAGTGGCCAAAAGAGTTTCTCCCAAGTGGGGAGTGCCCGCTCGCTGACCATCAGGTTCACTGACTGCTTACTGGGCCTCTGTCTGGAAGGGCTACCCTCCTCCGTTGTGAACAGCACCTGGAGAAGTTGTTGGCAAGCATTCCAGGTGGGCTGATGAGTATGGAAGTCATACCAGTACTAGTGTGTGTGGGGGGCTGCTTGTTAGGGGTGGGGGTGAGTTTGGGGGGCCGGTGGGGGAGGGAGTGACTCAATAAGGGCCTGTTAGAAGTTTTCTATTTCTGGACCCTAGAAACCTTATAGGGCGGGGGTTGAAAGAAAGGGTTTGAAGCCAGCTCTCCCACTCCCAGAGTTCTCCTGCAAAATGGGATAAAGCCGATTAGGGGAGAGTGATGGGGAGGGGAGGGGAGGGGAGGGGTGGGGGAGGGGTGAGGGAGGGGAGGGGTGGGGGAGGGTGATGGGGAGGGATGGCCTCCACCTATGTGGTTTTGGGAACTTGGACCGTTTGTTTTTCCGGTCCTTCCATGTTTCCTGAAACCTTGGAAACAAGGGCCCTTTCTTTGCGGGAGGGAGTAAGTCTTTTATATTTGCAGGCTTCTTAGTGGCAATGTTAGCCCACACTTGAAGTAACGGGATCAGATCGGGATATCCTGGTTCCCTTTAACCATAACTATGAACTCTTAGTAACAGGGGATGGGAAAACTAGTCTTGCGTGGGTCAATCAGGGACTCCTTCTGCCCCATCACTTTTAAACAAATTGTAGAGTCTCCAAGCTTTTGGGTTGAAACCACATCCTCTTGGTGAATGCCGAGAGCAGGGGTCCTCAAACTGCAACCTGTGGGCCACATGCAGACAGCCGAGGACGTTGATCCTTTCTGCCGGGTGTATGTGCCCCATTTATTTTTTTTTGAACTTCAAATCAAGATGTGCAGTGTGCACATGAATTTGTTCGTAATATTTGTTTTTTTTAAACTATAGTCTTTCCTTCAAAAGGCCTGAGGGATAGTGAACTGGCCCCCTGGGTAAACAGTTTAAGGACCCCTGCCCTAAGGTATCCTGGACTTAGGGGTTATTAATCTCCCAGCCCTGAAACATCCCTGAACATTCTACCCGTTGTAGGAGGCACCATGGGAATTTGGACCCCGGGTAATTTACAAGCCTTTACTCCAATTGAACCCAAGAAAATTCAAAATGGCTTAGGCAGTTACTCTATTTTGGTCACTTTTGACTCGTCCTGCACTAGCCCATTATTTCCATTTAACTCTATAACGCGAAGCATGATGTTTTCATAACATTAAAAATGTATATATTAATACATATATATATATATATTTATAACTATGAAAGTCCACAACAAAAAGAAAATTTTTTCCCAAAATTAAAATTGAAGCGTTATAGGGTTAAAAAGAAGGATGGGTCTTATCAGCGGGTCCAAGACCTTAGCATCATAAATGAATCAGTGATCAGACTGCACCTAGTAGTGCCCAAACCTGTGCCCTCCTAGGGGAAAGTGTGAATGCTTTTATCCCTCTTCCTGTACTTCCAATGAACAAACACACATGTCTGGTAATCCTAAGATTATTTTTGTTTCCTGTGACACTCACCTAATTTCAAGGCCACTGCCACCTCACAAGCTTAGCCTTGTCGTAGTCAAACTGTTCACCTTTTAGACCGTTTGTTTTTCTCAGAAGTTATCGGGTGATTAAAGCTTCTGAACCAAGTGTGCCAGGTCCACGACTACCATCTCCTGGACCACCTCAACCTTATCCATCCTGGATAAAGTTGCCCTCAATGGACAACCCCTCCCAGCAGTGTAGGAAGGGTATGGACCCAAAGCCCATCCTCGCCCCTTTTGCCAGCAGGAAGCAGCTAGAGATGTCGTCGCCCAGTACCCCCAAAGATTTGGGTCCATATCTCTTCAGGGGGGCAAATGTTAGGTAGCTATACTAGGGACTGGGGCATCCGTTATGCATGCCCATAGGGCCAAGATAAGAGCCCAGTTAGGAGAGGCACCCTGTGCATGCTCAGAGGTCCAGATTTCTGGCCATGAAGGGGAGGTCACCTGGGTGGTTCCTGTACCTGGATTGACCAATTTAGGCCATGTAAATTCAATTCAGCCACTGGGGTCGACCAGACATGCCCACCACGCCTCCCTAACGCTCATAAAACTCTCTTGAGTGCAGACCAGGCTTCTGCATGATTTCTCTCTCACTCAGGAAGGCTCTTTGGAGGCAGCTGTGCTGCACATAAATGGCTGGTGGATACTGTTCAGATGCATGGCTTTCTGCTTGCAAGGGTTTTTGTCTCAGCTGACTGTAAGGGAGGAGGTAGTACGTCTGGATCACAGAGTATCCATGTCCACAAACGAAGCTGCTCATTCCACAGTCCTGGAAGTGCTTTATGAAAACCCTCTGCTTTGCAATGTCACTCCTTGTAGATTAGAGTGGGAGGGGCTGGGACCAAGGTATGCTGCCTCTTACTCCCAGTTGCAGGTTTCTGGATGCTGATTGTATCTCTTACAGCATCAGTTAGTGGGCTTGTTGTCTGCCTCAGGCTTTGTTCACGGAGATCCTCCAGCTAGTTGGTGGTGTGTGCGCATGAGCAGAGGCTTCCTGCCAATCCCCCATGAGTAGTAGAGCTCCCATGGTGTGGACTCCATGAAAGCCTTGCCCCAGGCAGCATGCTTACAAAGGAGGGTGGGCCCTGCAGGACAGAGGACCATTCCCCCTGTGGAATGGCCTCAGAGATCCACCTCCCTCTCTGGCCAGCTGCTGGGGCTGTGGGTCCTAAGCATCATGGCTGACTCAGTAATAGACACAGGGTGAGGCGACTCCAGTAGCTGTTTTGACTGGTCTAATCCAGCCTGAGATCATCCTTGCATGAGCCCTCTGCCAAGATTATTTTTGTTTCTTTTATGATCTTTTCATTAGTGGCTCCTACAACACTAACCACAATCCATAAATACATCATCTGTTTGAAGCCCATCTGTACATTAATTGCCCTCCTTATTCACAAAATATCCACTCTCCACCCAAGCCCCTGGCCTCATCTCCTTATTTTTCCCCCCTCAATGCCCGCCACCCATCCCTCATCAATCCTTGGAGATGTACTAATTCTTTTGTCATATTTTCACCCACCTTTCTTTTGAGGTCAATGAAGATCCTTGTAATCGGTTCCCACTTTCCATCCTGCCCTTCCTCCATCCTCCCAGTATCTCCACTCATAACACTGGTAAAGGGCCCATCCACTCTGGATCCCCCGTGTTTGAAATTCCTATCGGTACTAGAATACCTTCTCTAGTTTGGCCAGATTAGTATGGTAGAACTGGGATCATGATAGTGGGGCAAGAGAAAGCATTAAGAACTAGAGGAAAGTTGTGTTTCATCTTTGCTGTCTCATACCCTGTATTCTTTAATCTCCACTCTGAGATCCTTCTGTAAGGGGATGTCCAGTGCACTGCAAATAGGTTTTGGGTCTATACCCGGCAGTCCCCTCTCATTCTCCATGATAAGATTTTTTTGTTCTCATGATGCCTGTTGCCTTATCCCTTTAAAACTTTGTGATCACACAGGCTGGTATGCTTTCTCCATGTGGGATCTGTTGCTTCAGAGCCAGATGGCTGTTTCTTTACCCTCAGGCCTTTAAGACCCCACACGCTATATCTTTAGGTAGCTGGACACCATCGGCTTTCTTCACCACATTTGCTTATGCAGCCGCTTTGTGGTCAGTGATTGTGTAGGGAAGGTGAGCATCTTAGAATGCCAATTTAATAGAACAGTGTTATTGCAATGAGGGAGTCCTTGAGCGGAGGCCCTATGTCCATCTGCTACCTTAATACTAAATCTATAAACATATGGACATAGATCTATTTCCCCATGCCCCTTTGTAAATATATGTACATATGTACATGCCTTTATTTAGACGTCTATAACTGGCCCTTGCTTCCCAGCTCACTCTTCTATACTCTTTGATTTTCCTCTTGTGCCCACTGACATGCTCAGTCTTCCTTTGGGTTTCAGTAATTCCTCTTGGTTACATTACCTTTGATCATGCCCTACCAGGCCTCCTACATCCCCCTCACTACCGTTTTCCATCACTTGTTGTACCCTTGTCTCTGGGTTTCTTTACACCACTTCCTTTCCCCCCACCGTGCTCACTCCCATGCCCAATGGAAAGGGCCGGTCACATGTTTACTCCTCCAGATTGTTCATCCAGCCTCTCTTAATTAGACAGACCTGTAAAGGTAATAACATGCACAAAACAAGACTGAGCTAAACCAAGCAGCAAAAAGAAAAAAAAACAAACAAAAATGAAAACAAAACCCAACCCAAATCCAATGACACTAAAAGAAAACAACACTAACCAGAAAGAAAAGTACAAGGACTGTGTGGTGAACTTTAGGAGTGTTTTCCAGTCCAGTCTGTGGGGGCACCGAACCCTGACCACAAAGTCCACCTTTGGCATTCCCCGGGGACTTTGATGCTCCGTTTTCTTACTCTTCCGCTGCACTCTCTTAGTGTCATGCATCGAAGTGGCAGGATCAGTTCGGGCGCAGTTCCCACACTGTGTGTCCAGTGTTGTCCCCTCTAAGGCTAAGGGTCTTTGAGGGACGTTTCTCATCGTGGGGCTGTCCATGTGGTCTTCTCCTTGGATTGGCTTCTCTGATTGGGAACATCATCCTCAAGGTGTATTGGGCCAGGATGTGCTCCATTCTCCCCTCCTCCCCCTTGTTCTGCCCTGTGTTCTCTGATCAGATATGTCCCTCTCCGCGAGCTGCAGATCCGGTGCCATCCTGTGAAATACAATCTTTTGGGGCTGCAAGGATGTGGGGGGGGGTATCAGCTCAGATCTTTTGAGAGTCCAGGAGATATTGACTGCTCGATGGGCACAGTTCTGTGGGGCACCGTGCTCTTGGTCCAGACGCTGGTTGTGAATATGACTTTGTTGTTAACCAGTTGTGTGTCTCTGGGTCAACTCCCGTGTGTTTTTGAGTGAGTTTTCTAATCTGCAAAGTAAATGTACAGGATTATCCAGACTCCCATGTCAGCAAGTTATCGAGAGGGGTTAATCAGAGACTGTTTCATATAGTGTGTACCTGCGTGCCGCATTCTAGACCTGCGATGGCAATTATGAGCTCAGGATAGAGATGGTGTCCAGCAGGTAACATACGTGGCTCCATATTGAAACAGGAAGCCCACTGTGGAGATTTGGTCCTTCCGTTGATGGCCACCGGCCACCTAGTCTTCTCCTGCTATAAGTGCTTCACTGGCTCAGCAGCTGAGCCAGAAGCCAGTGATATCATAACCAGGTGGCTAACTGGGCCAAAGGGCTGATAGATATTTGTTATTTTGTTGTCTTGGGAAACCCACCTACCCTCCATGCAAACCTTCTGGTGTGAGTTATCTGTGGAAGGAATCATAGGCTCACAGTAATTCACATCTTTCTTCTTGAAAATGTGCCCATATTCCTTTCTGAACCTGACAAGGTGGCCCCTGTGTCCACCAAGAAATTTACTGCCTGGCCTCCTACTTGGAGAGTTAGCCTGGGCTTTTGGCGGTGAAGTGAAACAGAGCCCTGACCCCTTCATTGAGCTTCTTCAAGCATTATTGTCTCTTGCTTGGGTCTTTCTACGTGCAGATGAGGCCCATCCACTCTAGTGGAGGGTCGTGCACCTCTCCTGGGGTTTTCAAGGCACTGATTTTTCCAGTGTCCTTCTTTCCTGCAGTAGGCACATTGGTCCTTCCCCATGGCTTGGCGGTGCCCACAGGTTAGTCTCTCCGTGAGTGGGCCATGCTCTCCTTTTCCTGAGTCTCTGGGGTATCTCATGGCAATTACGATTATTTTAGCTAGCTTCTTTGTCTCTGTCGTGCTAGGGTCATCTCTGTTGTTATACACTCAATGAGCCACTTGTACCAAATCGCTAAGATTTTTCCCTTCAAACCCTTCCCACTTCTTTGTCATGTCTGAGGCAGACTGACTGAGTAATAAAGGCAATACTTATTGCCCTCCTGTTTTCAGTGCCTCCGGGCCGTTAGGGGTATAAAGCCCGTAGGCTTCCCTCAGCCACTCTAGAAAGGCAGGCGGATATTCTCTTATAGGAACCTGAAAATTCTCACTGACCTTAGATAAATTCATAGGTTTCCTAGCTCTTCTGCAGAGGGTCATGTAAGAGCAATGGTTGATACCTGGTAAAGTCCTCTGGGCCTTGCTAGGAATTGAGATCCCACATTGTTGGTGTAGTGGCCAAAAGAGTTTCTCTCAAGTGGGGAGTGCCCGCTCGCTGACCATCAGGTTCACTGACTGCTTACTGGGCCTCTGTCTGGAAGGGCTACCCTCCTCCGTTGTGAACAGCACCTGGAGAAGTTGTTGGCAAGCATTCCAGGTGGGCTGATGAGTATGGAAGTCATACCAGTACTAGTGTGTGTGGGGGGCTGCTTGTTAGGGGTGGGGGTGAGTTTGGGGGGCCGGTGGGGGAGGGAGTGACTCAATAAGGGCCTGTTAGAAGTTTTCTATTTCTGGACCCTAGAAACCTTATAGGGCGGGGGTTGAAAGAAAGGGTTTGAAGCCAGCTCTCCCACTCCCAGAGTTCTCCTGCAAAATGGGATAAAGCCGATTAGGGGAGAGTGATGGGGAGGGGAGGGGAGGGGAGGGGTGGGGGAGTGATGGGGGAGGGGAGGGGTGAGGGAGGGGAGGGGTGGGGGAGGGTGATGGGGAGGGATGGCCTCCACCTATGTGGTTTTGGGAACTTGGACCGTTTGTTTTTCCGGTCCTTCCATGTTTCTGAAACCTTGGAAACAAGGGCCCTTTCTTTGCGGGAGGGAGTAAGTCTTTTATATTTGCAGGCTTCTTAGTGGCAATGTTAGCCCACACTTGAAGTAACGGGATCAGATCGGGATATCCTGGTTCCCTTTAACCATAACTATGAACTCTTAGTAACAGGGGATGGGAAAACTAGTCTTGCGTGGGTCAATCAGGGACTCCTTCTGCCCCATCACTTTTAAACAAATTGTAGAGTCTCCAAGCTTTTGGGTTGAAACCACATCCTCTTGGTGAATGCCGAGAGCAGGGGTCCTCAAACTGCAACCTGTGGGCCACATGCAGACAGCCGAGGACGTTGATCCTTTCTGCCGGGTGTATGTGCCCCATTTATTTTTTTTTGAACTTCAAATCAAGATGTGCAGTGTGCACATGAATTTGTTCGTAATATTTGTTTTTTTTAAACTATAGTCTTTCCTTCAAAAGGCCTGAGGGATAGTGAACTGGCCCCCTGGGTAAACAGTTTAAGGACCCCTGCCCTAAGGTATCCTGGACTTAGGGGTTATTAATCTCCCAGCCCTGAAACATCCCTGAACATTCTACCCGTTGTAGGAGGCACCATGGGAATTTGGACCCCGGGTAATTTACAAGCCTTTACTCCAATTGAACCCAAGAAAATTCAAAATGGCTTAGGCAGTTACTCTATTTTGGTCACTTTTGACTCGTCCTGCACTAGCCCATTATTTCCATTTAACTCTATAACGCGAAGCATGATGTTTTCATAACATTAAAAATGTATATATTAATACATATATATATATATATTTATAACTATGAAAGTCCACAACAAAAAGAAAATTTTTTCCCAAAATTAAAATTGAAGCGTTATAGGGTTAAAAAGAAGGATGGGTCTTATCAGCGGGTCCAAGACCTTAGCATCATAAATGAATCAGTGATCAGACTGCACCTAGTAGTGCCCAAACCTGTGCCCTCCTAGGGGAAAGTGTGAATGCTTTTATCCCTCTTCCTGTACTTCCAATGAACAAACACACATGTCTGGTAATCCTAAGATTATTTTTGTTTCCTGTGACACTCACCTAATTTCAAGGCCACTGCCACCTCACAAGCTTAGCCTTGTCGTAGTCAAACTGTTCACCTTTTAGACCGTTTGTTTTTCTCAGAAGTTATCGGGTGATTAAAGCTTCTGAACCAAGTGTGCCAGGTCCACGACTACCATCTCCTGGACCACCTCAACCTTATCCATCCTGGATAAAGTTGCCCTCAATGGACAACCCCTCCCAGCAGTGTAGGAAGGGTATGGACCCAAAGCCCATCCTCGCCCCTTTTGCCAGCAGGAAGCAGCTAGAGATGTCGTCGCCCAGTACCCCCAAAGATTTGGGTCCATATCTCTTCAGGGGGGCAAATGTTAGGTAGCTATACTAGGGACTGGGGCATCCGTTATGCATGCCCATAGGGCCAAGATAAGAGCCCAGTTAGGAGAGGCACCCTGTGCATGCTCAGAGGTCCAGATTTCTGGCCATGAAGGGGAGGTCACCTGGGTGGTTCCTGTACCTGGATTGACCAATCTAGGCCATGTAAATTCAATTCAGCCACTGGGGTCGACCAGACTTGCCCACCACGCCTCCCTAACGCTCATAAAACTCTCTTGAGTGCAGACCAGGCTTCTGCATGATTTCTCTCTCACTCAGGAAGGCTCTTTGGAGGCAGCTGTGCTGCACATAAATGGCTGGTGGATACTGTTCAGATGCATGGCTTTCTGCTTGCAAGGGTTTTTGTCTCAGCTGACTGTAAGGGAGGAGGTAGTACGTCTGGATCACAGAGTATCCATGTCCACAAACGAGGCTGCTCATTCCACAGTCCTGGAAGTGCTTTATGAAAACCCTCTGCTTTGCAATGTCACTCCTTGTAGATTAGAGTGGGAGGGGCTGGGACCAAGGTATGCTGCCTCTTACTCCCAGTTGCAGGTTTCTGGATGCTGATTGTATCTCTTACAGCATCAGTTAGTGGGCTTGTTGTCTGCCTCAGGCTTTGTTCACGGAGATCCTCCAGCTAGTTGGTGGTGTGTGCGCATGAGCAGAGGCTTCCTGCCAATCCCCCATGAGTAGTAGAGCTCCCATGGTGTGGACTCCATGAAAGCCTTGCCCCAGGCAGCATGCTTACAAAGGAGGGTGGGCCCTGCAGGACAGAGGACCATTCCCCCTGTGGAATGGCCTCAGAGATCCACCTCCCTCTCTGGCCAGCTGCTGGGGCTGTGGGTCCTAAGCATCATGGCTGACTCAGTAATAGACACAGGGTGAGGCGACTCCAGTAGCTGTTTTGACTGGTCTAATCCAGCCTGAGATCATCCTTGCATGAGCCGTCTGCCAAGATTATTTTTGTTTCTTTTATGATCTTTTCATTAGTGGCTCCTACAACACTAACCACAATCCATAAATACATCATCTGTTTGAAGCCAATCTGTACATTAATTGCCCTCCTTATTCACAAAATATCCACTCTCCACCCAAGCCCCTGGCCTCATCTCCTTATTTTTCCCCCCTCAATGCCCGCCACCCATCCCTCATCAATCCTTGGAAATGTACTAATTCTTTTGTCATATTTTCACCCACCTTTCTTTTGAGGTCAATGAAGATCCTTGTAATCGGTTCCCACTTTCCATCCTGCCCTTCCTCCATCCTCCCAGTATCTCCACTCATAACACTGGTAAAGGGCCCATCCACTCTGGATCCCCCGTGTTTGAAATTCCTATCGGTACTAGAATACCTTCTCTAGTTTGGCCAGATTAGTATGGTAGAACTGGGATCATGATAGTGGGGCAAGAGAAAGCATTAAGAACTAGAGGAAAGTTGTGTTTCATCTTTGCTGTCTCATACCCTGTATTCTTTAATCTCCACTCTGAGATCCTTCTGTAAGGGGATGTCCAGTGCACTGCAAATAGGTTTTGGGTCTATACCCGGCAGTCCCCTCTCATTCTCCATGATAAGATTTTTTTGTTCTCATGATGCCTGTTGCCTTATCCCTTTAAAACTTTGTGATCACACAGGCTGGTATGCTTTCTCCATGTGGGCTCTGTTGCTTCAGAGCCAGATGGCTGTTTCTTTACCCTCAGGCCTTTAAGACCCCACACGCTATATCTTTAGGTAGCTGGACACCATCGGCTTTCTTCACCACATTTGCTTATGCAGCCGCTTTGTGGTCAGTGATTGTGTAGGGAAGGTGAGCATCTTAGAATGCCAATTTAATAGAACAGTGTTATTGCAATGAGGGAGTCCTTGAGCGGAGGCCCTATGTCCATCTGCTACCTTAATACTAAATCTATAAACATATGGACATAGATCTATTTCCCCATGCCCCTTTGTAAATATATGTACATATGTACATGCCTTTATTTAGACGTCTATAACTGGCCCTTGCTTCCCAGCTCACTCTTCTATACTCTTTGATTTTCCTCTTGTGCCCACTGACATGCTCAGTCTTCCTTTGGGTTTCAGTAATTCCTCTTGGTTACATTACCTTTGATCATGCCCTACCAGGCCTCCTACATCCCCCTCACTACCGTTTTCCATCACTTGTTGTACCCTTGTCTCTGGGTTTCTTTACACCACTTCCTTTCCCCCCACCGTGCTCACTCCCATGCCCAATGGAAAGGGCCGGTCACATGTTTACTCCTCCAGATTGTTCATCCAGCCTCTCTTAATTAGACAGACCTGTAAAGGTAATAACATGCACAAAACAAGACTGAGCTAAACCAAGCAGCAAAAAGAAAAAAAAACAAACAAAAATGAAAACAAAACCCAACCCAAATCCAATGACACTAAAAGAAAACAACACTAACCAGAAAGAAAAGTACAAGGACTGTGTGGTGAACTTTAGGAGTGTTTTCCAGTGCAGTCTGTGGGGGCACCGAACCCTGACCACAAAGTCCACCTTTGGCATTCCCCGGGGACTTTGATGCTCCGTTTTCTTACTCTTCCGCTGCACTCTCTTAGTGTCATGCATCGAAGTGGCAGGATCAGTTCGGGCGCAGTTCCCACACTGTGTGTCCAGTGTTGTCCCCTCTAAGGCTAAGGGTCTTTGAGGGACGTTTCTCATCGTGGGGCTGCCCATGTGGTCTTCTCTGTGGATTGGCTTCTCTGATTGGGAACATCATCCTCAAGGTGTATTGGGCCAGGATGTGCTCCATTCTCCCCTCCTCCCCCTTGTTCTGCCCTGTGTTCTCTGATCAGATATGTCCCTCTCCGCGAGCTGCAGATCCGGTGCCATCCTGTGAAATACAATCTTTTGGGGCTGCAAGGATGTGGGGGGGGGGTATCAGCTCAGATCTTTTGAGAGTCCAGGAGATATTGACTTCTCGATGGGCACAGTTCTGTGGGGCACCGTGCTCTTGGTCCAGACGCTGGTTGTGAATATGACTTTGTTGTTAACCAGTTGTGTGTCTCTGGGTCAACTCCCGTGTGTTTTTGAGTGAGTTTTCTAATCTGCAAAGTAAATGTACAGGATTATCCAGACTCCCATGTCAGCAAGTTATCGAGAGGGGTTAATCAGAGACTGTTTCATATAGTGTGTACCTGCGTGCCGCATTCTAGACCTGCGATGGCAATTATGAGCTCAGGATAGAGATGGTGTCCAGCAGGTAACATACGTGGCTCCATATTGAAACAGGAAGCCCACTGTGGAGATTTGGTCCTTCCGTTGATGGCCACCGGCCACCTAGTCTTCTCCTGCTATAAGTGCTTCACTGGCTCAGCAGCTGAGCCAGAAGCCAGTGATATCATAACCAGGTGGCTAACTGGGCCAAAGGGCTGATAGATATTTGTTATTTTGTTGTCTTGGGAAACCCACCTACCCTCCATGCAAACCTTCTGGTGTGAGTTATCTGTGGAAGGAATCATAGGCTCACAGTAATTCACATCTTTCTTCTTGAAAATGTGCCCATATTCCTTTCTGAACCTGACAAGGTGGCCCCTGTGTCCACCAAGAAATTTACTGCCTGGCCTCCTACTTGGAGAGTTAGCCTGGGCTTTTGGCGGCGAAGTGAAACAGAGCCCTGACCCCTTCATTGAGCTTCTTCAAGCATTATTGTCTCTTGCTTGGGTCTTTCTACGTGCAGATGAGGCCCATCCACTCTAGTGGAGGGTCGTGCACCTCTCCTGGGGTTTTCAAGGCACTGATTTTTCCAGTGTCCTTCTTTCCTGCAGTAGGCACATTGGTCCTTCCCCATGGCTTGGCGGTGCCCACAGGTTAGTCTCTCCGTGAGTGGGCCATGCTCTCCTTTTCCTGAGTCTCTGGGGTATCTCATGGCAATTACGATTATTTTAGCTAGCTTCTTTGTCTCTGTCGTGCTAGGGTCATCTCTGTTGTTATACACTCAATGAGCCACTTGTACCAAATCGCTAAGATTTTTCCCTTCAAACCCTTCCCACTTCTTTGTCATGTCTGAGGCAGACTGACTGAGTAATAAAGGCAATACTTATTGCCCTCCTGTTTTCAGTGCCTCCGGGCCGTTAGGGGTATAAAGCCCGTAGGCTTCCCTCAGCCACTCTAAAAAGGCAGGCGGATATTCTCTTATAGGAACCTGAAAATTCTCACTGACCTTAGATAAATTCATAGGTTTCCTAGCTCTTCTGCAGAGGGTCATGTAAGAGCAATGGTTGATACCTGGTAAAGTCCTCTGGGCCTTGCTAGGAATTGAGATCCCACATTGTTGGTGTAGTGGCCAAAAGAGTTTCTCTCAAGTGGGGAGTGCCCGCTCGCTGACCATCAGGTTCACTGACTGCTTACTGGGCCTCTGTCTGGAAGGGCTACCCTCCTCCGTTGTGAACAGCACCTGGAGAAGTTGTTGGCAAGCATTCCAGGTGGGCTGATGAGTATGGAAGTCATACCAGTACTAGTGTGTGTGGGGGGCTGCTTGTTAGGGGTGGGGGTGAGTTTGGGGGGCCGGTGGGGGAGGGAGTGACTCAATAAGGGCCTGTTAGAAGTTTTCTATTTCTGGACCCTAGAAACCTTATAGGGCGGGGGTTGAAAGAAAGGGTTTGAAGCCAGCTCTCCCACTCCCAGAGTTCTCCTGCAACATGGGATAAAGCCGATTAGGGGAGAGTGATGGGGAGGGGAGGGGAGGGGAGGGGTGGGGGAGTGATGGGGGAGGGGAGGGTGATGTGGAGGGATGGCCTCCACCTATGTGGTTTTGGGAACTTGGACCGTTTGTTTTTCCGGTCCTTCCATGTTTCCTGAAACCTTGGAAACAAGGGCCCTTTCTTTGCGGGAGGGAGTAAGTCTTTTATATTTGCAGGCTTCTTAGTGGCAATGTCAGCCCACACTTGAAGTAACGGGATCAGATCGGGATATCCTGGTTCCCTTTAACCATAACTATGAACTCTTAGTAACAGGGGATGGGAAAACTAGTCTTGCGTGGGTCAATCAGGGACTCCTTCTGCCCCATCACTTTTAAACAAATTGTAGAGTCTCCAAGCTTTTGGGTTGAAACCACATCCTCTTGGTGAATGCCGAGAGCAGGGGTCCTCAAACTACAACCTGTGGGCCACATGCAGACAGCCGAGGACGTTGATCCTTTCTGCCGGGTGTATGTGCCCCATTTATTTTTTTTTGAACTTCAAATCAAGATGTGCAGTGTGCACATGAATTTGTTCGTAATATTTGTTTTTTTAAACTATAGTCTTTCCTTCAAAAGGCCTGAGGGATAGTGAACTGCCCCCCTGGGTAAACAGTTTAAGGACCCCTGCCCTAAGGTATCCTGGACTTAGGGGTTATTAATCTCCCAGCCCTGAAACATCCCTGAACATTCTACCCGTTGTAGGAGGCACCATGGGAATTTGGACCCCGGGTAATTTACAAGCCGTTACTCCAATTGAACCTAAGAAAATTCAAAATGACTTAGGCAGTTACTCTATTTTGGTCACTTTTGACTCGTCCTGCACTAGCCCATTATTTCCATTTAACTCTATAACGCGAAGCATGATGTTTTCATAACATTAAAAAATGTATATATTAATACATATATATATATTTATAACTATGAAAGTCCACAACAAAAAGAAAATTTTTTCCCAAAATTAAAATTGAAGCGTTATAGGGTTAAAAAGAAGGATGGGTCTTATCAGCGGGTCCAAGACCTTAGCATCATAAATGAATCAGTGATCCGACTGCACCTAGTAGTGCCCAAACCTGTGCCCTCCTAGGGGAAAGTGTGAATGCTTTTATCCCTCTTCCTGTACTTCCAATGAACAAACACACATGTCTGGTAATCCTAAGATTATTTTTGTTTCCTGTGACACTCACCTAATTTCAAGGCCACTGCCACCTCACAAGCTTAGCCTTGTCGTAGTCAAACTGTTCACCTTTTAGACCGTTTGTTTTTCTCAGAAGTTATCGGGTGATTAAAGCTTCTGAACCAAGTGTGCCAGGTCCACGACTACCATCTCCTGGACCACCTCAACCTTATCCATCCTGGATAAAGTTGCCCTCAATGGACAACCCCTCCCAGCAGTGTAGGAAGTGTATGGACCCAAAGCCCCACCTCGCCCCTTTTGCCAGCAGGAAGCAGCTAGAGATGTCGTCGCCCAATACCCCAAAGATTTGGGTCCATATCTCTTCAGGGGGGCAAATGTTAGGTAGCTATGCTAGGGACTGGGGCATCCGTTATGCATGCCCATAGGGCCAAGATAAGAGCCCAGTTAGGAGAGGCACCCTGTGCATGCTCAGAGGTCCAGATTTCTGGCCATGAAGGGGAGGTCACCTGGGTGGTTCCTGTACCTGGATTGACCAATCTAGGCCATGTAAATTCAATTCAGCCACTGGGGTCGGCCAGACTTGCCCACCACGCCTCCCTAACGCTCATAAAACTCTCTTGAGTGCAGACCAGGCTTCTGCATGATTTCTCTCTCACTCAGGAAGGCTCTTTGGAGGCCGCTGTGCTGCACATGAGTGGCTGGTGGATACTGTTCAGATGCATGGCTTTCTGCTTGCAAGGGTTTTTGTCTCAGCTGACTGTAAGGGAGGAGGTAGTACGTCTGGATCACAGAGTATCCATGTCCACAAACGAGGCTGCTCATTCCACAGTCCTGGAAGTGCTTTATGAAAACCCTCTGCTTTGCAATGTCACTCCTTGTAGATTAGAGTGGGAGGGGCTGGGACCAAGGTATGCTGCCTCTTACTCCCAGTTGCAGGTTTCTGGATGCTGATTGTATCTCTTACAGCATCAGTTAGTGGGCTTGTTGTCTGCCTCAGGCTTTGTTCACGGAGATCCTCCAGCTAGTTGGTGGTGTGTGCGCATGAGCAGAGGCTTCCTGCCAATCCCCCATGAGTAGTAGAGCTCCCATGGTGTGGACTCCATGAAAGCCTTGCCCCAGGCAGCATGCTTACAAAGGAGGGTGGGCCCTGCAGGACAGAGGACCATTCCCCCTGTGGAATGGCCTCAGAGATCCACCTCCCTCTCTGGCCAGCTGCTGGGGCTGTGGGTCCTAAGCATCATGGCTGACTCAATAATAGACACAGGGTGAGGCGACTCCAGTAGCTGTTTTGACTGGTCTAATCCAGCCTGAGATCATCCTTGCATGAGCCCTCTGCCAAGATTATTTTTGTTTCTTTTATGATCTTTTCATTAGTGGCTCCTACAACACTAACCACAATCCATAAATACATCATCTGTTTGAAGCCCATCTGTACATTAATTGCCCTCCTTATTCACAAAATATCCACTCTCCACCCAAGCCCCTGGCCTCAGCTCCTCATTATTCCCCCCCAATGCCCGCCACCCATCCCTCATCAATCCTTGGAAATGTACTAATTCTTTTGTCATATTTTCACCCACCTTTCTTTTGAGGTCAATGAAGATCCTTGTAATCGGTTCCCACTTTCCATCCTGCCCTTCCTCCACCCTTCCAGTATCTCCACTCATAACACTGGTAAAGGGCCCATCCACTCTGGATCCCCCGTGTTTGAAATTCCTATCGGTACTAGAATACCTTCTCTAGTTTGGCCAGATTAGTATGGTAGAACTGGGATCATGATAGTGGGGCAAGAGAAAGCATTAAGAACTAGAGGAAAGTTGTGTTTCATCTTTGCTGTCTCATACCCTGTATTCTTTAATCTCCACTCTGAGATCCTTCTGTAAGGGGATGTCCAGTGCACTGCAAATAGGTTTTGGGTCTATACCCGGCAGTCCCCTCTCATTCTCCATGATAAGATTTTTTTGTTCTCATGATGCCTGTTGCCTTATCCCTTTAAAACTTTGTGATCACACAGGCTGGTATGCTTTCTCCATGTGGGCTCTGTTGCTTCAGAGCCAGATGGCTGTTTCTTTACCCTCAGGCCTTTAAGACCCCACACGCTATATCTTTAGGTAGCTGGACACCATCGGCTTTCTTCACCACATTTGCTTATGCAGCCGCTTTGTGGTCAGTGATTGTGTAGGGAAGGTGAGCATCTTAGAATGCCAATTTAATAGAACAGTGTTATTGCAATGAGGGAGTCCTTGAGCGGAGGCCCTATGTCCATCTGCTACCTTAATACTAAATCTATAAACATATGGACATAGATCTATTTCCCCATGCCCCTTTGTAAATATATGTACATATGTACATGCCTTTATTTAGACGTCTATAACTGGCCCTTGCTTCCCAGCTCACTCTTCTATACTCTTTGATTTTCCTCTTGTGCCCACTGACATGCTCAGCCTTCCTTTGGGTTTCAGTAATTCCTCTTGGTTACATTACCTTTGATCATGCCCTACCAGGCCTCCTACATCCCCCTCACTACCGTTTTCCATCACTTGTTGTACCCTTGTCTCTGGGTTTCTTTACACCACTTCCTTTCCCCCCACCGTGCTCACTCCCATGCCCAATGGAAAGGGCCGGTCACATGTTTACTCCTCCAGATTGTTCATCCAGCCTCTCTTAATTAGACAGACCTGTAAAGGTAATAACATGCACAAAACAAGACTGAGCTAAACCAAGCAGCAAAAAGAAAAAAAAAACAAACAAAAATGAAAACAAAACCCAACCCAAATCCAATGACACTAAAAGACAACAACACTAACCAGAAAGAAAAGTACAAGGACTGTGTGGTGAACTTTAGGAGTGTTTTCCAGTCCAGTCTGTGGGGGCACCGAACCCTGACCACAAAGTGCACCTTTGGCATTCCCCGGGGACTTTGATGCTCCGTTTTCTTACTCTTCCGCTGCACTCTCTTAGTGTCATGCATCGAAGTGGCAGGATCAGTTCGGGCGCAGTTCCCACACTGTGTGTCCAGTGTTGTCCCCTCTAAGGCTAAGGGTCTTTGAGGGACGTTTCTCATCGTGGGGCTGCCCATGTGGTCTTCTCTGTGGATTGGCTTCTCTGATTGGGAACATCATCCTCAAGGTGTATTGGGCCAGGATATGCTCCATTCTCCCCTCCTCCCCCTTGTTCTGCCCTGTGTTCTCTGATCAGATATGTCCCTCTCCGCGAGCTGCAGATCCGGTGCCATCCTGTGAAATACAATCTTTTGGGGCTGCAAGGATGTGGGGGGGTGGGTATCAGCTCAGATCTTTTGAGAGTCCAGGAGATATTGACTTCTCGATGGGCACAGTTCTGTGGGGCACCGTGCTCTTGGTCCAGACGCTGGTTGTGAATATGACTTTGTTGCTAACCAGTTGTGTGTCTCTGGGTCAACTCCCGTGTGTTTTTGAGTGAGTTTTCTAATCTGCAAAGTAAATGTACAGGATTATCCAGACTCCCATGTCAGCAAGTTATCGAGAGGGGTTAATCAGAGACTGTTTCATATAGTGTGTACCTGCGCGCCGCATTCTAGACCTGCGATGGCAATTATGAGCTCAGGATAGAGATGGTGTCCAGCAGGTAACATACGTGGCTCCATATTGAAACAGGAAGCCCACTGTGGAGATTTGGTCCTTCCGTTGATGGCCACCGGCCACCTAGTCTTCTCCTGCTATAAGTGCTTCACTGGCTCAGCAGCTGAGCCAGAAGCCAGTGATATCATAACCAGGTGGCTAACTGGGCCAAAGGGCTGATAGATATTTGTTATTTTGTTGTCTTGGGAAACCCACCTACCCTCCATGCAAACCTTCTGGTGTGAGTTATCTGTGGAAGGAATCATAGGCTCACAGTAATTCACATCTTTCTTCTTGAAAATGTGCCCATATTCCTTTCTGAACCTGACAAGGTGGCCCCTGTGTCCACCAAGAAATTTACTGCCTGGCCTCCTACTTGGAGAGTTAGCCTGGGCTTTTGGCGGCGAAGTGAAACAGAGCCCTGACCCCTTCATTGAGCTTCTTCAAGCATTATTGTCTCTTGCTTGGGTCTTTCTACGTGCAGATGAGGCCCATCCACTCTAGTGGAGGGTCGTGCACCTCTCCTGGGGTTTTCAAGGCACTGATTTTTCCAGTGTCCTTCTTTCCTGCAGTAGGCACATTGGTCCTTCCCCATGGCTTGGCGGTGCCCACAGGTTAGTCTCTCCGTGAGTGGGCCATGCTCTCCTTTTCCTGAGTCTCTGGGGTCTCTCATGGCAATTCCTAGTATTTTAGCTAGCTTCTTTGTCTCTGTCGTGCTAGGGTCATCTCTGTTGTTGTACACTCAATGAGCCACTTGTACCAAATCGCTAAGATTTTTCCCTTCAAACCCTTCCCACTTCTTTGTCATGTCTGAGGCAGACTGACTGAGTAATAAAGGCAATACTTATTGCCCTCCTGTTTTCAGTGCCTCCGGGACATTAGGGGTATAAAGCCCGTAGGCTCCCCTCAGCCACTCTAGAAAGGCAGGCGGATATTCTCTTATAGGAACCTGAAAATTCTCACTGACCTTAGATAAATTCATAGGTTTCCTAGCTCTTCTGCAGAGGGTCATGTAAGAGCAATGGTTGATACCTGGTAAAGTCCTCTGGGCCTTGCTAGGAATTGAGATCCCACATTGTTGGTGTAGTGGCCAAAAGAGTTTCTCTCAAGTGGGGAGTGCCCGCTCGCTGACCATCACGTTCACTGACTGCTTACTGGGCCTCTGTCTGGAAGGGCTACCCTCCTCCGTTGTGAACAGCACCTGGAGAAGTTGTTGGCAAGCATTCCAGGTGGGCTGATGAGTATGGAAGTCATACCAGTACTAGTGTGTGTGGGGGGCTGCTTGTTAGGGGTGGGGGTGAGTTTGGGGGGCCGGTGGGGGAGGGAGTGACTCAATAAGGGCCTGTTAGAAGTTTTCTATTTCTGGACCCTAGAAACCTTATAGGGCGGGGGTTGAAAGAAAGGGTTTGAAGCCAGCTCTCCCACTCCCAGAGTTCTCCTGCAAAATGGGATAAAGCCGATTAGGGGAGAGTGATGGGGAGGGGAGGGGAGGGGAGGGGTGGGGGAGTGATGGGGGAGGGGAGGGGTGAGGGAGGGGAGGGGTGGGGGAGGGTGATGGGGAGGGATGGCCTCCACCTATGTGGTTTTGGGAACTTGGACCGTTTGTTTTTCCGGTCCTTCCATGTTTCCTGAAACCTTGGAAACAAGGGCCCTTTCTTTGCGGGAGGGAGTAAGTCTTTTATATTTGCAGGCTTCTTAGTGGCAATGTCAGCCCACACTTGAAGTAACGGGATCAGATCGGGATATCCTGGTTCCCTTTAACCATAACTATGAACTCTTAGTAATAGGGGGTGGGAAAACTAGTCTTGCGTGGGTCAATCAGGGACTCCTTCTGCCCCATCACTTTTAAACCAATTGTAGAGTCTCCAAGCTTTTGGGTTGAAACCACATCCTCTTGGTGAATGCCGAGAGCAGGGGTCCTCAAACTACAACCTGTGGGCCACATGCAGACAGCCGAGGACGTTGATCCTTTCTGCCGGGTGTATGTGCCCCATTTATTTTTTTTTTGAACTTCAAATCAAGATGTGCAGTGTGCACATGAATTTGTTCGTAATATTTGTTTTTTTAAACTATAGTCTTTCCTTCAAAAGGCCTGAGGGATAGTGAACTGGCCCCCTGGGTAAACAGTTTAAGGACCCCTGCCCTAAGGTATCCTGGACTTAGTGGTTATTAATCTCCCAGCCCTGAAACATCCCTGAACATTCTACCCGTTGTAGGAGGCACCATGGGAATTTGGACCCCGGGTAATTTACAAGCCTTTACTCCAATTGAACCCAAGAAAATTCAAAATGACTTAGGCAGTTACTCTATTTTGGTCACTTTTGACTCGTCCTGCACTAGCCCATTATTTCCATTTAACTCTATAACGCGAAGCATGATGTTTTCATAACATTAAAAAATGTATATATTAATACATATATTTATATTTATAACTATGAAAGTCCACAACAAAAAGAAAATTTTTTCCCAAAATTAAAATTGAAGCGTTATAGGGTTAAAAAGAAGGATGGGTCTTATCAGCGGGTCCAAGACCTTAGCATCATAAATGAATCAGTGATCAGACTGCACCTAGTAGTGCCCAAACCTGTGCCCTCCTAGGGGAAAGTGTGAATGCTTTTATCCCTCTTCCTGTACTTCCAATGAACAAACACACATGTCTGGTAATCCTAAGATTATTTTTGTTTCCTGTGACACTCACCTAATTTCAAGGCCTCTGCCACCTCACAAGCTTAGCCTTGTCGTAGTCAAACTGTTCACCTTTTAGACCGTTTGTTTTTCTCAGAAGTTATCGGGTGATTAAAGCTTCTGAACCAAGTGTGCCAGGTCCACGACTACCATCTCCTGGACCACCTCAACCTTATCCATCCTGGATAAAGTTGCCCTCAATGGACAACCCCTCCTAGCAGTGTAGGAAGGGTATGGACCCAAAGCCCCACCTCGCCCCTTTTGCCAGCAGGAAGCAGCTAGAGATGTCGTCGCCCAGTACCCCCAAAGATTTGGGTCCATATCTCTTCAGGGGGGCAAATGTTAGGTAGCTATACTAGGGACTGGGGCATCCTTTATGCATGCCCATAGGGCCAAGATAAGAGCCCAGTTAGGAGAGGCACCCTGTGCATGCTCAGAGGTCCAGATTTCTGGCCATGAAGGGGAGGTCACCTGGGTGGTTCCTGTACCTGGATTGACCAATCTAGGCCATGTAAATTCAATTCAGCCACTGGGGTCGGCCAGACTTGCCCACCACGCCTCCCTAACGCTCATAAAACTCTCTTGAGTGCAGACCAGGCTTCTGCATGATTTCTCTCTCACTCAGGAAGGCTCTTTGGAGGCAGCTGTGCTGCACATGAGTGGCTGGTGGATCCTGTTCAGATGCATGGCTTTCTGCTTGCAAGGGTTTTTGTCTCAGCTGACTGTAAGGGAGGAGGTAGTACGTCTGGATCACAGAGTATCCATGTCCACAAACGAGGCTGCTCATTCCACAGTCCTGGAAGTGCTTTATGAAAACCCTCTGCTTTGCAATGTCACTCCTTGTAGATTAGAGTGGGAGGGGCTGGGACCAAGGTATGCTGCCTCTTACTCCCAGTTGCAGGTTTCTGGATGCTGATTGTATCTCTTACAGCATCAGTTAGTGGGCTTGTTGTCTGCCTCAGGCTTTGTTCACGGAGATCCTCCAGCTAGTTGGTGGTGTGTGCGCATGAGCAGAGGCTTCCTGCCAATCCCCCATGAGTAGTAGAGCTCCCATGGTGTGGACTCCATGAAAGCCTTGCCCCAGGCAGCATGCTTACAAAGGAGGGTGGGCCCTGCAGGACAGAGGACCATTCCCCCTGTGGAATGGCCTCAGAGATCCACCTCCCTCTCTGGCCAGCTGCTGGGGCTGTGGGTCCTAAGCATCATGGCTGACTCAGTAATAGACACAGGGTGAGGCGACTCCAGTAGCTGTTTTGACTGGTCTAATCCAGCCTGAGATCATCCTTGCATGAGCCCTCTGCCAAGATTATTTTTGTTTCTTTTATGATCTTTTCATTAGTGGCTCCTACAACACTAACCACAATCCATAAATACATCATCTGTTTGAAGCACATCTGTACATTAATTGCCCTCCTTATTCACAAAATATCCACTCTCCACCCAAGCCCCTGGCCTCAGCTCCTCATTTTTCCCCCCTCAATGCCCGCCACCCATCCCTCATCAATCCTTGGAAATGTACTAATTCTTTTGTCATATTTTCACCCACCTTTATTTTGAGGTCAATGAAGATCCTTGTAATCGGTTCCCACTTTCCATCCTGCCCTTCCTCCACCGTCCCAGTATCTCCACTCATAACACTGGTAAAGGGCCCATCCACTCTGGATCCCCCGTGTTTGAAATTCCTATCGGTACTAGAATACCTTCTCTAGTTTGGCCAGATTAGTATGGTAGAACTGGGATCATGATAGTGGGGCAAGAGAAAGCATTAAGAACTAGAGGAAAGTTGTGTTTCATCTTTGCTGTCTCATACCCTGTATTCTTTAATCTCCACTCTGAGATCCTTCTGTAAGGGGATGTCCAGTGCACTGCAAATAGGTTTTGGGTCTATACCCGGCAGTCCCCTCTCATTCTCCATGATAAGATTTTTTTGTTCTCATGATGCCTGTTGCCTTATCCCTTTAAAACTTTGTGATCACACAGGCTGGTATGCTTTCTCCATGTGGGCTCTGTTGCTTCAGAGCCAGATGGCTGTTTCTTTACCCTCAGGCCTTTAAGACCCCACACGCTATATCTTTAGGTAGCTGGACACCATCGGCTTTCTTCACCACATTTGCTTATGCAGCCGCTTTGTGGTCAGTGATTGTGTAGGGAAGGTGAGCATCTTAGAATGCCAATTTAATAGAACAGTGTTATTGCAATGAGGGAGTCCTTGAGCGGAGGCCCTATGTCCATCTGCTACCTTAATACTAAATCTATAAACATATGGACATAGATCTATTTCCCCATGCCCCTTTGTAAATATATGTACATATGTACATGCCTTTATTTAGACGTCTATAACTGGCCCTTGCTTCCCAGCTCACTCTTCTATACTCTTTGATTTTCCTCTTGTGCCCACTGACATGCTCAGTCTTCCTTTGGGTTTCAGTAATTCCTCTTGGTTACATTACCTTTGATCACGCCCTACCAGGCCTCCTACATCCCCCTCACTACCGTTTTCCATCACTTGTTGTACCCTTGTCTCTGGGTTTCTTTACACCACTTCCTTTCCCCCCACCGTGCTCACTCCCATGCCCAATGGAAAGGGCCGGTCACATGTTTACTCCTCCAGATTGTTCATCCAGCCTCTCTTAATTAGACAGACCTGTAAAGGTAATAACATGCACAAAACAAGACTGAGCTAAACCAAGCAGCAAAAAGAAAAAAAAACAAACAAAAATGAAAACAAAACCCAACCCAAATCCAATGACACTAAAAGAAAACAACACTAACCAGAAAGAAAAGTACAAGGACTGTGTGGTGAACTTTAGGAGTGTTTTCCAGTGCAGTCTGTGGGGGCACCGAACCCTGACCACAAAGTCCACCTTTGGCATTCCCCGGGGACTTTGATGCTCCGTTTTCTTACTCTTCCGCTGCACTCTCTTAGTGTCATGCATCGAAGTGGCAGGATCAGTTCGGGCGCAGTTCCCACACTGTGTGTCCAGTGTTGTCCCCTCTAAGGCTATGGGTCTTTGAGGGACGTTTCTCATCGTGGGGCTGCCCATGTGGTCTTCTCTGTGGATTGGCTTCTCTGATTGGGAACATCATCCTCAAGGTGTATTGGGCCAGGATGTGCTCCATTCTCCCCTCCTCCCCCTTGTTCTGCCCTGTGTTCTCTGATCAGATATGTCCCTCTCCGCGAGCTGCAGATCCGGTGCCATCCTGTGAAATACAATCTTTTGGGGCTGCAAGGATGTGGGGGGGGGGTGGGTATCAGCTCAGATCTTTTGAGATTCCAGGAGATATTGACTGCTCGATGGGCACAGTTCTGTGGGGCACCGTGCTCTTGGTCCAGACGCTGGTTGTGAATATGACTTTGTTGTTAACCAGTTGTGTGTCTCTGGGTCAACTCCCGTGTGTTTTTGAGTGAGTTTTCTAATCTGCAAAGTAAATGTACAGGATTATCCAGACTCCCATGTCAGCAAGTTATCGAGAGGGGTTAATCAGAGACTGTTTCATATAGTGTGTACCTGCGTGCCGCATTCTAGACCTGCGATGGCAATTATGAGCTCAGGATAGAGATGGTGTCCAGCAGGTAACATACGTGGCTCCATATTGAAACAGGAAGCCCACTGTGGAGATTTGGTCCTTCCGTTGATGGCCACCGGCCACCTAGTCTTCTCCTGCTATAAGTGCTTCACTGGCTCAGCAGCTGAGCCAGAAGCCAGTGATATCATAACCAGGTGGCTAACTGGGCCAAAGGGCTGATAGATATTTGTTATTTTGTTGTCTTGGGAAACCCACCTACCCTCCATGCAAACCTTCTGGTGTGAGTTATCTGTGGAAGGAATCATAGGCTCACAGTAATTCACATCTTTCTTCTTGAAAATGTGCCCATATTCCTTTCTGAACCTGACAAGGTGGCCCCTGTGTCCACCAAGAAATTTACTGCCTGGCCTCCTACTTGGAGAGTTAGCCTGGGCTTTTGGCGGCGAAGTGAAACAGAGCCCTGACCCCTTCATTGAGCTTCTTCAAGCATTATTGTCTCTTGCTTGGGTCTTTCTACGTGCAGATGAGGCCCATCCACTCTAGTGGAGGGTCGTGCACCTCTCCTGGGGTTTTCAAGGCACTGATTTTTCCAGTGTCCTTCTTTCCTGCAGTAGGCACATTGGTCCTTCCCCATGGCTTGGCGGTGCCCACAGGTTAGTCTCTCCGTGAGTGGGCCATGCTCTCCTTTTCCTGAGTCTCTGGGGTCTCTCATGGCAATTCCTAGTATTTTAGCTAGCTTCTTTGTCTCTGTCGTGCTAGGGTCATCTCTGTTGTTGTACACTCAATGAGCCACTTGTACCAAATCGCTAAGATTTTTCCCTTCAAACCCTTCCCACTTCTTTGTCATGTCTGAGGCAGACTGACTGAGTAATAAAGGCAATACTTATTGCCCTCCTGTTTTCAGTGCCTCCGGGACATTAGGGGTATAAAGCCCGTAGGCTCCCCTCAGCCACTCTAGAAAGGCAGGCGGATATTCTCTTATAGGAACCTGAAAATTCTCACTGACCTTAGATAAATTCATAGGTTTCCTAGCTCTTCTGCAGAGGGTCATGTAAGAGCAATGGTTGATACCTGGTAAAGTCCTCTGGGCCTTGCTAGGAATTGAGATCCCACATTGTTGGTGTAGTGGCCAAAAGAGTTTCTCTCAAGTGGGGAGTGCCCGCTCGCTGACCATCACGTTCACTGACTGCTTACTGGGCCTCTGTCTGGAAGGGCTACCCTCCTCCGTTGTGAACAGCACCTGGAGAAGTTGTTGGCAAGCATTCCAGGTGGGCTGATGAGTATGGAAGTCATACCAGTACTAGTGTGTGTGGGGGGCTGCTTGTTAGGGGTGGGGGTGAGTTTGGGGGGCCGGTGGGGGAGGGAGTGACTCAATAAGGGCCTGTTAGAAGTTTTCTATTTCTGGACCCTAGAAACCTTATAGGGCGGGGGTTGAAAGAAAGGGTTTGAAGCCAGCTCTCCCACTCCCAGAGTTCTCCTGCAAAATGGGATAAAGCCGATTAGGGGAGAGTGATGGGGAGGGGAGGGGAGGGGAGGGGTGGGGGAGTGATGGGGGAGGGGAGGGGTGAGGGAGGGGAGGGGTGGGGGAGGGTGATGGGGAGGGATGGCCTCCACCTATGTGGTTTTGGGAACTTGGACCGTTTGTTTTTCCGGTCCTTCCATGTTTCCTGAAACCTTGGAAACAAGGGCCCTTTCTTTGCGGGAGGGAGTAAGTCTTTTATATTTGCAGGCTTCTTAGTGGCAATGTCAGCCCACACTTGAAGTAACGGGATCAGATCGGGATATCCTGGTTCCCTTTAACCATAACTATGAACTCTTAGTAATAGGGGGTGGGAAAACTAGTCTTGCGTGGGTCAATCAGGGACTCCTTCTGCCCCATCACTTTTAAACCAATTGTAGAGTCTCCAAGCTTTTGGGTTGAAACCACATCCTCTTGGTGAATGCCGAGAGCAGGGGTCCTCAAACTACAACCTGTGGGCCACATGCAGACAGCCGAGGACGTTGATCCTTTCTGCCGGGTGTATGTGCCCCATTTATTTTTTTTTTGAACTTCAAATCAAGATGTGCAGTGTGCACATGAATTTGTTCGTAATATTTGTTTTTTTAAACTATAGTCTTTCCTTCAAAAGGCCTGAGGGATAGTGAACTGGCCCCCTGGGTAAACAGTTTAAGGACCCCTGCCCTAAGGTATCCTGGACTTAGTGGTTATTAATCTCCCAGCCCTGAAACATCCCTGAACATTCTACCCGTTGTAGGAGGCACCATGGGAATTTGGACCCCGGGTAATTTACAAGCCTTTACTCCAATTGAACCCAAGAAAATTCAAAATGACTTAGGCAGTTACTCTATTTTGGTCACTTTTGACTCGTCCTGCACTAGCCCATTATTTCCATTTAACTCTATAACGCGAAGCATGATGTTTTCATAACATTAAAAAATGTATATATTAATACATATATTTATATTTATAACTATGAAAGTCCACAACAAAAAGAAAATTTTTTCCCAAAATTAAAATTGAAGCGTTATAGGGTTAAAAAGAAGGATGGGTCTTATCAGCGGGTCCAAGACCTTAGCATCATAAATGAATCAGTGATCAGACTGCACCTAGTAGTGCCCAAACCTGTGCCCTCCTAGGGGAAAGTGTGAATGCTTTTATCCCTCTTCCTGTACTTCCAATGAACAAACACACATGTCTGGTAATCCTAAGATTATTTTTGTTTCCTGTGACACTCACCTAATTTCAAGGCCTCTGCCACCTCACAAGCTTAGCCTTGTCGTAGTCAAACTGTTCACCTTTTAGACCGTTTGTTTTTCTCAGAAGTTATCGGGTGATTAAAGCTTCTGAACCAAGTGTGCCAGGTCCACGACTACCATCTCCTGGACCACCTCAACCTTATCCATCCTGGATAAAGTTGCCCTCAATGGACAACCCCTCCTAGCAGTGTAGGAAGGGTATGGACCCAAAGCCCCACCTCGCCCCTTTTGCCAGCAGGAAGCAGCTAGAGATGTCGTCGCCCAGTACCCCCAAAGATTTGGGTCCATATCTCTTCAGGGGGGCAAATGTTAGGTAGCTATACTAGGGACTGGGGCATCCTTTATGCATGCCCATAGGGCCAAGATAAGAGCCCAGTTAGGAGAGGCACCCTGTGCATGCTCAGAGGTCCAGATTTCTGGCCATGAAGGGGAGGTCACCTGGGTGGTTCCTGTACCTGGATTGACCAATCTAGGCCATGTAAATTCAATTCAGCCACTGGGGTCGACCAGACTTGCCCACCACGCCTCCCTAACGCTCATAAAACTCTCTTGAGTGCAGACCAGGCTTCTGCATGATTTCTCTCTCACTCAGGAAGGCTCTTTGGAGGCAGCTGTGCTGCACATGAGTGGCTGGTGGATACTGTTCAGATGCATGGCTTTCTGCTTGCAAGGGTTTTTGTCTCAGCTGACTGTAAGGGAGGAGGTAGTACGTCTGGATCACAGAGTATCCATGTCCACAAACGAGGCTGCTCATTCCACAGTCCTGGAAGTGCTTTATGAAAACCCTCTGCTTTGCAATGTCACTCCTTGTAGATTAGAGTGGGAGGGGCTGGGACCAAGGTATGCTGCCTCTTACTCCCAGTTGCAGGTTTCTGGATGCTGATTGTATCTCTTACAGCATCAGTTAGTGGGCTTGTTGTCTGCCTCAGGCTTTGTTCACGGAGATCCTCCAGCTAGTTGGTGGTGTGTGCGCATGAGCAGAGGCTTCCTGCCAATCCCCCATGAGTAGTAGAGCTCCCATGGTGTGGACTCCATGAAAGCCTTGCCCCAGGCAGCATGCTTACAAAGGAGGGTGGGCCCTGCAGGACAGAGGACCATTCCCCCTGTGGAATGGCCTCAGAGATCCACCTCCCTCTCTGGCCAGCTGCTGGGGCTGTGGGTCCTAAGCATCATGGCTGACTCAGTAATAGACACAGAGTGAGGCGACTCCAGTAGCTGTTTTGACTGGTCTAATCCAGCCTGAGATCATCCTTGCATGAGCCCTCTGCCAAGATTATTTTTGTTTCTTTTATGATCTTTTCATTAGTGGCTCCTACAACACTAACCACAATCCATAAATACATCATCTGTTTGAAGCACATCTGTACATTAATTGCCCTCCTTATTCACAAAATATCCACTCTCCACCCAAGCCCCTGGCCTCAGCTCCTCATTTTTCCCCCCTCAATGCCCGCCACCCATCCCTCATCAATCCTTGGAAATGTACTAATTCTTTTGTCATATTTTCACCCACCTTTATTTTGAGGTCAATGAAGATCCTTGTAATCGGTTCCCACTTTCCATCCTGCCCTTCCTCCACCGTCCCAGTATCTCCACTCATAACACTGGTAAAGGGCCCATCCACTCTGGATCCCCCGTGTTTGAAATTCCTATCGGTACTAGAATACCTTCTCTAGTTTGGCCAGATTAGTATGGTAGAACTGGGATCATGATAGTGGGGCAAGAGAAAGCATTAAGGACTAGAGGAAAGTTGTGTTTCATCTTTGCTGTCTCATACCCTGTATTCTTTAATCTCCACTCTGAGATCCTTCTGTAAGGGGATGTCCAGTGCACTGCAAATAGGTTTTGGGTCTATACCCGGCAGTCCCCTCTCATTCTCCATGATAAGATTTTTTTGTTCTCATGATGCCTGTTGCCTTATCCCTTTAAAACTTTGTGATCACACAGGCTGGTATGCTTTCTCCATGTGGGCTCTGTTGCTTCAGAGCCAGATGGCTGTTTCTTTACCCTCAGGCCTTTAAGACCCCACACGCTATATCTTTAGGTAGCTGGACACCATCGGCTTTCTTCACCACATTTGCTTATGCAGCCGCTTTGTGGTCAGTGATTGTGTAGGGAAGGTGAGCATGTTAGAATGCCAATTTAATAGAACAGTGTTATTGCAATGAGGGAGTCCTTGAGCGGAGGCCCTATGTCCATCTGCTACCTTAATACTAAATCTATAAACATATGGACATAGATCTATTTCCCCATGCCCCTTTGTAAATATATGTACATATGTACATGCCTTTATTTAGACGTCTATAACTGGCCCTTGCTTCCCAGCTCACTCTTCTATACTCTTTGATTTTCCTCTTGTGCCCACTGACATGCTCAGTCTTCCTTTGGGTTTCAGTAATTCCTCTTGGTTACATTACCTTTGATCACGCCCTACCAGGCCTCCTACATCCCCCTCACTACCGTTTTCCATCACTTGTTGTACCCTTGTCTCTGGGTTTCTTTACACCACTTCCTTTCCCCCCACCGTGCTCACTCCCATGCCCAATGGAAAGGGCCGGTCACATGTTTACTCCTCCAGATTGTTCATCCAGCCTCTCTTAATTAGACAGACCTGTAAAGGTAATAACATGCACAAAACAAGACTGAGCTAAACCAAGCAGCAAAAAGAAAAAAAAACAAACAAAAATGAAAACAAAACCCAACCCAAATCCAATGACACTAAAAGAAAACAACACTAACCAGAAAGAAAAGTACAAGGACTGTGTGGTGAACTTTAGGAGTGTTTTCCAGTGCAGTCTGTGGGGGCACCGAACCCTGACCACAAAGTCCACCTTTGGCATTCCCCGGGGACTTTGATGCTCCGTTTTCTTACTCTTCCGCTGCACTCTCTTAGTGTCATGCATCGAAGTGGCAGGATCAGTTCGGGCGCAGTTCCCACACTGTGTGTCCAGTGTTGTCCCCTCTAAGGCTATGGGTCTTTGAGGGACGTTTCTCATCGTGGGGCTGCCCATGTGGTCTTCTCTGTGGATTGGCTTCTCTGATTGGGAACATCATCCTCAAGGTGTATTGGGCCAGGATGTGCTCCATTCTCCCCTCCTCCCCCTTGTTCTGCCCTGTGTTCTCTGATCAGATATGTCCCTCTCCGCGAGCTGCAGATCCGGTGCCATCCTGTGAAATACAATCTTTTGGGGCTGCAAGGATGTGGGGGGGGGGTGGGTATCAGCTCAGATCTTTTGAGATTCCAGGAGATATTGACTGCTCGATGGGCACAGTTCTGTGGGGCACCGTGCTCTTGGTCCAGACGCTGGTTGTGAATATGACTTTGTTGTTAACCAGTTGTGTGTCTCTGGGTCAACTCCCGTGTGTTTTTGAGTGAGTTTTCTAATCTGCAAAGTAAATGTACAGGATTATCCAGACTCCCATGTCAGCAAGTTATCGAGAGGGGTTAATCAGAGACTGTTTCATATAGTGTGTACCTGCGTGCCGCATTCTAGACCTGCGATGGCAATTATGAGCTCAGGATAGAGATGGTGTCCAGCAGGTAACATACGTGGCTCCATATTGAAACAGGAAGCCCACTGTGGAGATTTGGTCCTTCCGTTGATGGCCACCGGCCACCTAGTCTTCTCCTGCTATAAGTGCTTCACTGGCTCAGCAGCTGAGCCAGAAGCCAGTGATATCATAACCAGGTGGCTAACTGGGCCAAAGGGCTGATAGATATTTGTTATTTTGTTGTCTTGGGAAACCCACCTACCCTCCATGCAAACCTTCTGGTGTGAGTTATCTGTGGAAGGAATCATAGGCTCACAGTAATTCACATCTTTCTTCTTGAAAATGTGCCCATATTCCTTTCTGAACCTGACAAGGTGGCCCCTGTGTCCACCAAGAAATTTACTGCCTGGCCTCCTACTTGGAGAGTTAGCCTGGGCTTTTGGCGGCGAAGTGAAACAGAGCCCTGACCCCTTCATTGAGCTTCTTCAAGCATTATTGTCTCTTGCTTGGGTCTTTCTACGTGCAGATGAGGCCCATCCACTCTAGTGGAGGGTCGTGCACCTCTCCTGGGGTTTTCAAGGCACTGATTTTTCCAGTGTCCTTCTTTCCTGCAGTAGGCACATTGGTCCTTCCCCATGGCTTGGCGGTGCCCACAGGTTAGTCTCTCCGTGAGTGGGCCATGCTCTCCTTTTCCTGAGTCTCTGGGGTATCTCATGGCAATTATGATTATTTTAGCTAGCTTCTTTGTCTCTGTCGTGCTAGGGTCATCTCTGTTGTTATACACTCAATGAGCCACTTGTACCAAATCGCTAAGATTTTTCCCTTCAAACCCTTCCCACTTCTTTGTCATGTCTGAGGCAGACTGACTGAGTAATAAAGGCAATACTTATTGCCCTCCTGTTTTCAGTGCCTCCGGGCCGTTAGGGGTATAAAGCCCGTAGGCTCCCCGCAGCCACTCTAGAAAGGCAGGCGGATATTCTCTTATAGGAACCTGAAAATTCTCACTGACCTTAGATAAATTCATAGGTTTCCTAGCTCTTCTGCAGAGGGTCATGTAAGAGCAATGGTTGATACCTGGTAAAATCCTCTGGGCCTTGCTAGGAATTGAGATCCCACATTGTTGGTGTAGTGGCCAAAAGAGTTTCTCTCAAGTGGGGAGTGCCCGCTCGCTGACCATCAGGTTCACTGACTGCTTACTGGGCCTCTGTCTGGAAGGGCTACCCTCCTCCGTTGTGAACAGCACCTGGAGAAGTTGTTGGCAAGCATTCCAGGTGGGCTGATGAGTATGGAAGTCATACCAGTACTAGTGTGTGTTGGGGGCTGCTTGTTAGGGGTGGGGGTGAGTTTGGGGGGCCGGTGGGGGAGGGAGTGACTCAATAAGGGCCTGTTAGAAGTTTTCTATTTCTGGACCCTAGAAACCTTATAGGGCGGGGGTTGAAAGAAAGGGTTTGAAGCCAGCTCTCCCACTCCCAGAGTTCTCCTGCAAAATGGGATAAAGCCGATTAGGGGAGAGTGATGGGGAGGGGAGGGGAGGGGAGGGGTGGGGGAGTGATGGGGGAGGGGAGGGTGAGGGAGGGGAGGGGTGGGGGAGGGTGATGGGGAGGGATGGCCTCCACCTATGTGGTTTTGGGAACTTGGACCGTTTGTTTTTCTGGTCCTTCCATGTTTCCTGAAACCTTGGAAACAAGGACCCTTCCTTTGCGGGAGGGAGTAAGTCTTTTATATTTGCAGGCTTCTTAGTGGCAATGTCAGCCCACACTTGAAGTAACGGGATCAGATTGGGATATCCTGGTTCCCTTTAACCATAACTATGAACTCTTAGTAATAGGGGATGGGAAAACTAGTCTTGCGTGGGTCAATCAGGGACTCCTTCTGCCCCATCACTTTTAAACAAATTGTAGAGTCTCCAAGCTTTTGGGTTGAAACCACATCCTCTTGGTGAATGCCGAGAGCAGGGGTCCTCAAACTACAACCTGTGGGCCACATGCAGACAGCCGAGGACGTTGATCCTTTCTGCCGGGTGTATGTGCCCCATTTATTTTTTTTTCTGAACTTCAAATCAAGATGTGCAGTGTGCACATGAATTTGTTCGTAATATTTGTTTTTTTAAACTATAGTCTTTCCTTCAAAAGGCCTGAGGGATAGTGAACTGGCCCCCTGGGTAAACAGTTTAAGGACCCCTGCCCTAAGGTATCCTGGACTTAGGGGTTATTAATCTCCCAGCCCTGAAACATCCCTGAACATTCTACCCGTTGTAGGAGGCACCATGGGAATTTGGAGCCCGGGTAATTTACAAGCATTTACTCCAATTGAACCCAAGAAAATTCAAAATGGCTTAGGCAGTTACTCTATTTTGGTCACTTTTGACTCGTCCTGCACTAGCCCATTATTTCCATTTAACTCTATAACGCGAAGCATGATGTTTTCATAACATTAAAAAATGTATATATTAATACATATATATATTTATAACTATGAAAGTCCACAACAAAAAGAAAATTTTTCCCAAAATTAAAATTGAAGCGTTATAGGGTTAAAAAGAAGGATGGGTCTTATCAGCGGGTCCAAGACCTTAGCATCATAAATGAATCAGTGATCAGACTGCACCTAGTAGTGCCCAAACCTGTGCCCTCCTAGGGGAAAGTGTGAATGCTTTTATCTCTCTTCCTGTACTTCCAATGAACAAACACACATGTCTGGTAATCCTAAGATTATTTTTGTTTCCTGTGACACTCACCTAATTTCAAGGCCACTGCCACCTCACAAGCTTAGCCTTGTCGTAGTGAAACTGTTCACCTTTTAGACCGTTTGTTTTTCTCAGAAGTTATCGGGTGATTAAAGCTTCTGAACCAAGTGTGCCAGGTCCACGACTACCATCTCCTGGACCACCTCAACCTTATCCATCCTGGATAAAGTTGCCCTCAATGGACAACCCCTCCCAGCAGTGTAGGAAGGGTATGGACCCAAAGCCCCACCTCGCCCCTTTTGCCAGCAGGAAGCAGCTAGAGATGTCGTCGCCCAGTACCCCCAAAGATTTGGGTCCATATCTCTTCAGGGGGGCAAATGTTAGGTAGCTATACTAGGGACTGGGGCATCCGTTATGCATGCCCATAGGGCCAAGATAAGAGCCCAGTTAGGAGAGGCACCCTGTGCATGCTCAGAGGTCCAGATTTCTGGCCATGAAGGGGAGGTCACCTGGGTGGTTCCTGTACCTGGATTGACCAATCTAGGCCATGTAAATTCAATTCAGCCACTGGGGTCGGCCAGACTTGCCCACCACGCCTCCCTAACGCTCATAAAACTCTCTTGAGTGCAGACCAGGCTTCTGCATGATTTCTCTCTCACTCAGGAAGGCTCTTTGGAGGCAGCTGTGCTGCACATGAGTGGCTGGTGGATACTGTTCAGATGCATGGCTTTCTGCTTGCAAGGGTTTTTGTCTCAGCTGACTGTAAGGGAGGAGGTAGTACGTCTGGATCACAGAGTATCCATGTCCACAAACGAGGCTGCTCATTCCACAGTCCTGGAAGTGCTTTATGAAAACCCTCTGCTTTGCAATGTCACTCCTTGTAGATTAGAGTGGGAGGGGCTGGGACCAAGGTATGCTGCCTCTTACTCCCAGTTGCAGGTTTCTGGATGCTGATTGTATCTCTTACAGCATCAGTTAGTGGGCTTGTTGTCTGCCTCAGGCTTTGTTCACGGAGATCCTCCAGCTAGTTGGTGGTGTGTGCGCATGAGCAGAGGCTTCCTGCCAATCCCCCATGAGTAGTAGAGCTCCCATGGTGTGGACTCCATGAAAGCCTTGCCCCAGGCAGCATGCTTACAAAGGAGGGTGGGCCCTGCAGGACAGAGGACCATTCCCCCTGTGGAATGGCCTCAGAGATCCACCTCCCTCTCTGGCCAGCTGCTGGGGCTGTGGGTCCTAAGCATCATGGCTGACTCAGTAATAGACACAGGGTGAGGCGACTCCAGTAGCTGTTTTGACTGGTCTAATCCAGCCTGAGATCATCCTTGCATGAGCCCTCTGCCAAGATTATTTTTGTTTCTTTTATGATCTTTTCATTAGTGGCTCCTACAACACTAACCACAATCCATAAATACATCATCTGTTTGAAGCACATCTGTACATTAATTGCCCTCCTTATTCACAAAATATCCACTCTCCACCCAAGCCCCTGGCCTCAGCTCCTCATTTTTCCCCCCTCAATGCCCGCCACCCATCCCTCATCAATCCTTGGAAATGTACTAATTCTTTTGTCATATTTTCACCCACCTTTCTTTTGAGGTCAATGAAGATCCTTGTAATCGGTTCCCACTTTCCATCCTGCCCTTCCTCCACCCTTCCAGTATCTCCATTCATAACACTGGTAAAGGGCCCATCCACTCTGGATTCCCCATGTTTGAAATTCCTATCGGTACTAGAATACCTTCTCTAGTTTGGCCAGATTAGTATGGTAGAACTGGGATCATGATAGTGGGGCAAGAGAAAGCATTAAGAACTAGAGGAAAGTTGTGTTTCATCTTTGCTGTCTCATACCCTGTATTCTTTAATCTCCACTCTGAGATCCTTCTGTAAGGGGATGTCCAGTGCACTGCAAATAGGTTTTGGGTCTATACCCGGCAGTCCCCTCTCATTCTCCATGATAAGATTTTTTTGTTCTCATGATGCCTGTTGCCTTATCCCTTTAAAACTTTGTGATCACACAGGCTGGTATGCTTTCTCCATGTGGGCTCTGTTGCTTCAGAGCCAGATGGCTGTTTCTTTACCCTCAGGCCTTTAAGACCCCTCACGCTATATCTTTAGGTAGCTGGACACCATCGGCTTTCTTCACCACATTTGCTTATGCAGCCGCTTTGTGGTCAGTGATTGTGTAGGGAAGGTGAGCATCTTAGAATGCCAATTTAATAGAACAGTGTTATTGCAATGAGGGAGTCCTTGAGCGGAGGCCCTATGTCCATCTGCTACCTTAATACTAAATCTATAAACATATGGACATAGATCTATTTCCCCATGCCCCTTTGTAAATATATGTACATATGTACATGCCTTTATTTAGACGTCTATAACTGGCCCTTGCTTCCCAGCTCACTCTTCTATACTCTTTGATTTTCCTCTTGTGCCCACTGACATGCTCAGTCTTCCTTTGGGTTTCAGTAATTCCTCTTGGTTACATTACCTTTGATCACGCCCTACCAGGCCTCCTACATCCCCCTCACTACCGTTTTCCATCACTTGTTGTACCCTTGTCTCTGGGTTTCTTTACAGCACTTCCTTTCCCCCCACCGTGCTCACTCCCATGCCCAATGGAAAGGGCCGGTCACATGTTTACTCCTCCAGATTGTTCATCCAGCCTCTCTTAATTAGACAGACCTGTAAAGGTAATAACATGCACAAAACAAGACTGAGCTAAACCAAGCAGCAAAAAGAAAAAAAAACAAACAAAAATGAAAACAAAACCCAACCCAAATCCAATGACACTAAAAGAAAACAACACTAACCAGAAAGAAAAGTACAAGGACTGTGTGGTGAACTTTAGGAGTGTTTTCCAGTGCAGTCTGTGGGGGCACCGAACCCTGACCACAAAGTCCACCTTTGGCATTCCCCGGGGACTTTGATGCTCCGTTTTCTTACTCTTCCGCTGCACTCTCTTAGTGTCATGCATCGAAGTGGCAGGATCAGTTCGGGCGCAGTTCCCACACTGTGTGTCCAGTGTTGTCCCCTCTAAGGCTATGGGTCTTTGAGGGACGTTTCTCATCGTGGGGCTGCCCATGTGGTCTTCTCTGTGGATTGGCTTCTCTGATTGGGAACATCATCCTCAAGGTGTATTGGGCCAGGATGTGCTCCATTCTCCCCTCCTCCCCCTTGTTCTGCCCTGTGTTCTCTGATCAGATATGTCCCTCTCCGCGAGCTGCAGATCCGGTGCCATCCTGTGAAATACAATCTTTTGGGGCTGCAAGGATGTGGGGGGGGGGTGGGTATCAGCTCAGATCTTTTGAGAGTCCAGGAGATATTGACTGCTCGATGGGCACAGTTCTGTGGGGCACCGTGCTCTTGGTCCAGACGCTGGTTGTGAATATGACTTTGTTGTTAACCAGTTGTGTGTCTCTGGGTCAACTCCCGTGTGTTTTTGAGTGAGTTTTCTAATCTGCAAAGTAAATGTACAGGATTATCCAGACTCCCATGTCAGCAAGTTATCGAGAGGGGTTAATCAGAGACTGTTTCATATAGTGTGTACCTGCGCGCCGCATTCTAGACCTGCGATGGCAATTATGAGCTCAGGATAGAGATGGTGTCCAGCAGGTAACATACGTGGCTCCATATTGAAACAGGAAGCCCACTGTGGAGATTTGGTCCTTCCGTTGATGGCCACTGGCCACCTAGTCTTTTCCTGCTATAACTGCTTCACTGGCTCAGCAGCTGAGCCAGAAGCCAGTGATATCATAACCAGGTGGCTAACTGGGCCAAAGGGCTGATAGATATTTGTTATTTTGTTGTCTTGGGAAACCCACCTACCCTCCATGCAAACCTTCTGGTGTGAGTTATCTGTGGAAGGAATCATAGGCTCACAGTAATTCACATCTTTCTTCTTGAAAATGTGCCCATATTCCTTTCTGAACCTGACAAGGTGGCCCCTGTGTCCACCAAGAAATTTACTGCCTGGCCTCCTACTTGGAGAGTTAGCCTGGGCTTTTGGCGGCGAAGTGAAACAGAGCCCTGACCCCTTCATTGAGCTTCTTCAAGCATTATTGTCTCTTGCTTGGGTCTTTCTACGTGCAGATGAGGCCCATCCACTCTAGTGGAGGGTCGTGCACCTCTCCTGGGGTTTTCAAGGCAATGATTTTTCCAGTGTCCTTCTTTCCTGCAGTAGGCACATTGGTCCTTCCCCATGGCTTGGCGGTGCCCACAGGTTAGTCTCTCCGTGAGTGGGCCATGCTCTCCTTTTCCTGAGTCTCTGGGGTATCTCATGGCAATTACGATTATTTTAGCTAGCTTCTTTGTCTCTGTCGTGCTAGGGTCATCTCTGTTGTTATACACTCAATGAGCCACTTATACCAAATCGCTAAGATTTTTCCCTTCAAACCCTTCCCACTTCTTTGTCATGTCTGAGGCAGACTGACTGAGTAATAAAGGCAATACTTATTGCCCTCCTGTTTTCAGTGCCTCCGGGCCGTTAGGGGTATAAAGCCCGTAGGCTTCCCTCAGCCACTCTAGAAAGGCAGGCGGATATTCTCTTATAGGAACCTGAAAATTCTCACTGACCTTAGATAAATTCATAGGTTTCCTAGCTCTTCTGCAGAGGGTCATGTAAGAGCAATGGTTGATACCTGGTAAAGTCCTCTGGGCCTTGCTAGGAATTGAGATCCCACATTGTTGGTGTAGTGGCCAAAAGAGTTTCTCTCAAGTGGGGAGTGCCCGCTCGCTGACCATCAGGTTCACTGACTGCTTACTGGGCCTCTGTCTGGAAGGGCTACCCTCCTCCGTTGTGAACAGCACCTGGAGAAGTTGTTGGCAAGCATTCCAGGTGGGCTGATGAGTATGGAAGTCATACCAGTACTAGTGTGTGTGGGGGGATGCTTGTAAGGGGTGGGGGTGAGTTTGGGGGGTCGGTGGGGGAGGGAGTGACTCAATAAGGGCCTGTTAGAAGTTTTCTATTTCTGGACCCTAGAAACCTTATAGGGCGGGGGTTGAAAGAAAGGGTTTGAAGCCAGCTCTCCCACTCCCAGAGTTCTCCTGCAAAATGGGATAAAGCCGATTAGGGGAGAGTGATGGGGAGGGGAGGGGTGGGGGAGTGATGGGGGAGGGGAGGGGTGAGGGAGGGGAGGGGTGGGGGAGGGTGATGGGGAGGGATGGCCTCCACCTATGTGGTTTTGGGAACTTGGACCTTTTGTTTTTCCGGTCCTTCCATGTTTCCTGAAACCTTGGAAACAAGGGCCCTTTCTTTGTGGGAGGGAGTAAGTCTTTTATATTTGCAGGCTTCTTAGTGGCAATGTCAGCCCACACTTGAAGTAACGGGATCAGATCGGGATATCCTGGTTCCCTTTAACCATAACTATGGACTCTTAGTAACAGGGGATGGGAAAACTAGTCTTGCGTGGGTCAATCAGGGACTCCTTCTGCCCCATCACTTTTAAACAAATTGTAGAGTCTCCAAGCTTTTGGGTTGAAACCACATCCTCTTGGTGAATGCCGAGGGCAGGGGTCCTCAAACTACAACCTGTGGGCCACATGCAGACAGCCGAGGACGTTGATCCTTTCTGCCGGGTGTATGTGCCCCATTTATTTTTTTTTTTGAACTTCAAATCAAGATGTGCAGTGTGCACATGAATTTGTTCGTAATATTTGTTTTTTAAACTATAGTCTTTCCTTCAAAAGGCCTGAGGGATAGTGAACTGGCCCCCTGGGTAAACAGTTTAAGGACCCCTGCCCTAAGGTATCCTGGACTTAGGGGTTATTAATCTCCCAGCCCTGAAACATCCCTGAACATTCTACCCGTTGTAGGAGGCACCATGGGAATTTGGACCCCGGGTAATTTACAAGCCTTTACTCCCATTGAACCCAAGAAAATTCAAAATGACTTAGGCAGTTACTCTATTTTGGTCACTTTTGACTCATCCTGCACTAGCCCATTATTTCCATTTAACTCTATAACGCGAAGCATGATGTTTTCATAACATTAAAAAATGTATATATTAATACATATATATATTTATAACTATGAAAGTCCACAACAAAAAGAAAATTTTTTCCCAAAATTAAAATTGAAGCGTTATAGGGTTAAAAAGAAGGATGGGTCTTATCAGCGGGTCCAAGACCTTAGCATCATAAATGAATCAGTGATCAGACTGCACCTAGTAGTGCCCAAACCTGTGCCCTCCTAGGGGAAAGTGTGAATGCTTTTATCCCTCTTCCTGTACTTCCAATGAACAAACACACATGTCTGGTAATCCTAAGATTATTTTTGTTTCCTGTGACACTCACCTAATTTCAAGGCCACTGCCACCTCACAAGCTTAGCCTTGTCGTAGTCAAACTGTTCACCTTTTAGACCGTTTGTTTTTCTCAGAAGTTATCGGGTGATTAAAGCTTCTGAACCAAGTGTGCCAGGTCCACGACTACCATCTCCTGGACCACCTCAACCTTATCCATCCTGGATAAAGTTGCCCTCAATGGACAACCCCTCCCAGCAGTGTAGGAAGGGTATGGACCCAAAACCCCACCTCGCCCCTTTTGCCAGCAGGAAGCAGCTAGAGATGTCGTCGCCCAGTACCCCCAAAGATTTGGGTCCATATCTCTTCAGGGGGGCAAATGTTAGGTAGCTATACTAGGGACTGGGGCATCCGTTATGCATGCCCATAGGGCCAAGATAAGAGCCAAGTTAGGAGAGGCACCCTGTGCATGCTCAGAGGTCCAGATTTCTGGCCATGAAGGGGAGGTCACCTGGGTGGTTCCTGTACCTGGATTGACCAATCTAGGCCATGTAAATTCAATTCAGCCACTGGGGTCGGCCAGACTTGCCCACCACGCCTCCCTACGCTCATAAAACTCTCTTGAGTGCAGACCAGGCTTCTGCATGATTTCTCTCTCACTCAGGAAGGCTCTTTGGAGGCAGCTGTGCTGCACATGAGTGGCTGGTGGATACTGTTCAGATGCATGGCTTTCTGCTTGCAAGGGTTTTTGTCTCAGCTGACTGTAAGGGAGGAGGTAGTACGTCTGGATCACAGAGTATCCATGTCCACAAACGAGGCTGCTCATTCCACAGTCCTGGAAGTGCTTTATGAAAACCCTCTGCTTTGCAATGTCACTCCTTGTAGATTAGAGTGGGAGGGGCTGGGACCAAGGTATGCTGCCTCTTACTCCCAGTTGCAGGTTTCTGGATGCTGATTGTATCTCTTACAGCATCAGTTAGTGGGCTTGTTGTCTGCCTCAGGCTTTGTTCACGGAGATCCTCCAGCTAGTTGGTGGTGTGTGCGCATGAGCAGAGGCTTCCTGCCAATCCCCCATGAGTAGTAGAGCTCCCATGGTGTGGACTCCATGAAAGCCTTGCCCCAGGCAGCATGCTTACAAAGGAGGGTGGGCCCTGCAGGACAGAGGACCATTCCCCCTGTGGAATGGCCTCAGAGATCCACCTCCCTCTCTGGCCAGCTGCTGGGGCTGTGGGTCCTAAGCATCATGGCTGACTCAGTAATAGACACAGGGTGAGGCGACTCCAGTAGCTGTTTTGACTGGTCTAATCCAGCCTGAGATCATCCTTGCATGAGCCCTCTGCCAAGATTATTTTTGTTTCTTTTATGATCTTTTCATTAGTGGCTCCTACAACACTAACCACAATCCATAAATACATCATCTGTTTGAAGCACATCTGTACATTAATTGCCCTCCTTATTCACAAAATATCCACTCTCCACCCAAGCCCCTGGCCTCAGCTCCTCATTTTTCCCCCCTCAATGCCCGCCACCCATCCCTCATCAATCCTTGGAAATGTACTAATTCTTTTGTCATATTTTCACCCACCTTTCTTTTGAGGTCAATGAAGATCCTTGTAATCGGTTCCCACTTTCCATCCTGCCCTTCCTCCACCCTTCCAGTATCTCCATTCATAACACTGGTAAAGGGCCCATCCACTCTGGATTCCCCATGTTTGAAATTCCTATCGGTACTAGAATACCTTCTCTAGTTTGGCCAGATTAGTATGGTAGAACTGGGATCATGATAGTGGGGCAAGAGAAAGCATTAAGAACTAGAGGAAAGTTGTGTTTCATCTTTGCTGTCTCATACCCTGTATTCTTTAATCTCCACTCTGAGATCCTTCTGTAAGGGGATGTCCAGTGCACTGCAAATAGGTTTTGGGTCTATACCCGGCAGTCCCCTCTCATTCTCCATGATAAGATTTTTTTGTTCTCATGATGCCTGTTGCCTTATCCCTTTAAAACTTTGTGATCACACAGGCTGGTATGCTTTCTCCATGTGGGCTCTGTTGCTTCAGAGCCAGATGGCTGTTTCTTTACCCTCAGGCCTTTAAGACCCCTCACGCTATATCTTTAGGTAGCTGGACACCATCGGCTTTCTTCACCACATTTGCTTATGCAGCCGCTTTGTGGTCAGTGATTGTGTAGGGAAGGTGAGCATCTTAGAATGCCAATTTAATAGAACAGTGTTATTGCAATGAGGGAGTCCTTGAGCGGAGGCCCTATGTCCATCTGCTACCTTAATACTAAATCTATAAACATATGGACATAGATCTATTTCCCCATGCCCCTTTGTAAATATATGTACATATGTACATGCCTTTATTTAGACGTCTATAACTGGCCCTTGCTTCCCAGCTCACTCTTCTATACTCTTTGATTTTCCTCTTGTGCCCACTGACATGCTCAGTCTTCCTTTGGGTTTCAGTAATTCCTCTTGGTTACATTACCTTTGATCACGCCCTACCAGGCCTCCTACATCCCCCTCACTACCGTTTTCCATCACTTGTTGTACCCTTGTCTCTGGGTTTCTTTACAGCACTTCCTTTCCCCCCACCGTGCTCACTCCCATGCCCAATGGAAAGGGCCGGTCACATGTTTACTCCTCCAGATTGTTCATCCAGCCTCTCTTAATTAGACAGACCTGTAAAGGTAATAACATGCACAAAACAAGACTGAGCTAAACCAAGCAGCAAAAAGAAAAAAAAACAAACAAAAATGAAAACAAAACCCAACCCAAATCCAATGACACTAAAAGAAAACAACACTAACCAGAAAGAAAAGTACAAGGACTGTGTGGTGAACTTTAGGAGTGTTTTCCAGTCCAGTCTGTGGGGGCACCGAACCCTGACCACAAAGTCCACCTTTGGCATTCCCCGGGGACTTTGATGCTCCGTTTTCTTACTCTTCCGCTGCACTCTCTTAGTGTCATGCATCGAAGTGGCAGGATCAGTTCGGGCGCAGTTCCCACACTGTGTGTCCAGTGTTGTCCCCTCTAAGGCTATGGGTCTTTGAGGGACGTTTCTCATCGTGGGGCTGCCCATGTGGTCTTCTCTGTGGATTGGCTTCTCTGATTGGGAACATCATCCTCAAGGTGTATTGGGCCAGGATGTGCTCCATTCTCCCCTCCTCCCCTTTGTTCTGCCCTGTGTTCTCTGATCAGATATGTCCCTCTCCGCGAGCTGCAGATCCGGTGCCATCCTGTGAAATACAATCTTTTGGGGCTGCAAGGATGTGGGGGGGGGGTGGGTATCAGCTCAGATCTTTTGAGAGTCCAGGAGATATTGACTGCTCGATGGGCACAGTTCTGTGGGGCACCGTGCTCTTGGTCCAGACGCTGGTTGTGAATATGACTTTGTTGTTAACCAGTTGTGTGTCTCTGGGTCAACTCCCGTGTGTTTTTGAGTGAGTTTTCTAATCTGCAAAGTAAATGTACAGGATTATCCAGACTCCCATGTCAGCAAGTTATCGAGAGGGGTTAATCAGAGACTGTTTCATATAGTGTGTACCTGCGCGCCGCATTCTAGACCTGCGATGGCAATTATGAGCTCAGGATAGAGATGGTGTCCAGCAGGTAACATACGTGGCTCCATATTGAAACAGGAAGCCCACTGTGGAGATTTGGTCCTTCCGTTGATGGCCACTGGCCACCTAGTCTTTTCCTGCTATAACTGCTTCACTGGCTCAGCAGCTGAGCCAGAAGCCAGTGATATCATAACCAGGTGGCTAACTGGGCCAAAGGGCTGATAGATATTTGTTATTTTGTTGTCTTGGGAAACCCACCTACCCTCCATGCAAACCTTCTGGTGTGAGTTATCTGTGGAAGGAATCATAGGCTCACAGTAATTCACATCTTTCTTCTTGAAAATGTGCCCATATTCCTTTCTGAACCTGACAAGGTGGCCCCTGTGTCCACCAAGAAATTTACTGCCTGGCCTCCTACTTGGAGAGTTAGCCTGGGCTTTTGGCGGCGAAGTGAAACAGAGCCCTGACCCCTTCATTGAGCTTCTTCAAGCATTATTGTCTCTTGCTTGGGTCTTTCTACGTGCAGATGAGGCCCATCCACTCTAGTGGAGGGTCGTGCACCTCTCCTGGGGTTTTCAAGGCAATGATTTTTCCAGTGTCCTTCTTTCCTGCAGTAGGCACATTGGTCCTTCCCCATGGCTTGGCGGTGCCCACAGGTTAGTCTCTCCGTGAGTGGGCCATGCTCTCCTTTTCCTGAGTCTCTGGGGTATCTCATGGCAATTACGATTATTTTAGCTAGCTTCTTTGTCTCTGTCGTGCTAGGGTCATCTCTGTTGTTATACACTCAATGAGCCACTTATACCAAATCGCTAAGATTTTTCCCTTCAAACCCTTCCCACTTCTTTGTCATGTCTGAGGCAGACTGACTGAGTAATAAAGGCAATACTTATTGCCCTCCTGTTTTCAGTGCCTCCGGGCCGTTAGGGGTATAAAGCCCGTAGGCTTCCCTCAGCCACTCTAGAAAGGCAGGCGGATATTCTCTTATAGGAACCTGAAAATTCTCACTGACCTTAGATAAATTCATAGGTTTCCTAGCTCTTCTGCAGAGGGTCATGTAAGAGCAATGGTTGATACCTGGTAAAGTCCTCTGGGCCTTGCTAGGAATTGAGATCCCACATTGTTGGTGTAGTGGCCAAAAGAGTTTCTCTCAAGTGGGGAGTGCCCGCTCGCTGACCATCAGGTTCACTGACTGCTTACTGGGCCTCTGTCTGGAAGGGCTACCCTCCTCCGTTGTGAACAGCACCTGGAGAAGTTGTTGGCAAGCATTCCAGGTGGGCTGATGAGTATGGAAGTCATACCAGTACTAGTGTGTGTGGGGGAATGCTTGTAAGGGGTGGGGGTGAGTTTGGGGGGTCGGTGGGGGAGGGAGTGACTCAATAAGGGCCTGTTAGAAGTTTTCTATTTCTGGACCCTAGAAACCTTATAGGGCGGGGGTTGAAAGAAAGGGTTTGAAGCCAGCTCTCCCACTCCCAGAGTTCTCCTGCAAAATGGGATAAAGCCGATTAGGGGAGAGTGATGGGGAGGGGAGGGGAGGGGAGGGGTGGGGGAGTGATGGGGGAGGGGAGGGGTGAGGGAGGGGAGGGGTGGGGGAGGGTGATGGGGAGGGATGGCCTCCACCTATGTGGTTTTGGGAACTTGGACCTTTTGTTTTTCCGGTCCTTCCATGTTTCCTGAAACCTTGGAAACAAGGGCCCTTTCTTTGTGGGAGGGAGTAAGTCTTTTATATTTGCAGGCTTCTTAGTGGCAATGTCAGCCCACACTTGAAGTAACGGGATCAGATCGGGATATCCTGGTTCCCTTTAACCATAACTATGGACTCTTAGTAACAGGGGATGGGAAAACTAGTCTTGCGTGGGTCAATCAGGGACTCCTTCTGCCCCATCACTTTTAAACAAATTGTAGAGTCTCCAAGCTTTTGGGTTGAAACCACATCCTCTTGGTGAATGCCGAGGGCAGGGGTCCTCAAACTACAACCTGTGGGCCACATGCAGACAGCCGAGGACGTTGATCCTTTCTGCCGGGTGTATGTGCCCCATTTATTTTTTTTTTTGAACTTCAAATCAAGATGTGCAGTGTGCACATGAATTTGTTCGTAATATTTGTTTTTTTAAACTATAGTCTTTCCTTCAAAAGGCCTGAGGGATAGTGAACTGGCCCCCTGGGTAAACAGTTTAAGGACCCCTGCCCTAAGGTATCCTGGACTTAGGGGTTATTAATCTCCCAGCCCTGAAACATCCCTGAACATTCTACCCGTTGTAGGAGGCACCATGGGAATTTGGACCCCGGGTAATTTACAAGCCTTTACTCCCATTGAACCCAAGAAAATTCAAAATGACTTAGGCAGTTACTCTATTTTGGTCACTTTTGACTCATCCTGCACTAGCCCATTATTTCCATTTAACTCTATAACGCGAAGCATGATGTTTTCATAACATTAAAAAATGTATATATTAATACATATATATATTTATAACTATGAAAGTCCACAACAAAAAGAAAATTTTTTCCCAAAATTAAAATTGAAGCGTTATAGTGTTAAAAAGAAGGATGGGTCTTATCAGCGGGTCCAAGACCTTAGCATCATAAATGAATCAGTGATCAGACTGCACCTAGTAGTGCCCAAACCTGTGCCCTCCTAGGGGAAAGTGTGAATGCTTTTATCCCTCTTCCTGTACTTCCAATGAACAAACACACATGTCTGGTAATCCTAAGATTATTTTTGTTTCCTGTGACACTCACCTAATTTCAAGGCCACTGCCACCTCACAAGCTTAGCCTTGTCGTAGTCAAACTGTTCACCTTTTAGACCGTTTGTTTTTCTCAGAAGTTATCGGGTGATTAAAGCTTCTGAACCAAGTGTGCCAGGTCCACGACTACCATCTCCTGGACCACCTCAACCTTATCCATCCTGGATAAAGTTGCCCTCAATGGACAACCCCTCCCAGCAGTGTAGGAAGGGTATGGACCCAAAACCCCACCTCGCCCCTTTTGCCAGCAGGAAGCAGCTAGAGATGTCGTCGCCCAGTACCCCCAAAGATTTGGGTCCATATCTCTTCAGGGGGGCAAATGTTAGGTAGCTATACTAGGGACTGGGGCATCCGTTATGCATGCCCATAGGGCCAAGATAAGAGCCAAGTTAGGAGAGGCACCCTGTGCATGCTCAGAGGTCCAGATTTCTGGCCATGAAGGGGAGGTCACCTGGGTGGTTCCTGTACCTGGATTGACCAATCTAGGCCATGTAAATTCAATTCAGCCACTGGGGTCGGCCAGACTTGCCCACCACGCCTCCCTACGCTCATAAAACTCTCTTGAGTGCAGACCAGGCTTCTGCATGATTTCTCTCTCACTCAGGAAGGCTCTTTGGAGGCAGCTGTGCTGCACATGAGTGGCTGGTGGATACTGTTCAGATGCATGGCTTTCTGCTTGCAAGGGTTTTTGTCTCAGCTGACTGTAAGGGAGGAGGTAGTACGTCTGGATCACAGAGTATCCATGTCCACAAACGAGGCTGCTCATTCCACAGTCCTGGAAGTGCTTTATGAAAACCCTCTGCTTTGCAATGTCACTCCTTGTAGATTAGAGTGGGAGGGGCTGGGACCAAGGTATGCTGCCTCTTACTCCCAGTTGCAGGTTTCTGGATGCTGATTGTATCTCTTACAGCATCAGTTAGTGGGCTTGTTGTCTGCCTCAGGCTTTGTTCACGGAGATCCTCCAGCTAGTTGGTGGTGTGTGCGCATGAGCAGAGGCTTCCTGCCAATCCCCCATGAGTAGTAGAGCTCCCATGGTGTGGACTCCAGGAAAGCCTTGCCCCAGGCAGCATGCTTACAAAGGAGGGTGGGCCCTGCAGGACAGAGGACCATTCCCCCTGTGGAATGGCCTCAGAGATCCACCTCCCTCTCTGGCCAGCTGCTGGGGCTGTGGGTCCTAAGCATCATGGCTGACTCAGTAATAGACACAGGGTGAGGCGACTCCAGTAGCTGTTTTGACTGGTCTAATCCAGCCTGAGATCATCCTTGCATGAGCCCTCTGCCAAGATTATTTTTGTTTCTTTTATGATCTTTTCATTAGTGGCTCCTACAACACTAACCACAATCCATAAATACATCATCTGTTTGAAGCACATCTGTACATTAATTGCCCTCCTTATTCACAAAATATCCACTCTCCACCCAAGCCCCTGGCCTCAGCTCCTCATTTTTCCCCCCTCAATGCCCGCCACCCATCCCTCATCAATCCTTGGAAATGTACTAATTCTTTTGTCATATTTTCACCCACCTTTCTTTTGAGGTCAATGAAGATCCTTGTAATCGGTTCCCACTTTCCATCCTGCCCTTCCTCCACCCTTCCAGTATCTCCATTCATAACACTGGTAAAGGGCCCATCCACTCTGGATTCCCCATGTTTGAAATTCCTATCGGTACTAGAATACCTTCTCTAGTTTGGCCAGATTAGTATGGTAGAACTGGGATCATGATAGTGGGGCAAGAGAAAGCATTAAGAACTAGAGGAAAGTTGTGTTTCATCTTTGCTGTCTCATACCCTGTATTCTTTAATCTCCACTCTGAGATCCTTCTGTAAGGGGATGTCCAGTGCACTGCAAATAGGTTTTGGGTCTATACCCGGCAGTCCCCTCTCATTCTCCATGATAAGATTTTTTTGTTCTCATGATGCCTGTTGCCTTATCCCTTTAAAACTTTGTGATCACACAGGCTGGTATGCTTTCTCCATGTGGGCTCTGTTGCTTCAGAGCCAGATGGCTGTTTCTTTACCCTCAGGCCTTTAAGACCCCTCACGCTATATCTTTAGGTAGCTGGACACCATCGGCTTTCTTCACCACATTTGCTTATGCAGCCGCTTTGTGGTCAGTGATTGTGTAGGGAAGGTGAGCATCTTAGAATGCCAATTTAATAGAACAGTGTTATTGCAATGAGGGAGTCCTTGAGCGGAGGCCCTATGTCCATCTGCTACCTTAATACTAAATCTATAAACATATAGACATAGATCTATTTCCCCATGCCCCTTTGTAAATATATGTACATATGTACATGCCTTTATTTAGACGTCTATAACTGGCCCTTGCTTCCCAGCTCACTCTTCTATACTCTTTGATTTTCCTCTTGTGCCCACTGACATGCTCAGTCTTCCTTTGGGTTTCAGTAATTCCTCTTGGTTACATTACCTTTGATCACGCCCTACCAGGCCTCCTACATCCCCCTCACTACCGTTTTCCATCACTTGTTGTACCCTTGTCTCTGGGTTTCTTTACAGCACTTCCTTTCCCCCCACCGTGCTCACTCCCATGCCCAATGGAAAGGGCCGGTCACATGTTTACTCCTCCAGATTGTTCATCCAGCCTCTCTTAATTAGACAGACCTGTAAAGGTAATAACATGCACAAAACAAGACTGAGCTAAACCAAGCAGCAAAAAGAAAAAAAAACAAACAAAAATGAAAACAAAACCCAACCCAAATCCAATGACACTAAAAGAAAACAACACTAACCAGAAAGAAAAGTACAAGGACTGTGTGGTGAACTTTAGGAGTGTTTTCCAGTCCAGTCTGTGGGGGCACCGAACCCTGACCACAAAGTCCACCTTTGGCATTCCCCGGGGACTTTGATGCTCCGTTTTCTTACTCTTCCGCTGCACTCTCTTAGTGTCATGCATCGAAGTGGCAGGATCAGTTCGGGCGCAGTTCCCACACTGTGTGTCCAGTGTTGTCCCCTCTAAGGCTATGGGTCTTTGAGGGACGTTTCTCATCGTGGGGCTGCCCATGTGGTCTTCTCTGTGGATTGGCTTCTCTGATTGGGAACATCATCCTCAAGGTGTATTGGGCCAGGATGTGCTCCATTCTCCCCTCCTCCCCTTTGTTCTGCCCTGTGTTCTCTGATCAGATATGTCCCTCTCCGCGAGCTGCAGATCCGGTGCCATCCTGTGAAATACAATCTTTTGGGGCTGCAAGGATGTGGGGGGGGGGTGGGTATCAGCTCAGATCTTTTGAGAGTCCAGGAGATATTGACTGCTCGATGGGCACAGTTCTGTGGGGCACCGTGCTCTTGGTCCAGACGCTGGTTGTGAATATGACTTTGTTGTTAACCAGTTGTGTGTCTCTGGGTCAACTCCCGTGTGTTTTTGAGTGAGTTTTCTAATCTGCAAAGTAAATGTACAGGATTATCCAGACTCCCATGTCAGCAAGTTATCGAGAGGGGTTAATCAGAGACTGTTTCATATAGTGTGTACCTGCGCGCCGCATTCTAGACCTGCGATGGCAATTATGAGCTCAGGATAGAGATGGTGTCCAGCAGGTAACATACGTGGCTCCATATTGAAACAGGAAGCCCACTGTGGAGATTTGGTCCTTCCGTTGATGGCCACTGGCCACCTAGTCTTTTCCTGCTATAACTGCTTCACTGGCTCAGCAGCTGAGCCAGAAGCCAGTGATATCATAACCAGGTGGCTAACTGGGCCAAAGGGCTGATAGATATTTGTTATTTTGTTGTCTTGGGAAACCCACCTACCCTCCATGCAAACCTTCTGGTGTGAGTTATCTGTGGAAGGAATCATAGGCTCACAGTAATTCACATCTTTCTTCTTGAAAATGTGCCCATATTCCTTTCTGAACCTGACAAGGTGGCCCCTGTGTCCACCAAGAAATTTACTGCCTGGCCTCCTACTTGGAGAGTTAGCCTGGGCTTTTGGCGGCGAAGTGAAACAGAGCCCTGACCCCTTCATTGAGCTTCTTCAAGCATTATTGTCTCTTGCTTGGGTCTTTCTACGTGCAGATGAGGCCCATCCACTCTAGTGGAGGGTCGTGCACCTCTCCTGGGGTTTTCAAGGCAATGATTTTTCCAGTGTCCTTCTTTCCTGCAGTAGGCACATTGGTCCTTCCCCATGGCTTGGCGGTGCCCACAGGTTAGTCTCTCCGTGAGTGGGCCATGCTCTCCTTTTCCTGAGTCTCTGGGGTATCTCATGGCAATTACGATTATTTTAGCTAGCTTCTTTGTCTCTGTCGTGCTAGGGTCATCTCTGTTGTTATACACTCAATGAGCCACTTATACCAAATCGCTAAGATTTTTCCCTTCAAACCCTTCCCACTTCTTTGTCATGTCTGAGGCAGACTGACTGAGTAATAAAGGCAATACTTATTGCCCTCCTGTTTTCAGTGCCTCCGGGCCGTTAGGGGTATAAAGCCCGTAGGCTTCCCTCAGCCACTCTAGAAAGGCAGGCGGATATTCTCTTATAGGAACCTGAAAATTCTCACTGACCTTAGATAAATTCATAGGTTTCCTAGCTCTTCTGCAGAGGGTCATGTAAGAGCAATGGTTGATACCTGGTAAAGTCCTCTGGGCCTTGCTAGGAATTGAGATCCCACATTGTTGGTGTAGTGGCCAAAAGAGTTTCTCTCAAGTGGGGAGTGCCCGCTCGCTGACCATCAGGTTCACTGACTGCTTACTGGGCCTCTGTCTGGAAGGGCTACCCTCCTCCGTTGTGAACAGCACCTGGAGAAGTTGTTGGCAAGCATTCCAGGTGGGCTGATGAGTATGGAAGTCATACCAGTACTAGTGTGTGTGGGGGAATGCTTGTAAGGGGTGGGGGTGAGTTTGGGGGGTCGGTGGGGGAGGGAGTGACTCAATAAGGGCCTGTTAGAAGTTTTCTATTTCTGGACCCTAGAAACCTTATAGGGCGGGGGTTGAAAGAAAGGGTTTGAAGCCAGCTCTCCCACTCCCAGAGTTCTCCTGCAAAATGGGATAAAGCCGATTAGGGGAGAGTGATGGGGAGGGGAGGGGAGGGGAGGGGTGGGGGAGTGATGGGGGAGGGGAGGGGTGAGGGAGGGGAGGGGTGGGGGAGGGTGATGGGGAGGGATGGCCTCCACCTATGTGGTTTTGGGAACTTGGACCTTTTGTTTTTCCGGTCCTTCCATGTTTCCTGAAACCTTGGAAACAAGGGCCCTTTCTTTGTGGGAGGGAGTAAGTCTTTTATATTTGCAGGCTTCTTAGTGGCAATGTCAGCCCACACTTGAAGTAACGGGATCAGATCGGGATATCCTGGTTCCCTTTAACCATAACTATGGACTCTTAGTAACAGGGGATGGGAAAACTAGTCTTGCGTGGGTCAATCAGGGACTCCTTCTGCCCCATCACTTTTAAACAAATTGTAGAGTCTCCAAGCTTTTGGGTTGAAACCACATCCTCTTGGTGAATGCCGAGGGCAGGGGTCCTCAAACTACAACCTGTGGGCCACATGCAGACAGCCGAGGACGTTGATCCTTTCTGCCGGGTGTATGTGCCCCATTTATTTTTTTTTTTGAACTTCAAATCAAGATGTGCAGTGTGCACATGAATTTGTTCGTAATATTTGTTTTTTTAAACTATAGTCTTTCCTTCAAAAGGCCTGAGGGATAGTGAACTGGCCCCCTGGGTAAACAGTTTAAGGACCCCTGCCCTAAGGTATCCTGGACTTAGGGGTTATTAATCTCCCAGCCCTGAAACATCCCTGAACATTCTACCCGTTGTAGGAGGCACCATGGGAATTTGGACCCCGGGTAATTTACAAGCCTTTACTCCCATTGAACCCAAGAAAATTCAAAATGACTTAGGCAGTTACTCTATTTTGGTCACTTTTGACTCATCCTGCACTAGCCCATTATTTCCATTTAACTCTATAACGCGAAGCATGATGTTTTCATAACATTAAAAAATGTATATATTAATACATATATATATTTATAACTATGAAAGTCCACAACAAAAAGAAAATTTTTTCCCAAAATTAAAATTGAAGCGTTATAGTGTTAAAAAGAAGGATGGGTCTTATCAGCGGGTCCAAGACCTTAGCATCATAAATGAATCAGTGATCAGACTGCACCTAGTAGTGCCCAAACCTGTGCCCTCCTAGGGGAAAGTGTGAATGCTTTTATCCCTCTTCCTGTACTTCCAATGAACAAACACACATGTCTGGTAATCCTAAGATTATTTTTGTTTCCTGTGACACTCACCTAATTTCAAGGCCACTGCCACCTCACAAGCTTAGCCTTGTCGTAGTCAAACTGTTCACCTTTTAGACCGTTTGTTTTTCTCAGAAGTTATCGGGTGATTAAAGCTTCTGAACCAAGTGTGCCAGGTCCACGACTACCATCTCCTGGACCACCTCAACCTTATCCATCCTGGATAAAGTTGCCCTCAATGGACAACCCCTCCCAGCAGTGTAGGAAGGGTATGGACCCAAAACCCCACCTCGCCCCTTTTGCCAGCAGGAAGCAGCTAGAGATGTCGTCGCCCAGTACCCCCAAAGATTTGGGTCCATATCTCTTCAGGGGGGCAAATGTTAGGTAGCTATACTAGGGACTGGGGCATCCGTTATGCATGCCCATAGGGCCAAGATAAGAGCCAAGTTAGGAGAGGCACCCTGTGCATGCTCAGAGGTCCAGATTTCTGGCCATGAAGGGGAGGTCACCTGGGTGGTTCCTGTACCTGGATTGACCAATCTAGGCCATGTAAATTCAATTCAGCCACTGGGGTCGGCCAGACTTGCCCACCACGCCTCCCTACGCTCATAAAACTCTCTTGAGTGCAGACCAGGCTTCTGCATGATTTCTCTCTCACTCAGGAAGGCTCTTTGGAGGCAGCTGTGCTGCACATGAGTGGCTGGTGGATACTGTTCAGATGCATGGCTTTCTGCTTGCAAGGGTTTTTGTCTCAGCTGACTGTAAGGGAGGAGGTAGTACGTCTGGATCACAGAGTATCCATGTCCACAAACGAGGCTGCTCATTCCACAGTCCTGGAAGTGCTTTATGAAAACCCTCTGCTTTGCAATGTCACTCCTTGTAGATTAGAGTGGGAGAGGCTGGGACCAAGGTATGCTGCCTCTTACTCCCAGTTGCAGGTTTCTGGATGCTGATTGTATCTCTTACAGCATCAGTTAGTGGGCTTGTTGTCTGCCTCAGGCTTTGTTCACGGAGATCCTCCAGCTAGTTGGTGGTGTGTGCGCATGAGCAGAGGCTTCCTGCCAATCCCCCATGAGTAGTAGAGCTCCCATGGTGTGGACTCCATGAAAGCCTTGCCCCAGGCAGCATGCTTACAAAGGAGGGTGGGCCCTGCAGGACAGAGGATCATTCCCCCTGTGGAATGGCCTCAGAGATCCACCTCCCTCTCTGGCCAGCTGCTGGGGCTGTGGGTCCTAAGCATCATGGCTGACTCAGTAATAGACACAGGGTGAGGCGACTCCAGAAGCTGTTTTGACTGGTCTAATCCAGCCTGAGATCATCCTTGCATGAGCCCTCTGCCAAGATTATTTTTGTTTCTTTTATGATCTTTTCATTAGTGGCTCCTACAACACTAACCACAATCCATAAATACATCATCTGTTTGAAGCACATCTGTACATTAATTGCCCTCCTTATTCACAAAATATCCACTCTCCACCCAAGCCCCTGGCCTCAGCTCCTCATTTTTCCCCCCTCAATGCCCGCCACCCATCCCTCATCAATCCTTGGAAATGTACTAATTCTTTTGTCATATTTTCACCCACCTTTCTTTTGAGGTCAATGAAGATCCTTGTAATCGGTTCCCACTTTCCATCCTGCCCTTCCTCCACCCTTCCAGTATCTCCATTCATAACACTGGTAAAGGGCCCATCCACTCTGGATTCCCCATGTTTGAAATTCCTATCGGTACTAGAATACCTTCTCTAGTTTGGCCAGATTAGTATGGTAGAACTGGGATCATGATAGTGGGGCAAGAGAAAGCATTAAGAACTAGAGGAAAGTTGTGTTTCATCTTTGCTGTCTCATACCCTGTATTCTTTAATCTCCACTCTGAGATCCTTCTGTAAGGGGATGTCCAGTGCACTGCAAATAGGTTTTGGGTCTATACCCGGCAGTCCCCTCTCATTCTCCATGATAAGATTTTTTTGTTCTCATGATGCCTGTTGCCTTATCCCTTTAAAACTTTGTGATCACACAGGCTGGTATGCTTTCTCCATGTGGGCTCTGTTGCTTCAGAGCCAGATGGCTGTTTCTTTACCCTCAGGCCTTTAAGACCCCTCACGCTATATCTTTAGGTAGCTGGACACCATCGGCTTTCTTCACCACATTTGCTTATGCAGCCGCTTTGTGGTCAGTGATTGTGTAGGGAAGGTGAGCATCTTAGAATGCCAATTTAATAGAACAGTGTTATTGCAATGAGGGAGTCCTTGAGCGGAGGCCCTATGTCCATCTGCTACCTTAATACTAAATCTATAAACATATGGACATAGATCTATTTCCCCATGCCCCTTTGTAAATATATGTACATATGTACATGCCTTTATTTAGACGTCTATAACTGGCCCTTGCTTCCCAGCTCACTCTTCTATACTCTTTGATTTTCCTCTTGTGCCCACTGACATGCTCAGTCTTCCTTTGGGTTTCAGTAATTCCTCTTGGTTACATTACCTTTGATCACGCCCTACCAGGCCTCCTACATCCCCCTCACTACCGTTTTCCATCACTTGTTGTACCCTTGTCTCTGGGTTTCTTTACACCACTTCCTTTCCCCCCACCGTGCTCACTCCCATGCCCAATGGAAAGGGCCGGTCACATGTTTACTCCTCCAGATTGTTCATCCAGCCTCTCTTAATTAGACAGACCTGTAAAGGTAATAACATGCACAAAACAAGACTGAGCTAAACCAAGCAGCAAAAAGAAAAAAAAACAAACAAAAATGAAAACAAAACCCAACCCAAATCCAATGACACTAAAAGAAAACAACACTAACCAGAAAGAAAAGTACAAGGACTGTGTGGTGAACTTTAGGAGTGTTTTCCAGTCCAGTCTGTGGGGGCACCGAACCCTGACCACAAAGTCCACCTTTGGCATTCCCCGGGGACTTTGATGCTCCGTTTTCTTACTCTTCCGCTGCACTCTCTTAGTGTCATGCATCGAAGTGGCAGGATCAGTTCGGGCGCAGTTCCCACACTGTGTGTCCAGTGTTGTCCCCTCTAAGGCTATGGGTCTTTGAGGGACGTTTCTCATCGTGGGGCTGCCCATGTGGTCTTCTCTGTGGATTGGCTTCTCTGATTGGGAACATCATCCTCAGTCATTTTAATGGAGGTGTTGTGAAGGGTGTGGGTTCAGCAGCCACACACTGCCTCATCTCGCCTCCTCGTTGATAGGCTGTGTACCCTTATGTGAGTTGTTTAACCTCCTACCAAGCTAGTGAGAGCACTACTTTTATTAGCTTCATTTTACCGCGGCTGTGAGAGGTCAGGGGAGCGAAGGCTTACAGATTGCCAGGCATATAATATGCTAATGATAGTCAAGATATATAACTAAGCATTTCTCTGTTCTTGGTTCTGTCAGTACCTGGTGTGGCCACAAAGGAGAAACCTGGTTTCCTGCTATTTTGAGCATCTAATGTGAATGGCAGGAGATAAGTCACATGCTAATGAACTCTTGTGGTGTAGTGGTTAAGCATCCTGGGCCCGGCTATCAAAAGATATAGTGTCCAGGGTCTTAAAGACTGGAAGATAAACAAGGGGCCATCTAGCTAAGAAACAACAAAGCCCACATGGAAGAAGCCACCAGCCTATCTCGACATGATCGCTGAAGACAAAGCGGGTGCATAAGCAAATGCGGGCATGTTTTCCTGATGTGCACTCACCCTTTACATAAAACTCTCTCTTATACATACGCGTTTCTGTGGATTTGTTTCGCTAAGGCACCCAGACTAACATAAGCAGCATGGAACGCATTTAAGAAGCCTAGATAAAGGCAGGGCAGGATATTTGGAGGGACTGGATCCAGAATTAGAGAGGAAGGGGTCCTGGAGGTGAAACGGGCTGCTAGCTCCCTGTCCCAAGGGGGACAATGAGACTGCTGGCTCCCATGAAGATTTACAGTCTTGAAAACTCCATATAGGGTCACTGTGGTTGGAATCCACTGGACGGCAGTGGCCTTTTGGGATTGAAGGTGGAAGCCACGAACGGCTTCCTGCCATTGAGCCAAAGAGCCTGCGGGGAGTGTGTGAACTTCTGGAATACAGCGAACAACCTCTGCACATCTGCTTTTCGTGCTGCCCAAGTCATGCATTGACATTTGTCCAAAAGTGAACCATCACAGCTGCTCTCTCAGGAAGCTGGGGGCTGAGCCCGCTGGTTCCACTCCGTCAGCATTTCTGGTCCGGGTACCTGCCCTCTGCCCCAGCACAGGCAATGGGCTTTTGGAAGCAGTGCTCCCTGGGTAGTGGGTGTGATTTGGCTCCTCTGGCCTAACATGATGAATGCTGAGAGGGGGTGGATACTAGGGGGTTAAGCTCCCTGACCTTTCCCTAGCCCAGGGGAAAACTTACTATTTAAAGTAAGTTTTAGACAGAATCTTTAGAAAGATAAATTGTTTACTTAATGTACACAATTACTCCCCAACACATCTGTTTTGTGTCTGCTCAACTCAACCTCATAGGCTATGGATGACCTTGAGCAAGTTTTTAAAGTCACAATGGGTTTCTACCAGGATTGAGAGTTCAGCTCTCTCAACTCTCCAACTGGTTATTAGCACCATAGTCTCATTTCTATTTATGGATTTACTTTGTTTGAGGGAAAAAAGACTCCCAATTCAACTATATTTTATTAGGAACTCCTTTGCTATGTTTTACACAAGAAAAAGGCACAAACCGCTGTTCTGGATGAAGGAGAGCATCCGCATGAGGCCCCAATGGTGTCGGAAGGACCCACAGCCACAGTTACTTAAATAAAATGACACCCATTCTGTCCTGCTGACTCTGACTCATAGTGACTCTGTGTAGGGATCCTGAAGTTGCTACCTTTACAGGAAGCAATAACCTCATCTTTCTCCTGTGGAATGACTAGTGGCTTTGAACCAGCGACCTTGCTGTTAATAGTCCAACACTATCCAGCATCACCACCTGAGCTCCTGAAAGCTTAAATGAGACATGGAAAACAAACACCTTTGTCACAAAACTGTCCCTGAAGACGGATCAATTCATGGAGTTGCGGGAGGGCCTGTGAGAGCATGAGCGGGACCTTCATTGGGATGTGCACACGACCGTATATCGCTGAGTCTGGCCCGGGGAGTGGACGCAAGCACACTGCCTGATGGACAAGCTTTCTACTGCCAGTCGGCAGTAGGAAAGAACTCAATGGTGGCTGAATGTGTGGCCCCTCAAAATGGATTTAGGGTCTCCACATAGACTCTCACTGTGAGCCACAGCCTATTGCTCAAAATTTAAGCTCAAATATGACTTAAATGCCTAACATTCTGTTTCCTTAAACTAGAGTACTGCCAGGATCAACTAGAGGCCTGGATGACCTATCAGGTCTGAACAACGATCTCAAATCACTTCACATGATCCATTCCACCAGTCATGTCACCAGTCACACCTCCTCACTTACCCATTCCAGAGACTGTGCCTGTATAACCTATCGACTAACACATTCCCACATGTCGTGATTATGAAACCAACCATCATGCTGGAATAAGGACCAATCACGATGTAAGGGGCAGGGTCAGTGGGAAAGCAAGATAGGGGCTGAGGGGAGCCAAGAGGGTCCGGTCACTCAATCCCTAAACCTGATCTAATGTCACTAGACTGGGGTCTTCCTCACATCTCAAGGGCACCCGATTCATGATTGAAGTGAATTGTGTTTATTCAATCTTTGTTCTGCTTGCCGTCCTGCTATGCTGCCTCCTCTTCTTGCTTTATGTTGTGGTGACAAATGGCTTGAGAGGGATTTGACATAGGGAGAAAGCCCACCCACATCAACTGTCACCAGAAGCAGACACTAAGTTCATTTCTCTCACCTCACAGAACTATGCACATCAGACACTGGTAGAGCTGCCCGGAAGGGGAACCCTTAGTGCAGTGGTTCTCACCCTGTGGGTTGCGACCCCTTTGGGAGTCATATGACCCTTTCACAGGGCTCGTCCAATTCATAACTGCAGCAAAATTACAGTGATGAAGTAGCAAGAAAATCATTTAATGGTCAGGGGGTCACCACAACAAGAGGACCTGTATTAGGAAGGTTGAGAACCACTGCCTGAGTGTGCTTAGGACTTTGCTGCCCTCAGGGTCACCAGACATTCCTGAAGGCAGAGTCACTGCAGGAAGCCCTTCTGGGAAATGCCCTGAAGCCAGGTCTCAACCAACTCCATCCACCCTCACCCTCCTAGATCCTAATCATAGGCCGCTTGGAAATGCTCTCTGCCACTTCAAAGACTGTAAGTCCATGGGAGCAGAAAGCCTCCTCTTTCTCCCTTGGAGTGGTGGCTGGTGAGTTCAAACTGCTCACCTTCTGGCTAACAAAACCCACAGACCAGCTCCCCCTGAGCTCAGTTTGGTTTGCCGCACAGCACACATTGTTGGGAACCTTCTGAAGTAGCTGTGCCATGTGCAGGTTGGGGGATTTCGCACAAGATGCAGAATTCCACCCTCTTTTGGCAAAAATAATTTTTGCAATAGCCTTGTATTCTCTTCTGGATCTGAGTAGCAGCTACTCTCATGCAGTCCTAGCATATACATGCATGCACAGTCCTCCCAACTCCCTAAGGTCTTATGCCGAGTCTGCTCCATGCTTTCCTGTGTCCTATGTGGTGCTGTAGGCACCCAAGGCATGGGCTCTGCAGCCTGGGTTCAAATCTCTCCTTTCCACTTCCTCACTGTGTGGTCATAGGCTCATGACTTTATCATCCTGTGCCACTGATTTTTCATCTGTAAAATGAGGCAAGAATAGAGTCCACACATAGGCTTCTTAAGTGAAATAATTGAATTATTATATACAAAAAGCTTAGAACATTGCTCGGCATCTTGCAAATACTGTTAGGTAGCTTAGCATAGGGACTGGGTCATCCATTACATATGCTCAGGTTCAAACTTCCGGCCAGGAAGGGGTGGTACACCTAGGTGGGTGTTACACCTGGATTGGCCCATCTGGGCCAGGTGAATTCAATCCAGCCAATGGGGTTGACCAGGACCATCAACCATGCCTCCCTATGGAGGAATTGAAAAGGCAGGATCTTGACCTCTCCGATGTCTCCCTTCACCCACTTTTCTGTTGTCCGTCCCCCAGGGAGGAGGTCACATGTAGATACTTGTAATCGGTTCCCTCTTTCCAATCCACCCTCCCGCTACCCTCCCAATATCACCACTCACAAATTATCAAGGTTTCTTGAGGGATGGGGGAGCGGGGAGGAAGGGGTAAAAATGAGGACTTGATTGATGCCAAGGGCTTATGTGGAGGCAAATGTTTTGAGAATAATGAGGGCAGTGAGTGTACAATGTGCTTTACACAATTGATGTATGTATGGATTGTGATAAGAATTGTATGAGCCCCTAATAAAACGATTTCAAAAAAAAAGAAAAGGCAGGATCCTGGAGCCCACGTAGTGACTTTCTCTCCAGCAGCTTCTAGGCAAGCTGTGCAGGGGTGAGGGGCCCTGAGGTGCCTGTGTAAACCTGAAACTTCTTCTCTCAAAAAACTCACTTGGATCACAATCCAGGCTGCGGAGTGAATTTTTCTCTCGCGAAGCCAAGGACTGAGGTATATTTCTCCCACGAGAGATCTAACAATAGTATCTCTTATTATATCATTAGGAGCCCTGGTGGTGTAGTGGACTATGCATTAACCTGCTAATCGCAAGGTCAGGGGTTTGAACTGACTAGCCCGTCCGTGGGAGAAATATGAGGTTGTCTATTTCTGTAAGGCAATGGTTCTCAACCTTCTGAATGCCGCCACCCTTTAATACAGTTCATGTTGTGGTCACCTGCAACCATAAAATTATTTTCATTGCTACTTTATAACTGTAATTTTGCTATCGTTATGAATTGGATGACCCCTGTTAAAGGGTTATTTGATCCCCAAAGGGGTCGCGACCCACAGGTTGCGACCCCTGCTGTAAGGATTTAAAGTCTCAAAACCCCAAAGGGGCAGATCTTTGTCCTATTGGGAGTCAATAAAATGGTAGTTAGGTTTTTTTCTGCATCAGTATCAGATTCTGGTGGCAATCTCAGTCATCCTGCATTGTGGTCTGGTTTGAACTTCCGAAATGACTGCCCTGGTTTGAGGTGAGGGCCACGGTGCTTCAGTGGTAGACCTCTCATCGTCTTTCACCGGGAAGACCCGGGTTTGATTTGCAGCCAATGTGCCCCAGACTGTCAGTGAAGGTTTGTGTGTTGCTACGACACTGAGGCTTCAGTGGTGTTTCCAGACTGAAACAGAATAATGAAGAAAGACCTGATCATCCCCATCCACACATTGACCTATGGCCCACCACTGTTGGCTTCCTCTCCCAGTCCTGATGGTAGCACAGATTGGCACAGTTTGCTCCACTGCCCATGAGGTGCCCATGAGAGGCTGAGTCGACAACCACAGTCAAGATCAACAGCTTAAACTCCATTCTGGGTCTATGGAAACAAGAACAACCTTCTGAAATGAGGTCACATTGCTATTTGGGACTGGGAGGATGCCTTTGTGATATGGATTGCACTCTGGATCCCGAGGGGGACTTTTAAACACAGCCACATAGCAGCTCCGGAAATTGTCATAGTGAGAAGGCAGGTTAAAAAAAAAAGCTTTTACTAGCTTGCTCAAAGGAGGCTGCGGGTAGATTGTGGGGTGGAAAACTCCTCTGGAAATGAAAAGTTTTTTTCCTTACATATGCATCATTTCTTCTGGTCCTGAAAGAAAACACAAAGCAGACGAGAGAAGGAAACGGAGACTAGCAGTCATCTTGTTGGTATTCCCACAGCACCCCCTCCTTAAGCACTTGCTGCCATCTCATCCAACTCCACTCAGTGTATTTCCACCCGGCAATGATGCAGAAATGTCTGCGCACTCCAGTTTGATTGTAGTCGGGCAACGTTTATGGCTTTGACGTTCAACTGAGCATGGCAGGACGTCTAGAAACAATTATAACCAGCACCTGCTCTGTCTGTGCTGTGGGCAGGCAGTGACGGATTCCCAGCCTCCGGAACACTAGTGTTCCCTCCCAGCTCAGGATAATGACGGTGACACTCGGCCCCCTTGTTGTCTGGGGAGCTCAAGGAGCTCTCCTCTGAAACCTCAACTTATGGGCATTTCTTTAAGTGAAGACATCAAATTAGTGACTGGAAAGGAAGGCGTAGGAGATGATTATTGGCCACAAGACAAGCCTCAACCGCCTCCAGAGAGCATGTCTCCTAAGTGCCAAGTCGGCGGCGACAGCTCGGGGGCCCTGGGTCACTGGGTGGTGTTGAGCGGGGACTCTGGGGCCCCGGCGTGGGACGCTGGCGGGTGCAAGTTCAAGAGGGTCAGGGGATGATGCCTCCCCACGCCCCTGCCCTCCCCCAGCAAGGGCGCTCTGGGATGCTGGGTCCTTGAGGCCCCGGTTGGCGGGGCCGCCCACGGTCAAGGCTTCGGGCACACGCGCGGGTGCGCTGAGGCCTGCGCCGTGCAGGGGTCTGGGCTCAGGCAGGTGGTCGCGGCGGCTCCGCGGGCGGGCGGGCGCCCAGCAGGACGACCGACGACCCCCGGCGCGTCGCCGGCACCCAGCGCCCGGGCGTAGAGGCGGGCGGGGGGGCTGCGCTCCGTCGCCGCCAGGGCCCCCTCCCTCCGCGCCCCCCCCGCGCCAGGTGAGCCTGGACTGGGCCTCGGCGGACCGCGGGGCTGCCCTCTCGCCGCCCTCCAGCGCCCCCTCGGGGCCGGGCCGCGCCAAGCCGGGCGGCCGCCGGCCGAGGCTGGGGGTTGGGAGGGGCGGGGGTCGCGGGCGGGTCGCTCGTTCGGCCGCTGGCGGGGGGGCGGGGGCCGGCTCGGCTTGCCCTGGCGGCGGTGGTGCTGTGAGGAGGAGTCCGCGCTCCTCTGTGGCGGCGGCGGCGGCCGGCTCCAGGCCGGGTTTTGGCGCCGCCCGCCTGCTGCCTCCTGGGGGCTCCTGAACTCCAGCCCCCTCTCTATCAGCCTCTCACTCCATCTCAATATGTCTCAAGATGGCGGCCAATGTGTGATCGATGTTTCAATATTGGAAGCGCTTTGATTTACAGCAGCTGCAGGTCAGGCTTCTCCTCTCTCGGCCTCTCGCTCGGGGGTGGGGGCTGCGGGCGGTCGCGGCCTCCCCGGGGGCGCCGGGCTGCCTTGCGGCCAGGGGGCCGCGGCGGAGGGGAGGAGGTGGGTGCCGGGGAAAGCGGGGCCGACTCGGGGACAAGTCCCTCTCACTCCCCGGCCCCCATTGATAACTCGCTTGATCGGAAATTGATCCTCTTTGTTCAATTCATCGATCAGCCCAAGATGGCGCTGGGAGCCGCCGCCGCCACCGCTGCCCCTCGTGTCTGCCCCCTCCCCTGGCGCCCCCCCCCGGCCCCGAGCCGCCGCCGCGGGACCGGGGAGGGGGCGGCACCGGGCGCCCGCGGGGTGCGCAAAAAAAACAAAAAAAAAAGAACTTGAGGAAAGTTGTGTTTTTCTTTGCTGTCTCATACCCTGTATTCTTTTATCTCCTCTCTGAGATCCTTCTGTAAGGGGATGTCCAGTGCACTGCAAATAGGTTTTGGGTCTATACCCGGCCGTCCCCTCTCATTCTCCATGATAAGATTTTTTTGTTCTCATGATGCCTGTTGCCTTATCCCTTTGAAACTTTGTGATCACACAGGCTGGTATGCTTCCTCCATGTGGGCTCTGTTGCTTCTGAGCTAGATGGTTGCTTCTTTACCTTCAAGCCTTTAAGACCCCACACGCTATATCTTTTGGTAGCTGGACACCATCGGCTTTCTTCATCACATTTGCTTATGCAGCCGCTTTGTGGTCAGTGATCGTGTAGGGAAGGTGAGCATCGTTTAATGCCAATTTAATAGAACAATGTTCTTGCAATGAACGAGTCCTTGAGCGGAGGCCCTATGTCCATCTGCTACCTTAATACTAAATCTATAAACATATGGACATAGATCTATTTCCCCATGCCCTTTTGTAAATATATGTACATGCCTTTATTTAGACATCTATAACTGGCCCTTGCTTCCCAGCTCACTCTTCTATACCCTTTGATTTTCATTTTGTGCCCACTGTCATGCTCAGTCTTCCTTTGGGTTTCAGTAATTCCTCTTGGTTACATTACCCTTGATCACGCCCTACCAGGCCTCCTGCATCCCCCTCACCACCGATTTCCATCACTTTTTGTTCCCTTATCTCTGGAGTTCTTAACACCACTACCTTTCTTCCCACCTCCCTCTCTCGCATGTCCTCCAGGATGTGCTAGTTCCGTTTTTTTTTTCTCCTCCAGATTGTTCGTTCAGCCTATCTTATTTAGACAGACCTGTAGAGGCAATAACATGCACAAAAACAAGAAAGAACAAAACCAAGCAGCAAAATAAACAAAACAACAAAAATCCAATTACAATAAAAGAAAACAAAGGTCAACAAGATAGAAAAGCTCATAGATAGTTTAAGGACTATGTGTTGGCCTTTAGAAGTGTTTTCTAGTCCAGTCTTTTGGGGCACCAAACCCTGACCCTAAAGTCCACCTTTAGCATTTCCTTGGGATCTTGCTGCTCCTTTTACTTGCTCTTCTGCTGTACCCCCTTAGTGTTATGCCTCGGTGTAGCGAGATCAGTTTGGGGGTAATTCCCACACTGTGTCTCCAGTGTTGTCCCCTCTAGGGCTATGGGTCTTTGAGGGACGTTGTGTCTCGTCGTGGGGCTGGCCATGTGGTCTTCTATGTGAACTGACTTCTCTGAGTGGGAACATCATCCTCAAGGTCTGGTGGGACAGGATGTGCTCCACTCTCCCCTTCTCCCCTTCATCTCTGTGTGCTCTGATCAGATAATGTCTCTGTCCAGGAGATGCAAATTCAATGCTATCCTCTGAAATAAAATCTTTGGGAGGGGTTGTGGGGAATATCTGCTCAGATCTTTGGTGTGTCCAGGAGAGAGGGACTGCTCGGCTGGGCACAGCCACGAGGGGCTCAGAACTCTGGCTCCAGAAAATGGTTGTAAGTTTGGCTTTGTTTTTAACCAGTTGTGTGCCTCTGGGTCAACACCTGTGTTTTTTTGAGTTAGTTTTCTGATCCGAAAAGTAAAGGTACTCCATTGTCCAGACTCCCATGTCACCAAGTGATCGATAGGGGCTAACCAGAGCCTGATTCAAATAGTGTGGATCTGTTAGGTGCCTTCTAGACCTGGGGTGGCGATTCTGAGCCCAGGACAACAATAATGTCCGAGAGGTGATATAGGTGGCTCCAAATTGAAACAGGAAGACCACTGTGGAGATTTTGTCCTTCCACTGATGGCCACAGGCCACCGCCTCACGTCCTGCAAAAACAGTTTCCATGGCTCAACAGCCAAGCCAGGGGCCAGTGCCATAAAAATCATATGGCTAACTGGGACAAAGGGCAGACAGATATTTTTTATCATGATGTCTTGAGAAACCCACCTAACCTCCATGCAAATCTTCTGGTGTGAGTTATTTTTGGAAGCAATCATATGCTGACAGTAATTCAAATCTTTCCTTTTGACAATTTGCCTGTACTCTTTTCTGAACCTGAGAAGGTAATCCCTGTGTCCACTAAGAAATTGACTGGCTGGCCTCCTACTTGGACAGTTAGCCTGGGATCCTGGGGACCAAGTGAAACAGAGCACTGACACCTTCATTCAGCTTCTTCAAGCATTATTGTCTCTTGCTTGGGATTTTCTAGGTGTGGATGAGGCCCGTCCTCTCTATTGGAGGGTTGTCTGCTTCTCCTGGGGTATTCAAGGCACTGATTTTTCCAATGTCCTTCTTTCCTGCAGTAGGCACATTGATCCTGCCCCATGGCTTGGCGGTGCCCACAGGTCAGTCTCTCCGTAAGTGGGCCATGCTCTCCTTTTCCTGAGTCTCTGGGGTCTCTCATGGCAATTACTAGTATTTTAACTAGTTTCTTTGTCTCTGTCGTGGTAGGATCATCTCTGTTGTTACACACCCGCTGAGCCACTTGTACCAAATCACTAAGATTTTTCCCGTCAAACCCTTCCCACTTCTTTTTCATGTCTGAGGCAGACTGAGTAATAAAGGCAATACTTATTGCCCTCCTGTTCTCGGGGCCTCCAGGCCGTTAGGGATATAAAGCCCGTAGGCTTCCATCAGTCACTCTAAAAAGGCACGCAGACATTCTCTTGTAAGAGCCTGAAAATTCTCACTGACCTTAGATAAATTCATAGGTTTTCTAGCTGTTCCACTGAGGGCCTGCAAGAGAAACTGGTGATACCTGGTTAGGCCTTCTGTGCCTTGCAAGGAGTTTGGATCTCACATTTTTCGTGCAGTGGCAAAAAGAGTTTCCCTCACATGGGGAGTGCCTGCTGTCTGACCATCATGTCCATTGACTGCTTACTGGGCCTCTCTCTGGCAGGGCTACTGTACCTGTGTTGTGAACAGCACCTGGAGAAGTTGCTGGCAATTTCTGGAGGTGGGCTAATGCATATGGAAAACCGTTTCTATCAAGGAATCAGACCTGCTTTGTCAGAAAAAGGGATTTTGTTGATTCCAATTATACAAATCACTGGAATACAAGGGGATATATACCCAAAAAGGGACTCAGGGGTCTTCCCCAGGTGTTGGGGCTGCTTGCCTTGAGTGGAGAATGGCTGCTGCCGAATCATCCTTCTTGGGGGGTGGGGCGGTCGAGATCCCATACCAGCCCTAGTGTATGTTGGGGTGTGGACTCAGAAAGGAGTTATGAGTATTTCTCTCTCTCCAGCCCCATGCACCTGACAGGGTGGCAGTGATAATGAAGGGTCGTAAGCTAGTTCTCCCACTCCCAGAGTCCTCCTGCAAAAAGGAATAAAGACGAGACGGAGGGGTATGGGGAGGGGTTGGGGAAGGGCAGCCTCCACCTTAGTGGTTTTAGGACCTTGGGTCTATTTTTTTTCTGGTCCTGCCATGTTTCCTGAAATCTTGAAACAAGAACCCTTTCTGTTGCAGGAGGAAGTAAGTCTTTTGTTTATGCTGGCTTATTAGTGGCAATGTCATTCCACGCATCAATTTTAGGGATCAGATAGGGATGTCCTGGTTCCCCATAAACATAACTATGAACTCTGAGAAATAGGTGAAGGGAAAACGAGTCTTGCATGGGCAAATCAGGAACTCCTTCTGTCCAATCACCTTTAAACAAATTGCGGAGTCTCCAGGCTTTAGGGCTGAAACTACATTCTCTTTGTGAGCGCCTAGAGCAGGGGTCCTCAAACAATAGCCTGTGAGCCACATGCGGATAGCCGAGGACCTTGATCCTGTCCGCCGAGTGTTTGTGCCCCGTTTGTTTGTGTGTTTTTTTTAAACTTCAAAATAAGGTATGTGCAGGAAGCATAGGAATTTGTTCATAGTTTTATTGAAACGATAGTTCGGCCCTCCAACTGATCAGAGGGACAGTGAACTGGTCCCTGTTTAAAGAGTTTAAGGACCCCTGGCCTAGAGAAATCAGAAATCCGTAGTTCTGGGGAGAGCACTCCTGTTAAGGAGGTTTCCTTTCTAAGCAAGCCCAGACAGTGGCAATTGGATCTCGGTGCACCTCGAAATGTTGTAGCCACTCTCCATTCCCAGAAAGAAAACTACTCCGACCGCTGGCAAGTTCAACAGAAAAAGTTTTTTTTCCTGAGCAGCCCCAGTCTAATTGACCAAAGGTTTTTATACTTTTGCAATGTGCAGGTGTGCAAGCAGGCAGAGTAGAGAAGCAGGGTGTTGCAGTTAGTCATTCTTAGTTGAACAAAGACTGCTCTGGTCGCTCTCGCGAATCTTCTGAGCATCCATATCCTTTGGGACATTCCCTTGGGCACATCTGCACAGCCTACCTCCCCTATATCAGCTAGTTCATTTACAGTTCATAGCTACTTTATTTACTTTACATGGTGCCTTCTGTCAGCTCATAATGGCTTCACTCTTGTCAAGGCTGTTTAAGCTTTTCCCAGAGATCCTATATAGCCGCCATTGTGGCCATGGGGAAACGGGGCCTGTGACCCTGGCCAAGATGGTGCCCACCAGCCCAAACATGTGGAAGGGCACTGCCTAGGGAGCTGGTTGAATAGACCTGGGAGTTAGCCCTGCCTTGTCCTGGGAGCCAAATATTTCCCTTTTCCCCTCCATTCCCTTTCTCCTGGCTTTTCAAACAAGCTGCTTTAGCCCTATAATGCCCAGCACAACATTTTTATAACATTTAATTGAAACTTATCTAGTACCAAACTTATAAATTATCAATGTGACAATTTGGTTACATTTCAAAAACATTGCACGTTTTATATATTTGAATGCCATATATACATATTGATAACTATGAAAGTAAAGAATAAAAATGTTTAAAATTATTTCCTGAATTTAAAACTTGAGGCGTTATAGTGTTAGTGTTCTACCAGTGTAGGTTTGTTCCTTGTTACAGGCTGGTTTTCCGTGGCCCAGGCTTAGGCCAATGGCATATGGAACCCTTCCTGTGTAACTGTTACCTTTAGGCTTTCAGTGTTGCTGCTTAAGGCACTTTTGGGGAAAGCTCTTACTACACAGTTCCACTGCCACGATGTTCCAGACAGAAATTCCAATTCCCTTAAGGTTCCCTGAGCTTCCAGATGCCCCTTCCCTTCAGAGATTTGAGAGTCTGCTCCCGCCAGCAGGCATCTTGGAGGGCCGTGGGGCCATTCCAAGCAGTGGTTCTCCTAGCTTGTCTAGAATAATGGTTGGACTTAAAGTCGACCTCAGTGAGTTGTCTTTGATCCCTCACTTCTTGCTGGGGCATCTTCCTGAGGCAACAGATTCAGGGCAATAAAGGGCTCGCTCTCAAGTGGGGTTTATTGACCTTGAGGCAGCAAGCTCTACATAGCCTTCTTTTGTGCTTTCTAGATGGGACTTAGCAGCTTCATACTCAGGAATTGCCCCCTTGCATGAATCCTGTCCAATTGGGATAGAGTTGACACAGAGGCTAGACAAACAAAAGCTGATACACTATGCAACTTTATTTGAGAAAGGAGAATGGTGGCCAGAGAATGGTACACTTTCCCTTCTAACCCTGATTCACCTGGAACAGTTTTGTAAAGTGATTGGAAAGTGGGCCGAAATGCCAGAAGTTACAGCATTTCTCCTTTTGAGGAGCAGTAGAGACCTTCATCCCCAGTGCACCCAGGAACCCCTAAGGCAGGCATCCTCAAACTGTGGCCCGTGGGGCACATGTGGCCTGACGACATTTATCCCACCCTCAGGGTGTTTTTGCTGCCTCTGCATGTCCTACTTAGTAGCCGATTCGTGCAATGTGCATAGGAATTTGTTCATAGTTTGGTTTTTTTAAACTATAGTCTGGTGCTCCAACGGTCTGAGGGACAGTGAACTGGCCCCCTGTGTAAACAGTTTGAGGACCCCTGCCCTAAGGGATCCTGGACTTAGGGGTTACTAATCTCCCAGCCCTGAAACATCCCTGAACATTCTACCCGTTGTAGGAGGCACCATGGGAATTTGGTCTCTGGGTAATTTACAAGTCTTTTATTCAATTTGAAGCCAAGAAAATTAAAAATGACTCAGACACTTACTTTCTTTTGATCCCTGTTGACTCCCGCTGTAGTATTCCAATATTACAATTTAACGCTATAACGCATGACCTTTTCATTCCATTCAATTAAATGTGTGTGTATAGATAGATAGATAGATAACTATGAAAGTAATTAATGAAAACAAAATTTGTTTGACCAAAGTTAATAATTGAGGGATAATAGGATTAAATAGAAGCATGGTTCTTAGCAGTGGGTCCAAACATTAGGATCATAAATGAAACAGTGATCTCAGTGCACCCAGTAGTTCCCAAACCCTGTACCCTCATAGGGGAGTTGTGGATGCTTTTACTCCCGTGCCTATACTTAGAACGAACAAACACACATGCCTGATAATCCTAAGATTTTTTTTGTTTCCTGTGACACTCACCTAATTTCAAGGGCACTGCCACCTCACAAGTCTAGCCTTGTCTCAGTTAAACTGTTCACCCTTTTGTCCGTTTGTTTGTTTTTCCAGAAGTTCTCATGTTACCAAGCCCTCTGAACCAAGTGTGCCACCTCTAGGACCACCATCTCCTGGACCACCTCAACCTTATCCATCCTAGACCTGAATGGACAACCCCTCCCAGCAGAGTAGAAAGGGTATGGACCCAAAGCCCCACTTCACCCTTTTGCCAGCAGGAAGTACCTAAAGATGTCGTCGCCTTGTACCCCAAAGATTTGGGTCCATATCTCTTCAGGGTGTAAATTTTAGGTAGCTAGCATAGGGACTAGGTTGTCCATGATACATGCTCAGAGGGCCAAGCTAGCCACCCAGGAAAGAGTGGCACACCGAGCGTGCTCAGAGGTCCAGGTTTCCAGTCAGGAAGGCCAGGTACACCTGGGTGGGTGCTGCACCCACATTGACCCACCTAGGCCAAATAAATTCAATTCAGCCACTGGGGTCCACCAGGGTTGCCTACCATGCCTCCCTATCTCTCCTAAAACACAATTGGATCACAAACCTGGCTTTGGCGTGAATTCTTTCTCATGCAGAGCCAAGGACCAAGGTATATCTGTCCACAGAGAGAAAAACCTAGGAAAGCTCTTTGGAGGCAGCAGCACTGCACATGAGTGGCTATTGGATACTGTTTAGATGCATGGCTTTCTATTTGGAACTTTTTTTTGTCTCACCTGAATGGAAAGGAAGAGGTAATACTTCTGGATCACACAGTATCCATGTCCACAAATGAGCTGCTCATTCCACAGTCCTGGCAGTGCCTTTTGAAAACCCTCTGCTTTAGAATGTCACTCCTTGAAGATGGCAGTGGGAGTGGCTGGGGCCAAGTATGCTGCCTCTTACTCCCAGTTGCAGGTTTCTGGATGCTGATTGTATCTCTTACAGCATCAATTAGTGGGCTTGTTGTCTGCCTCAGGCTTTGTTCACAGAGATCCTCCAGCTAGGTGGTGGTGTGTGCGCATAAGCAGAGGCTTCCTGCCAATCCCCCATGAGTAGTAGAGCTCCCATGGTGTGGACTCCATGAAAGCCGTGCTCCAGCCAGCATGCTTACAAAGGAGGGTGGGCCCGACAGGACAGGAGGGCCATTGCCCCTATGGAATGACCTCAGAACCCCGCCTCCCTCCCTGTCCAGCTCCTGGGACTATGGGCCCTAAGCTTCATGCCTGACTCAGGAATAGACACAGGGTGAGGCAACTCCAGGAGGTGATTTTGCTGATCTAATCCAGCCTGAGATCATCCTTGCATGTGCCCTCTGTCCAGACCTTTTTTTAAATTGTTCATGCAACACTAACCACAATGCATATATACATCGGTTGTGTAAAGCACATTTGTACATTCATTGCCCTCATTATTCTCAAAATATCCACTCTCCACCCCACCCAAGCCCCTGGCCTCAGCTCCTCATTTTTCCCCCTCCATTCGAGCTACCCTTGATAATTTACTAATTATTTTCTCATATCTTGCACTGTCTGATGTTCCTTCACCCACTTTTCTGTTGAGGTTAAATGTAGATCCCTGTATACGGTTTCCGTTTTCCAACCTACCCTCCCTCCACCCTTCCCGAGTCTGCACTCATAACACTGGTCCTCAAGGGCTCATCCACCCTGGATTCCCCATGTTTCTTGTTCCTATCTGTCCAAGTGTACATTCTCTAGTCTAGCCTGATTTGTAAATTAGAATTGGGATCATGATAGTGGGAGATAGGAAACATGTAGGAACTAGGGGAAAGCTGTGTTTCATCGTTATTATCTGGTACCTGTCTTGGTTTATCTCCTCCCTGACACCCTTCTGTTAGGGATGTCCAGAGGCCTGTAAATGGGCTTTGTGTCTGTACCCAGCACTCCCCGCTCATTCGCAATGATAAGATTTTTTTTTGTTCTGATGATGCCTGCTACCAAATCTTTTCAAAACCTCATGATCACACAAGTTGGTATGCTTCTTCCATGTGGGCTTTGTTTCTTCTGAGCTAGATGGGCGCTTGTTTTCCTTTAAGCCTTTAAGACCTCACATGCTATATATTTGATAGCTGGGCACCATTAGCTTTCTTCACCACATTTGCTTATGTACCTGCTTTGTGTTCAGTGATCGTGTAGGGAAGGTGAGCATCATAGAATGCCAATTTAATAGAACAGTATTTTTGCAACGAGGGAGTCCTTGAGCAGTGGCCCAATGTCCATCTGCTACCTTAATACAAAACCTATAAATATAGGGACATAGATCTATTTCCCCATGCTCATATATTTAAATATGTACATGCCTTTTTTTAAACCTCTATAATTGACCCTTGCTTCCTAGCTTGCTTTTCTATTCCCTTTGATTTGCCTCTTGGGCCCACTGCCATGCTCACTTTTCATTTGTGCTTCAGTAATTCAGTAATTCCTCTTGGTTCAATTGGTTCCATTTCCCTTGAACACTCCCTACCAGGCCTCCTACATCCCCCTCACCACCGATTTGCATCACCTGTTCTTCCCTTTTCTCTGAGTTTCTTAACACCACTAACTTTCCCCACACCTCCCTCTCTCCCATGTCTCCCCAGAAGTGTTGGTGCTGTTTTCTCTCCTCCAGATTGTTCGTCCAGCCTATCTTATTTAGTCAGACCTGTAGATGTAATAACATACACAAAACAAGACAGAGCAAAACCAAGCACTAAAAGCAACAAAACAACCAAAATCCAATGACAATGAATGAAAACAACTCAACAAGAAAGAAGTGGCTCATCGTTAGTTCAAGGTCGGTTTGTTGGCCTTTAAGAGTGTTTTCCAGTCCAGTCTGTTGGTGTACCAAGTACTGGCCTCAAAGTCATCCTTTGGCATTCCCTGGGGACTTTGATGCTTCGTTTTCTTGCTCTTCTGCTGTACCCCCTTAGTGTTATGCCTCGGTGTGGCAGGATTAGTTCGGGCGCATTTCCCACACTGTGTCTTCAGTGTTGTCCCCTCTAAGGCTATGGGTCTTTGAGGGGTGTCTTGTCTCATCGTGGGGCTGGCCATGTGGTCTTCTATGTGGACTGGATTCTCTGAGTGGGAACATCATCCTCAAGTCCTGGTGTGCCAGGATGTGCTCCACATTTCCCTCCTCCCCCTTCATCTGCTCCATGTGCTCCGATCAGATATGTCCCTCTCTCAGAGCTGCAGCTTCACTGCCACCTTCTGAAATAAAATATTTGGCATGGGAAGGTGAGTTGGGTGGGAGGATCTGCTCAGATCATTTGATGGTTCAGGATAGATTGACTGTTCGGCTGGGGACAGGTATGTGGGGCTTAGGGCTCTGGCTCCCAACACTGGTTGTGAATATGTCTTTGTTGTTAACCAGTTGTGTGCCTGTGGGTCAACACCTGTGTCTTTTTGAGTGAGTTTTCTCATCTGCAGAGTAAAGGTAATCCATTATCCAGACTCCCATGTCACCAATTGATTGAGAGGCACTAACCAGAGCCTGATTGAAATAGTGTGTACCTGTCAGGCGTGTTCTAAAAACACCTTAAAAGTCGTAAAAACACTATAAATGCCTTAAAAACCCTAAAACGTCTAAAATATTTCTAAAATGCTAAGACCACCCCTAAAGACCCTCTAAAACATCTTAAGACCATTAAATACATGGTAAAAGGCTTTCTAAAACAAGCTAATGCGCCATAAGTCTTAAAAAAAAAGCTCCTTACGTCCCGAAAACATAATAAATGCCCTAATATTATGCAAATGCCTTAAAACGCAAAATAAAGAACACGTGAAGCCCTAAAAACACGCTAAAAGTCTTTTAAAACCCCAAGAACATCCCTACAAAGCAACCCGAAGCACTATAAAACCCTGTAAAAGTCCAACAGCCTAATAGACATGAATTCACCATGAAAGCAAAAAATAATCCAACAAAACCCTAAAGCCCTGAAAACCAAAACCTAATCCCCCCAAACACTCTAATGCCTTAAGAAGCACCCTAAAATTTTAACAAAACACTAAAAGCCATAAAAACACATATAAGCCTAATAAACACCCTTAAACACTAAAATCACCCTAAAAGCCTTAAAATGTCTGAAAAGCCATAATATTCCCTAAAATTCAAATAACACTCTGAAGCCACAAATAACACACTAAATGCCTCCCAAAACATGTGGAACTTCCAAATCATATCCCTAGAAGATTCCCAAACCATGAACTTCCAAAATCACATAAATGCCCTGAAGACAACATGAAAGCCCCAACAAAACATAAAATGCTGGGGAAAAACACATAAAATATTTTAAAATACCCTAAAATCTCTAAGAAACCCTGTAAGATCACTAAAAACACCCCTACCTGCTAAAAAATACCTATACACTCCAAAAAATCACCCCTAAATCCCTTAAAAACTCCCTTAAACCTTATAAAACACCCTTAAAGCCCAAACCACCCTAATGCGCAAAAAAATTAAATGACCCCAAATGACCTTAAAGCCCTAAAAATCACATGCCACAAAAAAATCCTAAATGACCCCAAAATTCCAACTCAAAGCCAGCCTACAAGTCTTTTATGAGAACAGTTTTCTCTTTCTACCAAGGAGAAGTTTGTAGGTTCAACCCCTGACCTATGCCCTTACCATATGAAGTTAGTAATCAGTGGTTTTGCAATTCTTTGAAGAAAGATGAGGGTAATTTTATCAGGAGTGAATTAAACTTGTCTAGTGCCTTGAGTAGAACTGATAACTGTACTACATTGAGTCGTCTGGTCAAGGAGCATGGGATATTATCCCATTTGCTGAGGTCACACTTGATTTCTTGTAATTTCTGTAGTTTTCCTCATATAAATCTGTTGTTTTTTTATTCAAGTATAGATATAGATATTTTCATTTACGCTTGGCTATTGTAAATGGTACTACCTGAAAATGTGTATTTCATTAATTATTATTTCTTGATCTATTTCTTCATCCTTCGAAATATTATCAGTTTGTTGTGGTAGATAAACATTAGGACTTTGCATAACTTAGAAATATTACATTTCACAGAAAAATCATATTAATTATGTCGACAGAGCTATAAAAGGAATGTTGCCCTGAATATCTTCAGATATGACAGCTGTTTCATTGAGAAATTAAGCCAGACAGACACAATGTGATGTACATTTTGTTATTTTCATGTGGGTTCCTTCACTCTTCCAAAAAAATTAGGTTCATGAGCCCCTTGGGGAATGAGTTTGAGTTCAGATCAGATGTCTATTTATATATTTGAGTCCTGAAGCCCATTTGATGGACTGTTCTGTTGCTTCCAAAGTAGTCAGTCACTTCCCCACCAATTAGAGAATTTGTCCGAAGCAAAAGTAAAAGTGTGGCGTACGACATTTGACTGCACACCATCTAAAATCACACTCTCATTTGGTGTTGGCAGTTTTACTTGTATTTCAATTGTAAACTACACTTCAGAATCCAGGCTAGTGAAAACGTTTCAGTGGAAAAAATTTGCACACAACTACGTGCAGTTTGTGATTCTGTTGTTCCCAAGCAAGGCTATGAGGACAAAGATGCACAAGCATGGGGGGCACTGCAGACAATGTGTGAAAGTTTCCAGGAGCTCAGGGGTGGACAGCGGCTGCTAATTCTCCCGTGCTGGCAGTGAGCTATGTGGGAGGGCTTTGTGTGAGGTCCCTGTGGGGTCTCTGAGAAGTCTCCATAAAGGATGCTGAGAACTTCATATGAAGTCTCTGTGCGAGGCCTCTGAGTCTCTCTGGAAGTCTCCAAGGAAGTATGTGTGTGAGGTTTCTCTCTCGGGTATGTGTGAGTGTCCTTGTGAGATGTCTGCTGAATTGTGGGGGTTGGGGGGCAGTTGTTTCGCTGAGGTCTCTGCAGGTCTGAGTGGGCTTCCCTTTGTTTGACCTCACAGCACCATATAAGAGGACCTGGTGGCAGGGGAAAGGGAAGGGGCTTGGTCCATGCACCCCTTGCTGTTCTTTCAGGGTCTTCTCTCCATCTCCGTGCACTTACCTAGCACGAACGGTAGGGTTCAGCAGCGGGTAGTCCGGTGTCCAGCTCTTCACTCTCTCTAGGAACACACCCAAGCTACCTGCTACCCAAGAGGCCCCAGATCCAGGCTCTGCAGATCCAGAATCTGATTTTTTACTGCCACAGTCACTCCAGAGGCTGCCTTGGCACAATCAGGACTCCAGAAACAACATCATGCTGCTGTACCAGCAGTCTCTGGGGCCTATGTCCACTTCCCTCCTCCACCACTGGTGTCAGTCCCCACCCACCCCACACACACACTTGGTGTCCTGACTGAGGCATGGAGGTCAAGGCTCAGTGGATGTCTTCCTCGCCATCCTTTACTGTTTAGTTCAGTAAACAGTAAACCCTGGCCCACCAGGGGTGTTCTTTTAAGCACATGAGAATTTACTCTAGCGGATCAACTAATCATATTTTGGGGGGCCCTCCTGCCTTCTTCTATAATCTGGTGCCCAGGAAATAAAACCCTGGGTTAGAAGCACAGAGGAAACACTGACCACTATTGAACTGGTTTCCCTTATCAAGACAGGTGATGTCTAATCTCCGTGCACATCCTGATTTCCCAGGAGTCTCTAGGGGAAGGGAAGGCTGCTCCCAGTTGTGATTTTCTTTGCAGCACTCAGTCCTTAGAAGCCACTCTCTCCGGAGAACATTCCTAGAGCACGTGCACGCGCGTGTGTGTGTGTGTGCGTGTGTGTGAAGATCACCAGCCTGGGGTCATGTTTCCTGAGAACATTCCTAGAGTGTGCGCGTGAGTGTGTGTGTGAAAACCACCAGCCTGGGATCATGTTTCCTGAGAACATTCCTAGAGCGTGTGTGTGTGTGTGTGCGTGTGTGTGTGTGTGTGTGTGTGTGTGTGAAGACCACCAGCCTGGGGTCATGTTTGCTGAGAACATTCCTAGAGCATGTATGTGTGTGTGTGCGCACGCGTGTGTGTGCATGTGAAGACCACCAGCCTGGGGTCATGTTTCGTGAGAACATTCCTAGAGCGCGGACGCGTGTGTGTATGCATGTGTGAAGCCCAAAAGCCTGGGGTCATGTTTCCTGAGTCCTGGCACCCTGTTATTGACTCATCCCCACTCTACCCCACCCTGGCTATCAACTCATCCTTCCCCCAGTCAGGAGATGGAAATCAAGTAAAATAACAGTTTGTCGCCCCACTAAAGATAGTATTGAGAAAGTAACCTTCCCTGCTTGAAAGCTGTGCCTTTGCTATTCAACCCAGTGCTCTCTGTAGGAGATAAAGTTCTGCTGTGGGGGCAGCTAGCTAAAGCTGGGGTGAAGCACCTGGCCGATTCCCCTTTGTAAGCCTGTGTTAGCTCCGCTTGTGTCTTGCGTCATTTCTGGGGATCCTCATGCTCTTTGGCCCCCTTTGCTACGTCCAACGCTTCATATTCTTCTTCACTGTATCCTTCCCTACCCTGTGTCCATGGTGCCTAACCATTAGTGGTTATTACACAGACGCTCATCCTGTACCACTCAGCCTAAGCTGTTGCTCCTTCTCCGGGTTTATATACAGAGGAAGGCATGTGAGCTGTGAACCGGATTTTCCCTTGGTGCAGTGGGTGAGCAGAGTCCCCCGCTGGCAGCCTCCCTAGCAGTTCCCACCCACATGTGTCAGACCTGGGACTTCCATCCTGGAGGTTACCCTAGGCTGGGAGAGAGGCAAAGGTAGCAAAATATGTCATTTCACATTTTGTGACAGGTGTATTGAGGCGGAACCTCCATGCCAAACTTGGCAGCCTTCATCAAATGCACATGTGGGACTTAGACAGGCCGCCACATGTCTCATGCCTGCTTGGTACCATGAGACGCTACTTTGGTCTAAACCTCTTCTGGACCCTCGATGGAATTTCTTGGCTGGATTGCGCCTCTCAAAACCTATCAACTGCAGCCACATAACGTTGAAGACAAAGTAATGGCACCAGGGAACATTCTTCACTGTGTTGGGACCTTCTGAGGTTTTCACAGTAGGGGTGTTACCATAAATCATAAGAGGTGCAAAATGAAGAACTTGGGATGGAAGTGGGTGGGAAACACTGCTGAAAACCTCCTCCAGAGCCCTGCCCTTTGAGAAGTCAGAGCTAGCACTCAGAGAAGGAGACGCAGTATCTAACATAGTTAAAGGTATATTATGCCAACCTCGTCAATGAACTCATGTGGGGTTAATTGAAGGGCAGGGAGATCAATGGCTCTGTGAGCCTAGCCTTTCTGGTCTCTTGCTCTCTGATAGTGCCACCAGGGTGGATATGCATTTGTTAGGTCCCTAAAGCAGCTGGAAAGACTCATTTCCTGGGAGATCCCTGAGGAGAAGCCGCATGGACCTACCCTGTTGCAGCCCTGGTTTCTGCAGCAGCCTCATGGAGAACCTGCCAGCGCACGGACTACAATTTCCTCCTGCAGTCATTGTCTCCCCGTGTGTTTTTGGATTGTGAGGAAGACTTTGTAGATTGGTGTCAGACACATGGGATACTATTGGACTGGTGGTCTTAGATTGAACTGGGTTGGGATGCTTTTCAATGTTCACTTAACCTTTATATAAAACTCATAAAATATGAGTGTATGAATTTTGTTTCTCTAGTCTACACAGACTAACACACATGACACCCCCTCTAGATCCCGCCATGCAGCACAGAAGTCACACTTTAATGTAGGAGGGGGAAAATCTCTATTATGGAACAATGAATATCATGGCTGAGAGAAGCCATTAGCCTGTGCAGAACAGGCTAAAGTGGCTGGCATGGATACTTTCCTACTAATCAGAGCAGAAGAAGCGTCTTCTAATTTGCCAGATAAGACATATTCTCGAAGACAGTGACGTGGGCAGTGGTAAGGGTAACTGGAGTAAGCCCACCTCCTCCGCCTCTGCTGCTGCAAGCTGACTGGGCACACAAACACCCTGGGGGGCAATGCCTGAGTGTGGCTTCTGATATTGAATCCCCTGAACGGACAGAAATTTGTGAATACATCCCTGATACAGGTGCTCGTGGTGGGAAGGCTCTGGCAGTCAGGTATCGCCTGGTGGAGGCAGGGTCTCACACTTGCCACTCTCCTGTGTTCTACAAAGAAAGGAGCCCTGCAGCTGGAGGAACATCCATTAACTGAGGCCTGCGCTTCTTTTCGTGGACATAACGTTGACGCAAGATACTCCTGATGACAGCCTGGTGTCCCCTCTAGGACTTGGCCAACATCTGTCGTGAGCACCTGAGCCTCCGTGACCTTGTTAGGAGACACTGGTTGTCTTTGAAGGGGCCCAAGGCTGTGACCACAGGGTAATACGGGCTTTCCTTTTTGCAAAGGATCACCGTGTCCTGTAGATTTTTTGCTGGAGCAAATCCACTGGACAAAGTGCTTCCTCCATTTTTTGCTGTGGCCCTCAGCAGGAAGCTGTCCCTTCTCTGGTGGGAGCTGTGAGGACTTGATCTCAAGGCACTCAGCCAATGCCTTGTCTTGCACAGGCTGGCTTAACCCACAGACTTGGGAGATGCCTCTTCCCGCTAATCCTTTTCCATGCTCTTCTGGATTGGGCCATTTATGAGTCTCCCTCTTGTCAGTGGGAACAGCATCCTTCCTTCTCCTTGTCGAGGGGTCCTGAAGGTTGGGGCTTTTGAGCTTCTGCTGCCCCATGTAACTTGCTCTAGCCACCACGAAGCCACTTGGCCCTTGACATATTGGCTTATCCCCAGTGAACAAATGCTGGGGGCGGCAATGGACCACCTGAGAAGGCAAAACATTGGTGGCAGTGAGCACATCAGTGGTGCAGTCCTGAAGGAGCCCGTCAACAGGACAGCATGGAGAACCATCCTCTGCCTCTACCTCCACCTGGAGCTTAATCTCACTGCACACTCGTGCTGTAAGGCTTGGCTTTTCAGGAACTGGAGCACACTTTCCAGGTAGCAGGAAACTTTTACTACATCCTAGAGCCTCGAAGCACCCCCGGTCCACATCATTGGTTTGAGATTTTGCCAGCACACTGGTTTTGAAAGTGTCTCTATCGTCTAGCTCTATTGAAGAGGACTTCTTGACCACCACCAACCCTGTCTCTTTGGCTCTTGAAGATGGACATTCAGAGTTCACTTCCAATCTGGGGCCTCCTGGGGCACAACTAGCACCCTCTTTCCTTGACCCCTTGCTGGTCAGTACTGGATTTGAGGTTTGCTCTAGGCTCTCTCTCTGGACACTTTCATTCTGGAAGGTTCTGCCAAGGATACTGGGCATGAAGGCTGGAAACGGCTGCCTGAGGGCCAATGAGCATCCACTGTCATTATCAAGTGGGGGGTAGGCTGGGGTTCCCTGAACAGGCTCCTCTGTAGGGGAGCAATCAGCAAAAGGACTCTCCAGGGTAGGGCTTGATTTCTTTGTGGTCACTCTCTCTCCCCAGTCTGCCTGACAGGGTTCTCCCAGGACCTTGGCAGCCTCAGTTACTAGGTTAGTTCAATACTTAGGGGTGGCTAAGCAGGTGGACTTTGGAAAGGACATTGCGTTGTCTTTTCTTGTCCTACAGAGGTTTGTGGGCTCAAGGACTTTGAGGGGCATGCACCACCTCTGCCTCATTTGGAGCCTTACGATATGCGAGTCCAGCACCTGTTGAGTGCCCGGGCTGAGAAAGGAAAGGCTCTGCGTTGTGTTCAGATCTTCCAGCTCTCCCCAGGAGGCCACATTGACAACATGTGGGTGGGTCAGGGAAATAGACAAAGCGTGCGTGGTCGCAAGACATGAACGGCAAACAATGCCAGGGATCTGATCCTTTCTAATCTGCTCCACCTTCCTGCACATGTGGACATTCAGGGTGTTTTCCAGTAGGATTTTATTTGGACCCCTTAGGGTGTAAGTTCCTGCGTTAATCCCCTTGTGTATCCTCAAATCACTTAACTCCTTTGAGTCGGCTCCCGGAGTTCCTTTTGGGCAGTAGTTTCCTGATCCACAGAGAGATAGATTACATTTGGATATTTTCCTCAAGTAATTCCCTTGTCCATTGACCGAGTTGTTCCTCAGCTGGACACCGGCTCTGCAGCACGCAAGCGACGGTCCAGGGTGTGTGCATCTTCCTGGGGACACCGTCTTCATTACATTCTTCCCCTGCTTGTCTCCAGGTGTTGAGCAGGAGCATTCGGGCTGCTTCATATCCAGACAAGTCCCTGGCCATTTTTCCTGAGGCTGCTTTAGTGTCAGAGACTCAAGAGTCCCATTGCCGAGGGGCCCCTGCAATTGAGGGAAGTTCTCTTGGCGGTGGAGCTCCGATTGCTTCAAGCAGCCAGGAAGCTTGGGGTCTGTCTTTGGGGTCTGGACCTTCTGATTGTCCTGGGGATGAGTGGGTTTGCGAAGACAAAAAGCTTCCTGGGGTGGTGGTATCATAAAGGGTAAAGAACTCTCATTTTCCTGTTGTTTCTTTAAAAAATGGCTTTCCAGCTGTTGAAGTGAATTTGGAATGCGTGATTGGGACTTAGTGTGGACGGTAAGACAGGATTCATCACAGGGACTCTTGTGAGGAGGAGGAAAAGGTACTGCGAGTGGGCCACGGGGCTGTGGACTGGGCGGAGTCAGGACTGTAGCAGGCGGTGGGGCCTGGGCTTGGCATGCAGTTGGAAGTAAAAGTTGGAATCGGCCTTCAGTGTAGGGCAAGGAGTGACGTTGCAACAAGAGTGGGTACTCTTTAGCTTGCATTTGAGCTGGTAAGGCATTAGGAATTTCATTAAATAAGACAGTGGGAAACTCTAGGGTGGATCCAGAGACCCTGAGAGCAGCTGCCAGAGACTCGCTGTGCAGAAAAGGTAGACCCCAGAAAAACTCACTGAATTTTTGTGGAAAATGCTTCTGAGCGCTGGGTATCTGCTCTGCTTTGATGCTGGCATTCCAGAAGGGCTGGGGAGGTGCAGTGATCTGCTCCCCATCGAGTGCCTTCAACATATTTAAGGCCTGCAGATGGTATTCTGATACACACTTTCCTTTTTCTTCCCAAATATTCCATTTCTCTGCCTTTGTGATTTCTATTTCCAGCAGCTTGTGGACATTGGGGTTGAGCAAGGTGGGCCTCCCTACTTCCCCCTGCCTCTTTGTGGGTCCTTCCCGAAAGGTGTCTTCTTGGGGGTGCCAGGTAGAGTGCTCTTTCAGAGACCCAAAGTATTCCAAGGAGGGAAGCTGTAAGTTCTTGGCAGCTGCCCAACACTGGGGTGGGGAGGCAGTAGGGAGGCCTTTGGGATCCTGACTTGTGATGGCTGCCATGGCAGGTGTGGAGCAGCGGTTGTGTGGAGATGGGCTCTGCCTGGGCCTTGCCAACAAGTCATTCTGAGAATGAGTCCCTGTGGGGTGCGGGGCTGGTGAGTCCCAGAGAGTGCTTGGAGGCTGCAGGTAGGCCTTTGAATCCGGGGGTTTGGCACTGGGTGAGGGAAGAGCCAGTGGTGTGGGTGAAAGACTGTCAGGTTCATGGGAATGTGCGCAGTCTGGTGATTGACTCAAGGCGGGTAAGACATGAGAAGTTGAGATGCACATCTGGGCCCGTGGAAGGGTGGAGTTCTGAGACCTAGGTGTCCGGAATGGATGAGCCGCAGAACCGTGTGGGGCGCGCGTACCGACGTGGACTTCAGCCGTACCTCTATTTCGCCAGCTACCAGAGAGGGCTTGAGCTTTCTGTTGACCAAAGCTGCCAGTGTCAAGTGGGTTTCCCAAGTGGCTGCAGGAGACAGAAGGACCAGATTACAGCCAGGACTGAAGGGGCAAGAGACCTAGCAGGCTAGCAAGGGTCGGTGCAAGCTCAGCCCCTCCCCAAGCCTTGATGGCCTGCTCTTCCTGCCCCACCCCACTGCCCGGGACTCCTGTCATTCTCTGCCCATCCCTGAAAGTGTCCCCCAAACCAGCGCATCCCAGCTGCTCTGTAGCCCGAGGCCACACAGGCACCCTGGTTGGAAGATGCACCCCGCGGTGAAGCAGGAAGGTTACTTACTTCTGCCTAAGACACAAACGCAGGTTCTGAGCGCCATATAGTTCTTGCAGGAAGCTTCGGAAAACTGGAAATCAAGAGAACCGTTATGGTGCAGCCCTCCCAGAGGACCGAAAGGAATGTCACACGGGCTGTGCACTTAGGACGTTGGACTCTCCAGAGCTCAAGGTCAAATGATAGCTTACTCCCACGGGCAGGAGGTGCTTTGGCATTTCAAGGAGCATCGGTTTCCAATATTGTCTGTGGGGTCTCAGTGAGCAATCTGAACCTTGGCAAAGTTACACAGCTTATCGCAGTTACCCCTCAATGTTCCACCTCCAAATCCACCAGAATCTGCTCCTGACACCCCCACTGCTCCCTACTGGGTCCTACCTTGGCCAGCCTTCATCCCATCCTAGGCCCCTCCTGTACATCTGGGAAATATCTGGGTTCTGTTTCCGTCCACAGTATCCTTTTGTTCAGGATTATTACCTGAGAGAGACAGGCTGTTGCCACTGGCATCCTGCAGAGGAGGGGACAGGAGAGCTTACAGAGCTTGGTTGAATGGGCAGAACCTTACCTTTCAGAGCGTCACCTTTGTCCCTTGACCTGCTGCTTCTCCTTGTCTCCACCTGAGGCTGGGGCACAAGAGAGGAAGTCAGGCTGGAATCCAATCCTGCGTCTGTTCTTTGTGACATACTGCTGGCATTTACTGGTGATTAGAAGAATGACAATCTCCATGGAATGACTAAAGCCCAGAAACCAGCTTCTGTGTGAGACCTAGAGTGCATTTCTTCCGTCAGCCTTCCTCTGCTCACGGAGAGCACACACTCTCAGCACTCAGTGTTCTGGTGGGCAAGATTTTGATTATGGAGGCTGAAGCTCTGGGCCAGCCCTTGACCACTTCCTCCCCGGGGTCAGCCATGCTTTCTCAATTAGCCCAGACAGAAAAGGAGCCTTGGCCCAGAGACTGGAGCTCAAGGAAAGAGACTGAGGACCCAGTGATGAGAGCTGCCCTTTGAAATGTCTAGTCATCTAGTCCTTAGCCACTGCGTCACTATATTGGGGATTTTTACCTATTGCCCTCTATAACAACTAGAGATGGGAGGTCTGAGATCTTCAAAGAGAAATATTTTTGAATGCTCATCTTACTGGCAAATGATTTACATATCATACGAGTCAATAGTTCAGTCGTTCAATCAGATCAAGGGCAATGGTACAATCAATGATTACCATATCCATTTTAGAACAACACCCCCCCCCCTCCATGGTTAAATTGCCTTCAAAAGGAGTTGTGTAATCACAGTCAGGTCTAAAGCTCTCTGTCCCCTCTGGCCTCCTTCATTTTTTCGTCTTGAAATCAATCCCCCTTCACTCCCTAGCTTCCCGATGGGGAAGTTCTCCACACTGCTGATCTCACAATCCCTCCCTCTGCCATGAGATCTCTCCACCTGCAACTCTGTCAACCCTTGTGTCCATGATCATGATGCATCCACGCCTCCTGTGCTTCACAAACAGGGAAAGCCAACAGAAATAATGAAAATCAACATAAGCCGGCAAGGATAAAATGATACCAATGCAGTGAACAAAGTCCTAACAGTGAGTAAGGACGCACCAGCCCTCATCAATATTCCAAAGCCAGGGCTGATGGTCTCTTCTTTCTTGAGATTTCCCCTATCAGGAAATTAATTACGAAAGGAAAAATTTATAAAACAAGGAAAAATCAATCTCTCCTATGGCTGGGTTGAGAATTTCTTACCTTTATCCTTTTCCTGGGTGGTCGCACAGGTGGAGTATTTGGAAGGAAGGGGAGGACCAGGAAGAAGCAACCCACTCCATACAGGATGCCCAAGGTCAAAACAGTGAACCAGGTGGGGTATTGGTAGGTCAGCCAGGAAGCACTTTTCTGTTCCAGCAGAAAGAGAATCTCCTCCATCTTCTGGATACAGCGGTTGCACTCAGGCAACTGAGCACTCTGAGTCCCCTCTGGCTTCAAACCCACTTGCATCACAAACCTGGGCCCACATCACTAAAGGGTCACAGTGGGGTGGGAGGTGACAGCAGGACAACACATAATCCCTCCCTCTACCCTCCAGCTCATCACATCCCTCCCCTGCTCTGGTCTTCTCTCTCCCACTGCCTGCTCTGGGCCTCCAAAGTCACCAGCTGCACCTGATGGAATGGAATCTTAGTGCAAGTTCTTATTCATTCCACCTCCCACCTAGGTATTACCTGCTTCCTTGGCAAGTTGCCTGAATCATGACCAATTTCATAGGCTTAGAATATCTGAAGTTGTCTCTGTCCTCAATGAAAACCTTCTCAAGTCATGGTTTTACTTTGTCTTATCCAAGATAGAGAACTTAGGTTTATGTAACATTTATTTAGCTTTATGAATGTTGGATGAAAAGCTTGGAATTTGACTTCTATGACCAGGAGAGTTATTCAAGAGCTGAGGTATATCTCTCCCAGGAGAGAGATCTAACAAATTTTCTGCCAGATGGTACATTTGGGGAGACAAGGAACACTTAAGCATTAATCATTCTTAACAGTGTCCCCTGCAAATATTCCTTGTGTGTGACTACTGCCCATTTAGGGCTTGCTCTGGGAACACTTGATGGGGTAATAAGCCTTGCAACAATTCAGGCTCAAAGGGCAAGCATCTGGCTGAGCAAAATAAAGAGATAATATGGATTGAGTTGTGTCCTTACCACTACCACTTGAGATATTCCCCCAAAATTCGTTGGAACCCTAACACTGAAGGCTATAATCTGATTTGGTTATGTGAGGGCTCACTCTGGGAGAAATGTACCTCTGTCCTTGGCTTCACACAAGAACCAATTGACGCAGAAACCTAGTTTGTGATCCAAGTGACTTTATAAAGGATAGAAGAGGCAAATATGCTCGTGGGGGGTGGGGGCGGACTGGACAGCCCACGCGCGCTGGGTTGCATGACAGCTGGTGGGAGGCCCCCACCCATACCCTGTTGGTAGGCATGGCTGACGGTACTGTTTGACCCCATTGACTGAATTAAGCCCACCTGGTCTAGATGGGGGCCCGCCCAGGTTGACCTGCTTCCTGTCACAAGGACCTAAATGTGTGCATCTTTCCAGCCTGAAGCAGCTTTCAACTGTCTGTGATGGGGAGGAGGTTTGGCATGCACAGCGACCACCCTCAGTTCTGCCTCTACTTACCTAACAGGTACACGGCATTTCTTTTCTGTTTTTTAAAACAACAACAAAAAAATCATTTGTAATCTTTCTATTCCAGCGGTGCTAGGAGCAAGGCAGAGGCAAAACCCAAGAACAGGGTTCTTCTCTGTTGAAGCGCGATAAACTCACGGGGAAGCAAACAAGCATCTTCATCCACGTGAAGTGAATCTGTGAATCAGCAGCTCCCAACTGACCAAAGCACGCACAGAGCAGCCCAGCATCAAGGTCCGTTTCTGTGCACTGCTCCCACTGTGAGGAAGAGCTTCATGTGCATTAAAAGGGAACTTTTGTAATATTTGAATTTTGAATAGTGGTTTTTGTCAGAAACTGGAAAAAATCTCAAAGCCTGAAGAAACTCCTTTCTAGTACTGAACATTCAAGGGAGCCTGTAGAAGCCTGAAATGATTGCTAGGTGACCACCTGGATCTGCTTGTTGAGTGAAAGTGGCAGAATAGCAGCAATAGAGCAGCGGGTTCATTCTGACCACTGACACTCGTGGACCTGGTTTACAGGCAGTAGAGAAGAAGATGAGAGCAGGTTGACTCGTTTGAAGTCCATGACCTACTCTGAGGGGACTAGAGTTGTGGAGAATTGGTGATGGGGCCAAGGCCTAAAGGCAATGCGACCAATGGACACTGAGGTGAGGCCAAGAGAGGGAGCCCACATTGACTTGACCCGAACCCGACCAGATGAAGAGAAGAATGTTGAGCCTGTGCACTGGTATATACTGCTGCAGACTGTATAGACGAACTGTCCTGCTTTGACTTTCTTGTGCATGTGGACTTCACAAGGTTCCAACTGGCATGAAGACTCTTTATATTGAAGAATATGATTGTCTCCTCAGAGCACTGGGTTGATGGAAGTAGGCAGTAGAGAAACTGGATAGCCAAAATGGGCCAGATAAAGGCGTGAAGTGGCTAGCTTACAAGATTTCATAGATACTGGAATATATTCATAGAATTATAGGATTAATATGTGGGTGTACCTTACCTGCAATTGTTAAGCATAGGATATTTTTGTTTCATCACTTACAGAATATTATGTTTAAAGGAGGGTGGCACGGAGTGAAATGTATGCATTTTCATATTATACTGTTAGATACTGATATGATTCTATTATTGTTTTGAAATTATATACGGCTAAAGAATTTTGTGAAAATGTCAAATGGACAAGGGGTGGTCTGTTGTAGTTATACAATCTGGTGTCAATTTGGGACTTGAGAGGATTAAGAGTGAAGGGGTAGACTCTAGTCTCTCTATTGGGTTATGGCCAATGAGGCCTCTTTGTGGGCCTGGCCTTCCCGTCAGGGTTCTGGGAAATCTGGTATTTCCTCCTTGGAGGCAGGAGACTATCTTTCTGCTCATTCCCTGAGAGATGTCCTACTAACAAGACACATGGCACCACACTGATAGAACCCATGCCCTGGGAACTGGAGGAGCCACATGGAGACCCTGCCAAAGCTGAGATGCTTCTACCACCACTGGATGCAGAAGACTTTGCAACTACTGACCTGTGATCTTCCTGCATTTGGGGTCATTGAAGGTGTTTCATGAGTCTGAAGAGAACATTATAGATTGATATCAGACATGGGCTAATATTGGACTTATGGACTTGATCTTGGTTGGGCTGGAATGCTTTCTCAATATACAACTGTTCTTGTATATAAAGGTCTTTCCTATACACATCTGAGTGTGGATTTGTTTCTCTAGTCTACCTGGACTAACACTCATGGATCCCTTTCAGGACTGTAAGTTCTGTTCCCCTGACTGCTGCAAAGTATGTGACAGAGAAGAAAAGGGAGAAGAGTGAACTGTACCCATTTATTGAGGTAAGAAAAGTGATGAAGGAGCATGGCCGGTTCCCCAAACTTCATGAGTGGAAAAATGGGCTCTTGGCACAAAATGACATTCAATCTTCACCAAGAGATTCAGGGCTAAATTGCTGCCCTATCTCTGACCTCAGCTTTTGTTTTATTTTAATTCTCATATAATTCACATATATCATTCAATACTTCAGTCATATTAAGATTTTTGTAATCCTCACCACAATCAGGTTTACATCATTTCCTTCTTTTATATTCATTTTTGTTAGCCCCCCCCCTCACTCCCCCAAATCTTCCCTGCCTGTCCCTAGGTGATTGTTAATTCTGTTAGTGTCTCTCTGGATTTACCTCTCCTGGATTTCATATGTATTAAAAAAAATACAAAACAAAATCAAGAAACAAGTAGAAAAGAAAAACTAACAATGATAAAAGAGAGAAAAACCTCAATCGAACAGAAAGTGAAAAATACTAAAAACTGGAACCAAATTAAAATTAGTCTGAAGAGATCAAATGATCAGGTGTTACATTTGAACTTAACTGTATCTGTTCATGTCCATGGACTGTGGTCAGAGGGAATTCACCCCGCATGTGCATTTGAGTCCTTTTGCAAACTGGGTGTTCCGAACTTAAGCTCTGATTCTTGTTCATACCTGCAGATTGAGATTCTATTATTTATCACCCTGGCATCACACTGGCTGTGCTGCTTGTTCTGGGCGGACTTAGTTGATATCTCACTTAGATGGCTGCTTATTTTCAGAAAAAAAGGTTTAAGTACAAGGCCCTGTTCTTTGTGACGGATGTGCACCATCTGATTTCAGGGTTTTTTTACACCCTATGCTTTCCAGTCAAATATTCACTTGAGGTAATTCAAAACACTCACTTGGCTCGATGACGCCAGAATAGCTCCCCTCCATGCAGTTCCATGGAGCTCAGCATAGTTAGGGCACAGAGATGAAAAGACGATTGAACCATGTACTGAACGTTCAGGTTTTTCCCTGCTTTTGAAAATCTGTTTGCGCTTGTAGAGTAAATGTTTTGTACTTTTTAAGAGTGTAAAAGAAATAGATGGAGGGATTCAGAGAAAATGGCGACCAGATAGGACCCATCTATCTGGAGCTCCTGCTGCCAGACCAGAAAAATAGGAAATTAGGTGAAGGAAACGGGGAGGTGGAGTTCTGAAATTAGAACTAGGGTAACAGGGTTTCTCCTGAACCCCTTCTTTTGTGGGATTTCCACTCACAAAGCAAACCAAGAATGCTTTAAAGCACTATAATTTTGACGAAGTGGCAGGTGCCAGATATGCCCTTGCCTGGAGCAGGGATCCCTGCAGGTGGACGCCCTGAGAGGGGGCAGAATCTCAGACACGAGGGGAACCCCACACTGAGCTCTCCATGTGGTTGGATGCCTTGAGCTCACGGTCAGGGGTTGGTGGTGGGTAGCCATAATTTAGAGTAGAAGAAAAAATATATTATTACCTTAGGAAGATCATGGTGTGGGAGAAAAAGGCAGAAAGTCGGGAGTCCAGGGAGCAAATTTAGTTCCAATTGGCCGACTAGTAAACAACCCCCCTGATAAGCTGCATCTCCCCCTCTGGGGGTCAGCTTGACAGCCACCAAATCTGAGCACATCACAAGTAGAATTTTTTTTAAGGGTGAAACATAAATGATTGGTTTAAAACTCAAACCCAAGTCTGGTTGCTCAGCTCCAAGCACCACATAGGGGAGTCCCTTAACATAAATCAGCATAAGAAGCAACCTAGCTAAGGAATGCCAGAACTCAGCCACAGGGCCTGGCCGCTTTTACCATAACAAAGACCCGCTGTAGCAGTGTCAGCCTTAAACAGCACTGAGCTGTAGCCCAGAGACTGTGGGAGACAATTTCATTCTAGCTGGCCAGAGGGATAAAAAAGAAAATCCTCTGATCTAGGAAGCATCAGCAGTCTAGATAGGACAACAAGCTTCCCTCTCAGTGATTCTACACATAGCTGGGGAGGCCCTGCCGGTCTTGGAGCCCTAGACGGGGCTGAGGGAGCCCCCCAGTGCCCCCTCCCAGCCCCTGCTGCAGTGCTACATGCAGCACAAGGCAGGTACTCCAGCACCCAAGTGACCCCTGGCCACGGGCGCGATCTTGCTTTTGAAGTAATCTCACACAGCATCTGTGGAACCCTACATCAGGGATGGGAAAGTCCATTAACGCATGCCCAGGAGAGCCAGCATAGGAAAGCTGGATTTTCCTGCCCGTGGGCTCCGATGGATGTTGCACCTGGAGCAGCCCACCTGGGCCAGATGATTGCAGTTCAGCCAATGGGATTGACCTGGGGTCCTTCACCAGCCTCCCCGGGAACCCTTGAAAAGGCAGGAACCAGAAGGGAGAGGGGTGGTCTGGTCGTCTTCCTGGGAGGAGAGAGATCCTTGCATGACCTGAGGCAGTCTCTGCCAGGCCCCATGGTCAAAGGAATCCTATGGGTGCCTTGTAAAACCTGAAGCTTCTTTTAACTCTCATTAAATTCACTTGGATCATGAGCCCGGCTTTCCGCATGAAATTTTTCTCGCGGGGAGCCAAGGACTGGGGTTGGAATTTAGGCCAGAGAGAGAGACCTTACAAGTCCATGACCCCATGACCTTGAGGAAGAGTTGGAATTCCTCTGGCCTCAAGGACAGGTGATCAAGTATCATTACCTCCTTACCCACTGCTCTACTTATTCTCACTTTATTCACTAGCCCTTCTAACTTTTCCACCGCACTCAGTTTCAACGTGCTCAGGTTGGTGTTGGGCTTTTATTTACTCGCTTTCTTCTTTATCCCTCTTTTTTCCCCTTTTCCCCTCTTTTTCCTCTTCTCTCCCACTCTCTCCTCTCATATGCCACTAAAGGCTTCCAGGTCACTTCCCTCCGCTTAGGGCAAATCAACCCAAATAGCAGGAGGCACTCCAGCCTGCCCTGTGTGGGAGTGCTGTACACCACACAAGGCACCTGGGACAAACACCTACAGTGCGCTGCACCGTTGAAGAAACCTCCGTCATGCCTCTAAGGTGATCTCGTCAACTAGGGCAATTCTGCCCAGCACCACTGGGTCCCGGCATTAAAAGGGCACACTGACCTGCCATGTTGGAGCAGTGTCTAAACCCCTCTGGCCCCTCATCCAAGCAATCAGGGATCAGCTACTACTTTATACTTTATTTCCTCCTTCTCTCTCTCCTTGCTCTTTACCATCACAGCCAACCTTAGTGAACTCAGTTGGATTTATTTCCTTCTTTCTCTTTTTCTTTCTTTCCTCTTTCTGTCTTTGCTTTCTTCACCTCTCTCTTAGCTTGTACGATTCTCTCTGCTCCCTCTCATTGCTTGCACATACCACTGCTGGTTTCCAGAGCCCTACACTCAGCCTAGGGCAACCCTGTCCTCCTAGTGGGCAGCCTGACCCCTAAGACAGTACTGCACACAGGACGAGTCAGAGCTACACACAGCATAACACAGGGTCAGTTATTTCTTTAACCATTTAAAAAATACTCTCTCCTCCTCCTTCCTTTTCTCTTCTCTCTTTTTCCTTTTATTGGGCTCTTCTTACAGGTTTTCTGCTTTTCTCCGCTCCATCTAGCTCTTCTCTACTTCCTACCACAGCCTCCACAGATTTGGTTCTCCTTTTTAGTTGTTTTCTTTTCTTTTCTTTTTTTTTTTACTGTTGTCACCTTTGTTTACTCTGTGCATTTTAGTTGTGTGTGGGTGAGTGGTTGTCAGTCTGGTTGGCATTATTGCCCCAGTCTGTGTCTTCCTCTTTCTCTCTTTTTCCTCTCCTTTCACTCTCTTTCCCATCACAAGACAATAGCTGTCTCCAGACCACTCCCCTCTGCCTAGGGCAAACCTGAAGGCCCAACTGAGGGAGCTCCCACCCCCCACTTATTGGTGTGGCAAGCAGCTGGGGAATTCACGCTGGTCCTCTCCCACACACCAGGCCACAGGTTGTTCTCCCCTATAAAAAGTGGGGGCATCCCCAGCCTAAATCCTGAGGTCCTACAAGTGACTGGGGGAAACGCCTGACCACCACTTGTGAGGCTCCACGCTACTGTGGGAACATCCACCCAATCTCCAAGGCGATCTCTCTGTACATCCCCTTGTCTAGCCAGATTTGTAAAGTAGAATTTGGATCATGATAGTGGGGGGAGGAAGCATTTAGGAACTAGAGGAAACATGTTTCATTGTTGCTACCCTGCACCCTGACTGGCTTATCTCCTCCCCACATCCCTTCAGGAAGGGGTGTCCAGTTACCTACCAATGGGCTTTGAGTCTCCACTCTGCACTCACCCTCATTTACAATGACATGATTTTTGTGTTCTTTGATGCTTGATATCTGATCCCTTCAACAGTTCATGGTCACACAGGCTGGTGTGCTTCCTCCATGTGGGCTTTGTTGCTTCTGAGCTAGATGGCCGCTTCTTTATTTTCAAGCCTGTAAGATCCCAGATGCTATAACTTTTGATAGCCAGGCACCATCAGCTTTCTTCACCACATTTGCTAGTGCACACATTTTTCTTCAACCATCATGTTGGAAAGGTGTTCATCATGGAATGCCAATTTAATATAACGTGTTCTTGCATTGAGTAAGTATTTGGCAATGTCCATCTACTGCCTTAATACTAAGTCTATAAATATATGCACGTTGATCTATTTACGAACCCTCCTGTATAAATATATTTACATATGTACATGCCAGTATGTAGACCTCTAGAAATACCCTTTGTCACCTAGTTCTTTCCTCTATTTACTTTTACTTTCCTCTTGTCCGACTATCATGCTCAGCTTTCACTTGGGTTTGAGTAATTTCTCTTGGTTACATTGCCCTTGCTGAATACCTACCAGGCTTCTCACACCCTCCTTGCGACGGATTTTGGATTACTTGTTGCTCCCCTGTCGCTGGATTGGTCAGCATCACCTCCTTACCCCCTCCTCTCTCTCTCCCATGTCCCCGGGAACCATTGGTCCTGTTGTTTTCTCCTCCAGACTATTCTTCCAGCCTATCTTATCTAGATAGATCTGTTGAGATAATAATATGCACCAAAAATCAAACCATAGCAAGATAGGCGATGGGTGAGAACAGTGTGATGACAAAAAAACAACAACAGAAAACCAATGATCAATAAAAGAGTAAATTAATTAAAAGACAAAAAAAATTTTTAAGAAAGAAAAACCTGTAAATAGATCAAGGTCTGATTTTTTTTTCTATAGGTGTGTCCTTCAGTCAGGTCTGATGGCGTATCATGCTCTGGCCCCAGAGTCTGTCCTTTGTACTCCCTCAGGGACTACCCGCTCTGCTCCCATGGTTGCTCTGCTGCATGCTTTTAGTGATTTACCTCCGTGTTGGAGGGCCAGTCGGGTCAGTCCCAACACAGAGTCTCCGGTATTGTCCCCATAGGGCTCTGGGCCAGCAAGGGATGGCATGTCTCATAGTGGGATCAGCCATATGGTCCACTCTGTACATTGGCTGTTCAGAGTGCCAAAATCATCCTCCAAGCCTGGTGGACCAGTGTGTGCTCCACTCTCTTCCTCCCCCTTCATTTGCCCCTGTGTGCTCTGATCAGACATGTCCATCTCCCCTAGCTACAAGTTCAGTGCCGTCTTCTAAAGTAAATTCTTCTGGGGGGAGGGGCAGTTGTCCACGTAGCTGGTATGGAGGCTGGACCATCCACTTTTCATTTAGGATCAAAAGCATCTAGCTTTTAGCATTAGGTGCTATTGAGTCAGTTCCAACTCAAGGCAGAATGAACCACTGCGCAGTCCTACACCATCTTCAAAACTGTTGTTATACTTGAACCTAACATTTCAGCCTTTTCCAGGGACTGGCATCTCCTGATAACATATCCAAAGCATGTGAAGTCTCCCCGTGCTTGCTTCTAAGGACCTTTCAGACTGTTCTTCTGACACAAATCTGTTCATTCTTCCAGCACTCAATGGTATTTTTAATATTCTTGGCTAGTGTCATCTTGATGGGTTGAAACACTATCTCGCTCTAGTGTTGATGTACATTTTTCTGATGCCTAATTATACTGAGTATCTTTTAAGGTAATCATTTAATTTTTATGGCATTTTGAAAAGATGTCAATGAGGTCTATTTAATTTGTGTTCAGATGGAAACACATATCTCAAACTAAATATGTGACAGTAGAATAAGAATCCATTTTATCCTAAATACTTGAGATATTTATACAGCCTACTCAAGTTTTTATCAACATAGATAAGGTGGCGGTGGTGGTGGTGGTGGTGGTGGTGGTGGTGGTGGTGGTGGTGGTGGTGGTGGTGGTGGTTTTTAAGAGTTAATCTCTAAATAGGGGGCTGTAGTACTGAGCACTGAATCTCCTTTGCTTGATTAATTTTTATGTTAGGGAAGTAATACAAGGATTCCATCAAATGACCCATCAGTTTGAGGAAAAAGCATATCAGAATTGATGGTCAAAGCCTATATGGCTTTATGGTTTAGTCTCTAGGGGTATGTAATGCTCTTGTGAAAATAGTATTCCTCATGATAATAACGAGGAACTGGTGGGCCTCCAGGGCTGGGAGCTGAACTGAGGGGCAGTTCTACCCTGTCTAATAGGGTCACTATGAGTTGGCAAAGAATCGATGGCTGTCAGTTTGGTTTGTTTGACTTGAGTACTGGCATTCAGTGTGTTTATCGAAATCAATAAATTACAAGCATTTAGATGTCTATTTTTTACATACAAAATTTAAATCCCCCAAGCCTCTGAAAACTGCGAAGATTTCACAGCACTAGGTTGGTACTCTCCCATCCAAGAATCAGTGAAACTGGCAGGGTGTGAGGCATTCAGGCTCCCTCAGTTCCTCCTACTGCCTTCCCTGACCCTGGTCACTTGCTTCTATTACCTCTCTTGGACCTTACATGCATTTGAATTAGAACACCATAGAGTACGCTCTACATGTGCAGCAGCTCTAACCATGTCACTCTCTGTCTCTATGAAGCCTCTTCCAACAAAATTCAAATGCGATTGTATGTGCACACATAAACACACGCATGCACCAGAGCACCCTTCTTAACAGAGAGTCAGGAGGGTCTCTTATTTGCTGTCCTCACTTTGGACACAAGTCCCTTGATGATGAGTAGGAGAAAAGGAACATCAGGTAGTGGGGGAAACCCTAAGGAGGAACAGAGGAGAGCTTTAACTAAGAATAATGCTACTAGGGGAATTATGGCATGTGAGGAAAAGTAGATACTTCCAGACTGTCAGATTTTTCCATACAGCAAAATTAACTTTTCTAGTTTTGTCTAAAACTGGCCCCAGGAAATTTCAAATAGCACATCTCAGATTATCTAACCTACAAAGGAGTAGCCGGCCTTCCACCCACCCCCACCCCACCCCCGCCAAAAAACCAAGCGGTACAAAGCTCCACTGGGTACACATTTCAAAATATACATTCTCCTGTTTGGGCAGGCATCTGGCAACTTGCTCTGAGCTAGTGCACCCACACTTTTTTCCCAAGGTCATTGCTGGTGACAAGACCTTGTGCTCTTCTCACAAGCCAGAATGCAAACATAAATCAAGTCAGTGTAAGACGCCATCATCACCTCACTCAAATACACCTCGTCAAGTGAACTCAAACTTCAAGAAGATGCTCATTTGTTTGGTTTTGTTGATGTGAGGGTGATAGTGCATTTGGAGTTTAGTCATTGCACTAGGTCAGACTGTTAATCAAGCTTCCTATATAGAGGTTCTGAAGATATTGTGTAAGAAGGTCTGAGTTGTCTGGCTAGACCAGAGCTTGCACACTGCTATTGACTAGAAGTTCCGACACACAGAATCCAGGACAGATAAACCCCTCAGGACCAATACTGAGAGTAGCAACACCACGAGGGAAGGTAGGGGGGAGAAGCAGAAGAAAGGGGAAACCAATCTCAATGATGGACATACAGCCCCACTCCACCACCCAGGGGAACAAACAGCAGAAGTTTGGGTGAAGGGATACAGCAGAGGCATAAAATATAAAAATAAAAAGTATGTATAAATTATCAGTGGTTCACGTGGGTGGGAGGAGGGGAAAAAAGGAGCTCAAGGAGAAAGAACATGTTTGGAAATGATGATAGCAATGTATGTACAAATGTGCTTCATACAAATTGATGTATGAATTGTTACAAAAGCTGTAAGATCCCCCAATAAAATGATTTATTTAAAATAAAAAGGACTGATTAGTGGTAGACAGGGGACTGGTTTTGCCACCATGACAGTGCACCTGCTCACACAAAAAAAACAGCATGCCTCTATCGCCCGATCTGATCCCAGCACACCGAGGCAAAATACTAAGGGTGTACAACAGAACAGGAAGGGGAACTGAGCAACGAAGTCCCCAGGGAATACCAAAAATAGACTTTGGGGCCAGGGCTAGCTGACCCATCATACTCTATGAGAAAACACTCCTAAAGGCCAACAAACAGTCCTTGAACTAACTAAAAGCTTTTCTTTCTTGTGTTTTGTTTTGCTTTTTGTCATTGGCTTGTTGGTGGTGGTGTTGTTCTTTTGTTTCATTTTGTTGCTTGGGTTTGCTCTGTCTCGTTTTTGTGCATGCTATGATTTCCACAGGTCTGTCTAAATGAGATAGGCTGGATGAACAATCTGGAGGAGAAAACAATGGGACTGACAGCTGGGGGAGGGAGATGGGAAAGGGGGGTGTAGGGAAAAAGGAAGTGCTGTTAACAAACCCAGGGACAAGGGAACACCAAGTGATCCAAATAGATGGTGAGGAGGGTGTAGGAGGCTTGGTAGAGTGTAACCAAGAGTAATGTAACCTAGAGGAATTACTGAAACACAAATGAAGGCTGAACATGAGAGTGGGACAATCAGAAAGTAAAAGGAAATCAAGGAAAGAGGTAGGAAGCAAAGGGCATTTATAGAGGTCTAAATAAAGGCATGTGCATATGTAAATATATTTATGTATAACGATGGGGAAATAGATCTATATGCATATATTTATAGGTTTAGTATTAAGGTAACAGATGTACATTGGGCCTCCATTCAAGTACTCCCTCAATGCAAAAATACTTTGTTGTATTAAAGTGGCATTCCGTGATGCTCACCTCCCCAACACAATTGCTGGAGGCAAATGGGTGCATAAGCAAATGTGGTGACTGAAGTTGATGGTAGTCGGCTATCAAAAGTTATACATTCTGGGGTCTTAAAAGCTTGAAGTTAAACAAGTGGTCATGTAGCTGAGAAGCAACAAAGCCCACATGAAAGAAGCACACCAGCATGTGTGATCACGAGGTGTCGGAAGAATCAGGTATCAGACATCATCGGAACAAAAAAATCATATCTTTGTGAATACGGGGGAGTGTGGAGTGAAAACCCAAAGCTCATTTGTAGATAATTGGACATCCCCTTACAGAAGGGTAGCAGGGAGGAGAGGAGCCAGTCAGGGTGCACTGTAGCAACAATGAAACATACAACTTTCCTCTAGCTCCTAAATGCTTCTTCCCCCACAACTAAAATGATCCCCATTCTACCTTACAAATCTAGCTAGACCTGAGGATGTACACTGGTACAGATAGGAACTGGAAACACAGGGAATCCAGGGCGGATGATCCCTTCAGGACCAGTGGTGAGAGTGGCGATACGAGGAAGGTAGAGGGAGGGAGGAATAGAAAGGGGAAACCGATTACAAGGATCTACATATAACCATCTCCCTGGGGGACAGACAACAGAAAAGTGGCTGAAGGGAGATATTGTATAGTGTAAGATAAGACAAAATAATAATTTAGAAATTATTCAGGTTTATGAGGGATGGGGAATAATTATCAGCTGATGCCAGCGGATTAAGTGGAGAGCAAATGTTTTCAGAATGATGAGGGCAATGAATGTACAAATATGATGTATGTATCAATTGTGATAAGAGTTGTATGAGGCCCCAAAAATTGATTATAAAAAAAGAGAAAAGAAATAACAGTATGAAAACATCCCCCCAAAAAGCATGCCTCTCTTGTCCCTCATATCCTAATCACCTGAACTCACTCCATGTGACTTCTTTCTGTTTCCATGAATGAAGGACAGTGGTTTGACAACACAGAAAAGGGGGGGGGAACAAGGGTGTCACCCAAACTGCTGAGTTTGAAAAATGTTTCCAAGAATGTAATCACAGATTAGACAAATGTGTGAAGTGTAATGGAGAGTACTATGAAGGGGATAAAAAATTTAAATGCATAGTTTTGAAAAAAATTGTAGTTTTTGTCGGGTTCCCCCTAGTAGCTTCCAATTTCATAGCAACTCAAGCCATCACCATACATCAAACTGACAGAGAAGGGGTGGGTTTTGTGTGTAGGTGGTGTTGGTTATTGCACAGGGGCAAGGGACTTCTGGTGGCATAGTACCTTATGCCTTGGGTGTCAACTGTAATGTCAGCAGTGGGGAACCACCAGTCAGTCCTCAGAAGAAAAGGATGAGGCGTTCTACTCCCATAGAGTTAGCCTTTGGGAAACCCACAGAGATAGTTCTGCTCTGATCTCATAGAGTCGCTATGGCTCAGCATCGACTCCATCGAAGTGAGCTGACAAACTAAAGGCAGGAGATCTGAAAGAGGATGCGGAGACGTTGTCTCAGGTACTTTGGACATATTACTATGGTGGAACCAGTCCTGCAAGAAGGGCATCATTTTTGGCAGAGGGTTAGCAAACAAGAGGAAGACCCTTACTTAGGTGGATTGACACCGTGGCTGCGAGAATCGGCTCAAATACAGTAACAAGTGCGACGATGGCGCAGGACTGGGCTTTGTTTCTCTCTCTAGTGCACAGGCCCCTATGAATCCGAACTGACTCCAGGGCTCTACAATATCAACTACTACAACCCTGAAGTTCAAACCTACCCAGTGGCTTCCCAAAAGGGAGGTGTGGCCATGTGCCTCTGTAAAGATGACAGCTAGGGAGCCCCTGCGGGGCAGTTCTACTCTGTGGCACAGGGGCAGCCAGGAGTCGGAATGTGCTTCACAGCAAAGGGTGTGCTTTGTCTCAGATTGTGCCTGCTGCTGTTTATGCTATGCACTGAGTTTAACATGTGACACTCAGGAGCGAATGAATGGAAACACACCCATGATGCTTCCATGATGCCAGATGCAAGCTGACACTGTTTCTGAGTTCTGGGCATATTATTTTTTCAGAGATAATTTCCTGTAGCGGTGACACACCGAGTCCTATTTCATGTAAAAGCATCAGCAGCAGAGGAAAGCACTGCACAGAGAGAAGACTATGACACGTAACAGGCTTTCCATAGAGGAACAAAAGGGTGGATGTCTTGGGCTGCACTCTTTTCTTGTATACAGACAGTAAACAAGCTGAACACATCTCACCTAAGCATAACATTACAACTACTTGAAGCCCAGCTCAGGCATCTGGACAAGAGGCAGCAAGGAAGGATGGGAGAGAGTTAATGGGCTGGGCGTCCCCAAAGGTGCAGAGTGGGAATCAAGGGAGGATCCAGGACGAGCCAAGGCTTCTGGCAGAAGTCTGAGAGGAGAGCAGCAGAAAGGAGCTGCTCTCTGGGTCCTCACAGATGTAGCCAGTGAGAGAGCAGCAGTGCTGCCCCCCTGGCGGTGCGCCGAAGACAGGGCCGCTTCCCCCAGGGCTGGAGAGCTCTGGGGAAAGACAAATCCTGTCACTTTGGATGCCAAGTAAGGGGGCACTGTGTGCCGGTGGTGTACCTATGTTGGCCAAAGCGCTGCCCACTGTGCATTTGCTTCCCACAAGCACAGTTATCCTTCCTCGTGCATCCAGGAAAGACAGTTCTAGAAAAACACAAGCAGTAAAATAAAACACTGCCAGGTCTCGAACCATCCTCACCATTGTTACTATGCCCACTGATGTAGCCACTGGTTCGAGCTGTTTTATTGCCCGTCCTCCACTTTTTGCCAAGCATCATGTCCTTCATGGACTTGATGTCCCTTCAGGGACTGGTCTCTCCTGACAGCACGTCCAAAGATATCAAATGAAGTCCAGCCATCCTTTGTCCCCATGTTCTCTTGGCAGTCCTTGTACTTTTATTGCTCAGTGTCTGATTATTTGGGACCAGGCCTTATTGCTGCCCCTTCCTCACCTTGGCCCCCAATCCCGACCCCAAGCCCTGCACATCCACTGTGTGAAACCTCCTGTTCCTGTAACCATCCCTGTGCTTTTGTGTGGGGGGTCTAGCTGGGTTCCCCTGGCAATTCGCCAGCTGCCCTTGGGAAAGTTCATGGAGTCGGCTAATTAGTAGAAAAGCCAAACGTCCAGTTGAGATTGGTTTACTCCCTAGCACCCTTGGGCAGGAGCACAGCCCCACTCCCGGTCCCAGGTAGCCAACGACCACACCTAGGTTCTCCGGACTTGGCAGCTGTAACATGTGGCCTGGGCTTCCCCTTCATTTCCTGCTCCTTTCTGGCTTGCTGTCTGACTTTTCTTTGCGGAATTAAAGCTGCAAATTGACAGGATCCCATAAACACTCTAAAGCCACAAAAAAACACCAAATGCCCACCCAAACATGTGAAACTTCCAAAAATCATCCTTAGAAGATTCCCAAACCCTAAACATTCCTAAACCCCATATATGCCCTGAAAACACCATGAAAGCCCTAAGAAAACCTAAAATGCTGGGGGAAAAAAACACATATAATATGAAAAATACCCTAAAATCCCTAAGGAACTCTGTAACATCACTAAAAACACCATATTGTGCTGAAAAATACCTATACACTCTAAAAAACCACCCCTAAATCCCTTAAACACTCCCTAAAATCTTATAAAACACCCTAAAAACCCCAAACCACCCGAATGCCCCAAACACACCTTGAACGTCCACAAACAACCTAAAAGCCCTAAAAAATCACATGCCACCAAAAAGCCCTAAATGACCGCAAAATTCCAACTCATAGCCACCCTATAGAGGGCTTCTGGAGCTGTCAGTCTTTTATGGGAACAGCTTTATCGTTCTCCCAAGGAGAAGTTGGTAGGTTTGAAACCCTGACCTCATATTTAGCAGTCTAATAATTGCTGGACAGTGCCACCAAGGCTCTACTGGTGTAGTGGGTTACACATTGGGCTGCTAACCTCAAGGGAAACGGTTCAAAACCACCACCCACTCCTTGGGAGAAAGAAGAAGCTTTCTTTCTATTCCCCTAGATTTCCAATTGAAGGTGTAAAGTAACCTGTTAAATGCTCGCAGTGGCAGCAGCAATGTCTCATAACCATGGGGAAATGTGGTTCAGAAACTTCAGAAGCAAGCATCCACCAGTAGGTGACTAACCAGCAGTATTGACTTGGGCAAAGAGAAGGTGACATGGAAGGGTAAGGAGAAGAATGCGTGCAGAGGGCAGGTTGGCAGCTGAGCCTAAGTCCAGTAGAAACAACAGCAGAATGGCCTGTTCCTGGAAGGGCCACAGGAGATGGTGCGACTTCATGTAGTCCCCACTTACATGTGTAACAGCAGCAATTGCCTGAACACGTGGTCTCCCCAGGGAGGAGCCTTTGTGTGGTGTTAAGATGCTGTTACTGTCTGTTGTACTGTGGTGGCCTGCATTTGGCTGTAATGGTGGAAATTTTGCAGCCAGTAGTTCAAATGCCTGCTGGGTCACTCACTGCAGGTAGACTTCAGCAGTTTCCAGACAGAGACGAGGGAGGAGGACCTGGTCTTCCACTTCTGAAAGAACTGGCCAGTGTGAACCTTGTGAATGGCAGAACACTATACCTGAACATGAGTACCGCAGGCTATAAGGCATGATGGATTGACACAGTGGCTGCAGCAATGTGCTCAAACATAGGATAGTGCTGGCCTGGAAAATAGTTCATCGTCCATTAAAAAAAAATCATTATATAGGGGCTCATACAACTTTTGTTGTTGTTTTTCCCTAAGGGAGAGCAGTGTATTGGTACACTGAGAGGTATATAGATCAATGGATACGAACAGAAAAGCTACACATATATTCACCAGTCAACAGGAAACTAGCCTTCGAAAAAGGACACAGAAATATCCAAAGGGACAAATTCTGCTTGCTCAACAAATGGTGTTGGACAAACTGAGATACCGTATGTAGGAAAATGAAGCAAGCCCCAAACCTTCCCCCATGCACAGAAATTAACTGAAGAGGGGTTAAAACCTGAAAGTAAACCTCCGGGCTATCATAATCATTTTTTCGATGACCTCATCGGTCAGAAATCATTGTAGGAACGCCAAAGCGTTCTTGTGTTCAACGTCTACATACATAGCAGGTGCTCCAGTAAAGGGGAATCTTGGTGGAGCTGGCTCATCCATTCCTGAAAAGAGTAGAGCACCACGTTGGCCCATCACAGAGCTCAGGTGTAGAATCTTCCTCACTGTCATCCTTTATCTCAGCAGTGTCAGTGTTGGATTATGAATTTCCCAAAGAACCAGTATCGCTCAATTTGTGCACAATGCTGACTCACTCTCGCTGTTATTTCACTGGTCTAAAAACCCATTTAGGTTAAAATGACACTTTTTTGATGCCATGACCTAAAATTTTTAGTGAGAAAATGTTCCCAATGACATTACATGGGTCTTCGTCTAATCCTGATGCCATGTTCTTTTTCACAGAGACCAGCTTCTTGTATAAATTGCTCAGCATACAGATGGAATAAGAACAGTGAAAGGATACAACCCTGATGCACACCTTTTCTGATTTTAAACCATGCAGTATCACCTTGTCCTGTTCACAGTCTCACCTGGTTCTATCTCTTGGCCTTTGCATAAGCTCCATATGAGTACAATGAAGTGTTGTGCAATGCCCATTCTTTTCCATGGTATCCCCAAGATTCACCTCCTTCCACTCGTGGTTTCCAGAACGTGGGGTTGGGACAAAGCCTGGATAGTCTCATGGCAAGACCAGATCAGGAATGGAGCTGAGCCGGGAGCAGCTTTATTTGCTTGCTCCAGGGAAAGTCTGCCAATGTGACTAAGCCTCAGGGGCTTTCTACAAATGATAAAGGTGAATCACTCTCTCGTTACCCACTGATCATCTCTGAGCCTCTTGCTCTCATATCCCTTGCACAGACCTCTACCATTAGATGGACAATTCGGTAACGTTTGAACACTTTTCTGATGCTGAGCCTGGGGAGCAACTAATAGCTGAGTAAATATTGATTGAAAGATGGTGAGTGGAAGAAAATAGCTTTGCCAGGTCCAGGTTGTGATGGAGATGAGAGTGTTACCAAATCCTGCTGTCCCCATGGTGGGTTTGCTGTATTGTGCCCAGTCCTGAAAGTCTGAGCCAGGGGTTTTAACGTGGCCCCTTTCAAAACATATAGGTGGAATTCTTGGACCATGAGCTGTCCATAAAGCTTTACCAAGGAGATGTCCGCCCTGGAGCGAAACAACCCAAGAACCTAGATCTTCGTGAAGGTGTTTGTAAGGGATGCAGCGGAAATCATAAACTTGACTGAAAGCAAAAGAAACTTTGCCTTCATGTGCCTGCAGCTGGACGAAGTGGTGCTGGAGCACACCCTCCTTTGTGATTCTTCTTGTTCTTTTTATGAGCTGCTCCCTGGCCTGTGTAGTCCCGTAAATCTGGAAACTCTTTGCTGGTGGGGGCAATTGTTATATCCTCCCCCCAGATCCAGATGTCTTGTCCATGGTCAGTGTGCAATCCTTGTTTGCCAGAGGAGTGGGGCATCTAAAGGCAGGCAGGGGTCACATACTTTTTTTCTACACTTTCTAGAAAGACCAGAGCTAAACATCTTGCAGTCCTTTTCATGTCCTCATTCTTTTCTGTATTTATTTTCCATGAAAGAGGAGAAGAAACGCGACAGCATCTACTGACAGCAAGTCAAATGCCATCGTGTGTGTTCAGAGGGCAGGCTGGTTCTCATTTGCCTAACTCATCAGTCCCATCGTGCCATGTCCATGTTAGATTGTTTAGGGAAACAGATGACATATGTTATGATGCTAAATAAGCTGAAACAGTGCCAGGATGGAGGCAGAAAGGTTTTATTTGTTTGTTTTTAAATGAAGCATGGCTTTCTAGTGACTTATTGTGGTGGGGAAGGGGGGCACCGAGAGCAACAAGACATGGCTGTGACAGTGGTCTGGGAATTGAGACAAATCATTGCTTCTGCAGCAGAGATGAGCTGCCTCTGACCTGTCAGTTACTTGAAGGGAGACTCTGCATTTGGTCAGACAAGTCTCAGTTGGAGATGGTACCAGCTTTCCTCCTGAGCCTCTGTGGTTCCCTTTGAACTACACAGGCCCGAATCGCTTTTAGCTGAGCAACAGCAAATGGCAACACAGACTTGCCATATTGCTCTTTTGCTTACACTCTTTAAAAATCATACTAAATATACATGCATCAAAACATTCGTCACTTCCACGCTCTACAAGATTATAATTAAGTGGCATTCTGCATGTTGTTCATATATCATCCTTACCCATTCCAAAATTATGTCATCACCCTTATGGAAGCTCAGTATCGTCTCAGGGATGGCACTTCCCCTCCAGGCCCTACTGGGTTAGGCTGGGTTGACTAGAGAAATAAATCCAAGGACACTCATATAGGTATAAGAAAGACTCCACCTCACTTATTTGTCCAATTGACATGGCATTATGTAACAACCATACTTACCTTCCTACCTATCCCTGGAAACAATTGGGAGATGTTTGTCTCTATTCATTTTCCTAGCCTAGATATTTTTTGTAAGTGGAATTAAGCAAAATGTGTCCTTTTTGAAGCTGATTTATTTCACTCAGCATAATGCTTATGAGGTTCATTCCTCTTGTAGCCTGTGTCAAGAGTTCATTTCTCTTTATGGCTGAGTAGTAGTCCATTGTATATACCGTAGGCAACATGTTTGACTTATCCATTCACCTATTGATGGGTATTTAGACCGTTGACACGTTTGCGAGATTGGGAATAATGTTGCAAGGGCCATCTGTGTATTTGTATCTATTTATGCGCTTGCTTTTAATTGCTTATATCCTTCATTTCCTTTTCTTTCCTTGTTAGACTCAGTATGATCCCCTTCTGCCCCTCCTCTAGCCTCACAACCTCTGTGTCTGATGTGCCAGGATCTCACCAGAAGCCTTAACACCAAGATTCTGAGCCCTGACTGACCATTCTGACCATCCAGGGAATTGAATATTCCGGAGCACACAGAAGATGAAGTTATCAAAACTCCTTAGGCATAACCGAACAACTGGAGGGAGTGCTTTATTGGGCTGGGGGGCTGGGGATTATAGTTGTGAAGGACACCAAGAACAATTGTCATTACCTAGACTGTAAAGACTATGTTCGACATCCATGCTGGTGAGTAGCAGCTGGATTTCAGAAGCTCACAAGTGGCCATCTAGGTGGCAAGTATTGTCACCCTCACTCTGGAGGAAAGAGTGGTGAGTGGACCACATGAACATTAGACTTCATGACTCTGAGCACAGAATAACTAGATGATCTCCAACTATCAATTCCAACTTCTTTGAAAGGGATCACATCCAAAGGTCCTAGATAGTGAAGCAAAATTCACAGTCATAAAAGAGACCAGGCTTATTGGCTGGATAGGGACTAACAGAACCTCTGAAACGATGGTCCTTATTCACTAAGTTTGAAAATGAACTCCTACCTGTGGTTCAATATTCAGCCAAATAATAGATTGGTCTATAATGGGAGCAATTACACAAGTGAGGCACGCAAACCTGAAAACAGCAAACCATTTGATCTCAAAAGGGCAGTATTAATCCAAGGCCCAAGTTCAGAAGGGTAGGAAGAGAGGAGGAAGGGAAACAGAAGACATAAGTAGGGAGTGGAACAAGTCATATTATATTGTGGAGATTGCAATAAGTGGCATAAAACACAATGGGTATGAATTGTTGAATAAAAAACTGATGATCTTGGTAAACCTTCACCTAATTCACAATAAAAACTTATGAGAGAGAAAAAAATCCAAGCACCTAGGCTGCATTCCAGGCCAATAAAATCGGACTCAGTGGAGATGGGACAAAGATGTCTTTTGGACAGCTCTCTGGCGATCCCAATGAGCACACAGGCTGATACCCACCATCTGGAAACTATGGGGTAGCTGCTTCTCCGGTAATGCCTCGGGGGAGCGCTTGGGTCCCTCAAAGAATGCGGGATGATGAAGGGGCAAAGGTCATCAAACCTCACCCACAGCTTTACACTGGGGGGCTGCTCTCTGAGGAATGTGGGAAGGGTCCACTTGCATGCTGTCTCTGTGCAGCAGATCCAACAGACTCAACACCTTTCCAAAGCTGGCAAGAAAGTCCGAGAGACTAGATGTGGGCACCACGCTGTGAGTTTCCCAGAAGGCACGAGACAGATCGAGAGCAGTCACAGGAACACAGACTCCTCCGGAAATGCCGCCATGCGCAGAACATGCATCTCTAATTTCATTTCACACTGACTCAAGCATTCAGTCCTTTTTACGAAAACCCAGCTTCTCATTACAGTAACCGGTTTAAAATGACAATCTTCTGTTGAGCAAGTCTAAGAAATGACCTTCCTTTATTTTACATGGTATAAAAATTCAGTTTCCTAGGCCGATGGGCTCTAGGGACAGGTGTTTTTATGTACTAGACATGGCTTTCAAAGTTCTTCAATTGCCTAAATTAATAACGACTTTTTTCCTTTGGCTTTTCTAAGGGACACATTAATTTCAATCTTTTTCTAAGGAAGTGAATCTCTAGCTATCTCATTTGGATAACTTTCTGCCTTCAGAGTAGAATTTGAAATAATCTGCAAGGTTACCCCTTCCCCACCCTGCCCCAGCAGCCCAGCCTCTTTCTTCCTTCCAGCCTCCAGCCACCGGGGTTTGGTTGGGAAAGGAGATGCAGAAGGGAGTCTCTGGATTTTTCTATCAAAAGGTTGGCCACAACCCCCAGTAGACCAAATGTAATTCATTATGGCGGGTTTTGGTTTTACTACATTAAGAGTTATCCTTAGGGAAATTACAAACAAACAGAAATAGGAAGACTTTATATTTTATTAACGGATGTACTGCTCAGTCTCATTATATTTTAAAAGACAAAGTATAAAAAAAAATCTGGCTCCATTTAAAATGTCCTGACTAGCAGAACTTAAAATACACAAATCTTAACATGAAAGTCTAGATGAATAAATAAAATAAACAACGAAACAGCTTTCTCAGGAAAAGCCATAATAAAGAGCTCGACTATTTTTTGAGCTGTTTAAGATGCTCGTGTTAAAGGGAAAAGAGTATCATTGTTGACTTTGAAATGTAGAACCATTTGCTTAATTCAGTGATGCTAAAATGGGCAGTTTGGCTGAAGAAAGAAATTGGCTTGTAGCATTTGATGAGCAATTTCTTCTTTTGAATATAGAAATGACCAGGGATGCGGACACGCTTTTTATTCTTTTGAGGACCCTCTAACCAAGAATTCTTTTAAATGATCATTACACAGTGAATGCCTGGAGGCTCTGGAAACTATTTATTTTGACATTATTATAAGCTCAAAATGATTCACCAATGCAAAAGAAGAAGAGAAAAAGCAATTAAATACTAAGCTGTAAACACTGGAAGCTTTTCTGTGCTGAAAATAATTGGACAGAGTTTTTTCTTTTTTTAAGTAATAGTGTCCAAAGAGATTCAATGATCTTATTGCTTATGGATTTGGAGCTTAACTATATTCCTTATCTTAAATTTGATATTAGAATAGCAAGATTATAGACCTTGATACAGTGTGACTTGGAGAAGTATCGTTTCATTAAATTATCAAGTTAAGGCTCAAGGAGCCTGGTGGAATGTGTGTGACCATGAGGCCAGCCAGTTGGAATCCGCTATGGCTCACAGAGAAAGATGCGGTTCTCAGCTCCTGTAAAGATTTAGAACTTCGGGAACCCACAGGCATAGTTCTACGTTGTCCTTTCAGGGGTCCTCAAACTTTTTAAACAGGAGGCCAGTTCATTGTCCCTCAAACCCGCTGGAGGGCCGGACTATAGTTTAAAAATAAAACTATGCACAAATGCCTATGCGCACTGCACATACCTAATTTGAAGTAAAAAAAAAAAAGGGGGGGGCAAAAACACCCGGCATGCTGAATAAATGTCCTCTGAGGGCCATGTGGTCCGCAGGCCATAGTTTGAGGACCCCCTAGATTGATATAAGTCAGAATCGACTTGATAGTGTTAGGTTTCTGGGGTGGTTGACCTCAGTTCTTGCTTAGCAACGCTGAAAGAATTCATATGGCAGAAGCACTTTTGTAAATCCAAGTGAATGTTATGAAAGAAAGTTTCAGGTATCGCAGTCCCCAAAAGTCCCCACTATCTCCGGAAAGCACGCCGGGCTGCATGGCAGGGGTGGGGAAAGTTTGCAGCTGAATATGGCGGTTTCATGGGAGGAATACCTGAGCAGGAGTGCAGAACCAGCTGAGGAGCCACGGCAGGAACCCCCAAGGGCCTCACCCTCCACTTGCTGAGCACGTGAACAAGGGAGGGCGACAAGGAGCCCAGGCCTACTTCTATCACCTCCCAACACCACTGGAGGGCATTGGTCGATCTTACTGGTTGATTTTGGTGCACTTTTGTGAAGTCCTATTCTGTATGACCAGGTGGACCTTCCACCTGGGTCTACATGACTTGGGTCAGAGCATGCTCAGTTCTGAATTTTGCCATAGGTATCTAATGAGTGTGCCTGATTTATTTCCAACCCCTTTGTTGTGGCCCGGACAGCTCATTTTCGTTTAATGCTGGCATTTGGGAAGACAAGCCCTAATCTAGCAACCTGTCAATAGCAGTAAGTGAATGGAATTACAACTCAACTCATAGCCATAAATTCAATTCGGACTCATAGCGACCCGAGAGGACAGGGCAGAATTGCCCCCTGAGGATTTCTGGGGCTGGAATTCTTTACAGGAATAGAAGTCTCTTTTTTCTCCCTCCCAGTGGCTCCAAAGGACTGACCTTGCAAGGAGATGTCCAGCGGGTGCCTGCAGGCTCCTTCATTGAAAATCTCTGCTAGTTTATGAAGCGGGAGGGAAATTTTGAGGAGGCCGTCTGCGGCAGAGTTAACTCCCCATTAAAGCCAATGAGCTTTTCCACATCTCTCAAAAAACAAACAAAAAAACCTAAAGTGACTACTTCAGATTAATATGCTGTAGGTAGAACCACCTCCCACTCAGCAAACCAAACCAATCAACCAACCAACCAAACAAACAAAAACACCCCAAATCCTGTTGCCTTCAAGTCAGTTCTGACTCATGCTCACCCCTTGTGGTACAGAGTACAATTGTTGCATGAGGTTGTCTAGGCTGTACCCTTTATGAAAGCAGATGACCCCTTCCTTTTGTGGTACAGCTAGGTGGGTTTGAACTGATAACCTTTATATAAGCAGCCCTATCCAGCGATCTATGTCAACTAAAGTGTCAAAGCATGTAAAGACTGATCCACAACCCCCACTTCTCTCTTCCTCTTCTGTGATGACCTGGAATCCACCTTTTGATCTGGTGGCACCATATTTGTGAAGCAGCCCGAATCACTGACGGACGGTGTGCAGGACAAACACCCTGTAGAATTGCCCTTCCAGCGTCAGAATTTGCATGAACAAGAAATAAACTTCTAGATTTTAAGCCACTGAGGTTTCAGGGGTAGCTTCTTTCTGCAGAACAGACTAGGCTATCCTGCCTGATCATCTCTTCACAGGGTTTTTGTGGAGAGCTACCGGAGCAGCTCGATCCAGGGGAGCTGCCAAAGCAGATACCTACACTTTATCTGGGATTGTAGGTTGTAGTACCAAAGTTTTTATTTGCCCGGGAGGCACTGAGTAAATTTTTTTTCTTCTGAAAACAGGACAATATGTAAGTAAGTTTGGAGACATATGTAGCTGGAGCTGAAAGTCCTCTTACCTTGCAGTTTTCTTTGGTAGAGATAGACTTGTTCTTAATGAAACCCATGACAGTCAGTGTCACAAATGACTTCTGAGGAGAGGCCAAACAGCTAAGTCAAGGCCAGCCTACCGTTCTCTTAAATGCTGTCTCATGCTCTCATCTGCTCTGACGTGTTTGCTCAGGGGCATGTGGCAGCCACTGGGCGGGCCTTACCATTGGCACTGAAAATCATTGTAGGGGATATTAGAGGATTTACATCAAGAAGACCTGACTTCCTGGCCATTGCTCGGGGGCCACAGTTCCCAAGACAATCAGTGTCAAGGGCAAAACAAAATAAAACATGACGAGGCCTCTGGGGCTGGGTTGAGCTGGATATGTAACCAAAGCCCCCTTCTACCAGGATCTTCCCAAGAGGAGATTGCTCTTTTCCATAGCTAAACAATTTTGTTTAACACACGTTCTGCTGGGGAACCTTCTGGGAAGCAGAAGAAAATAAATCTGCCTTCCTTTGAATTAAGCTGGGTTGGGTCCAAGCCCTGTGTAGTGTGTATTCTTATCATAACATCTAAAGGAGTCTCATTTCACCATTCTTAGCTATTAAAAAAAAAGTTCCAGGCACAATAATTCAATTTAAAATTACACACCAAGAGTAGTTCATATTTAATACACTTTATACAGGTATTACAGGTACAAGGGACGTACTTGTTAACTGCCAGGTTGCTGGCTTGAACCAACCAGCTACTCCACAGGAGGTACTGTGTTTCTGTGAAGATTTTCAGCTTGGAAGCCTACTGGGAGAGCTCTCCTCTGGCTTGAGTCTGAAGGTGCTTGACAGCAGTAGCCTTTTGTTTTTATAGAGGTATAAAGCTTTCTTTCTTTCTTTTTTTTTCTCGGTATAAAGCTTTTTAGAACAACAAAAACAATTCCTTTTGGAAGTAAGCCAGAGATAAAACCACAAGTTACATGCTTTACTTTTTTTCTGTCCTGCTGCTGGCAGCCACCCTTTCATCGATTGTGCACACCAGCATGGTGGTGAAGTGGTGAACTCTGCGCTCTCACTCCCCTGGCTACACACTCGGTCTCCTCACTCATCGTGTGGCTTCACCCAACGCACGGAGCCTCCTGCAGGCTCCTCACCCTGTGTGTGTAAAAGTGCGAAGGAGACAGACTTCCTCAGAGCTGTGCTTTAGAGAGAATCCTCCTCACATACTCAGCACCGCCTTGAATAGGGCAGCACTGCATACATGACATCTACTTGATGATTGTTGATGGTGTGGTGGTGTGTTTGTACGGATAAAAAAAGAGCCCTGAATGGTTATGTAACAAGTAAGGGAATAAATAGATCTTCCTTCATCCACCTTCATCTTTCATTGTTCTATCACTCTCTGATTGCAATATTAGAGGCTAAAATGGGCAGAATTCCCACCTCTGAACAAAGTTTGTCCACATGGGTGTGCATGCTTGTGTGTCCATGTGAGTGTGCCTGTACAATGTGTGTGCACGTGTGTGTGCACATGTGCACTGGAGCATGGCAGCAGCAGGGGAGGCGCCTGTCTCTGTTCAGCAGTATCTGACGGCTGCTGCAGGTGTAATGAGAAGTGATTGGTGATCTGTTCAGGGAGCTCCTGGGGTGGACTCAGGGAAGGAGCAGCAAAGAAGACATACTCATCTCCCCCATATGTAGATGAGGTGATGGAGGTGGGCGGTAGAGGAGCAGCTCCTTAGTAATGAGATCACAGGGGAAAGGCCTTGGATGAGGTGCCAGACATCCCTGCTTTCCCAGAGAGGGTGGGGACTGGGAACGAGGCTGCATCCTGCCTAATCAGTTACAGTTGCTCTGTCGCTCTGGGGAGGGAGGCAGATGAGGCAGGGAGCTTCCGGAATCTCTCATCTCCAGTCCTTCTAGGTGGATGTGGGAGCGTGTGAGGACGGCCACACTGGAGGGTCAGGGTTGATCGCCTTGCAGTGTGGAGCCCGGCCTGGACCTGCGTTGTGCAGGGTGACCAAGGAGCTCTGAGGGCAGGGTTCTGGGTGGGGGCTTTGTCTACTAAGACCCACAGCCGCGCCCTGTGTCGCAATGTTGGCATGCAATGTGCAAAGACTTGAGACAATGTGAAATGGACCATCCACTTCACTTGGAAAGACAGGAGGGCTGAAAATCAGATTGGGAGATCTGATCTCGTTTGCTGCACAGTTGTGAGAGGAGATATTCCTGGCTTCTCTCATGTTGGGAACCGGGCATAATCAGCCTGACAAAACCAAGGCCATATTGCCTGCCCAGCAGGGCTAAAGCCACGTCACCTCAACCTTATCTTACCCTGACACACACCAGATGGCCCACCCTTGTCTGCTCCAGCACCGGACATTCCAACTGCAGACTTGCGGCCGCCTGCCCTGTGTGCTCTACACCCCCGCCCTTCCTTTTTATTATCTCCCCTTTGAACTCCCTTGTTTGCCTCACCCTTTATAGAGAGGCTTGTGTAGCAATAAACTCAGACCTTGACAAGAATCTGCTTGGTCTCGCTCCTCTCTCTCGCCCGTTTCTCTTTCAGGCTGGGTCCTCCTTGGAACCCCTCGAATAACTGAGTCCCGCGGGTTGGGGCACTCTCACACATGAAACTATATTCCTCCTCAGGCATCAAGGAGGTGATACGAATGCTTTGATAGCCTAGTATCTGTCAGCTGGGAGGCACAACATAGTGAGAGCCCTTATTAATCACTTGGAGATTAGCTGAGGGGTGGGAGAAGCCAGGCATGAGGCTTTCCAGGGCTGCTCAGCCTGCACAGGAGTCCTTTCCTGGGTTGGACAGAGGTGCTGCCATCTGATAGCTCAGATAGAGCAGTTGGAAAATTAACTGACCTGGTACAAGATCTATTTACATATATCAAAAGATCCTGGGTAATAACATCTCATGTTTGTGCAGCATGCCACATTTGTCAAAGGGCTTTCTCATTTACTGTCTTATTTGGTCCTCAAACTAAGAGTTCTTTGGGCAGCTATTGCTGTTTAATTTTGGGCGTGGTAACAGCTTTGGGTATAGTACTGGGCTTGGAATCAGGCTGTGCAACCCACAGCAGGTCACTTAGCTGCTCTGGATTGGCTTTCTTCCTCTACGAAGGTCAGCGCTTGGACTAGACCATTTTCCCAGTGGCAGCTCTGCTGACATTTTGGCCAACATCGTTCTTGTGGGGCTGTGTTGTTCCCTGCACCAGGATGCTAAGCGAGCATCCCTGGTCTCAGCCCACTAGATGGCAGTGGGACTCCCTTCTTCAGAATGTCTCCAGGCATGGCCAAATGTCCCCAGCAGAGCATGCTGCTGGGCTGGCGCACGGCAGGATGATGCACTCAATGAGTTGGATTTTAAGTTTTCAGGTACTTTACATGTCTGCACAGGGAGACTACATCAACAATTACCCAGCAGTCAATGGGTCATCACTGACCCTCTCTATAATTCCAACTGAGATCATGAAGCACCGACTGAGTTTCTGAGCTTAGCACCCTGCATGGCACAAGTTGTTTAGCACTCAGCTACAAACTAAAAGGTTGGCAGTTCAAACCTATCCAGAGGCCTCTTAAACAAAATCCTGGTGGTCTGCTTCAGAAGAGTTGGAGCCATGAACACCCCATGGAGTGAAGAGATATAAACATGAATGTGGATGTGACTCTAGGTATAGCTACAACCGGGAACCATGGAATCAACTATATCATGGAATCAACTTCAACTCCTGGCCTCCTTGTGTGTCCAAGAAGAACTGTGCTCCCCAGGGTCTGGAAAGGCTGCTTGGTCTGAAGTAGATTTGCAGGCCCTTCTTTCTAGGTGCCGCTGGGTGGCCTCAACCTTCCAAGCATGCTATTAAAAGCCAATCCGTCACCTGTGTGCATCACTGAAGACACACAGACACAGGGAGCAATGCCCTGGCTGGGGCACTGGAACAGCGCTGGCATGCAGTGAGTGCTGCCCAGTTAGCGAACAGGTCTTCCCTTGGTACTTTCTCAGGTCTGTGTGAAGCTTTCTAAGCATCCAGTGTTCTCGGCCTGATTCTGCTGCCAACTTGCAGTGTGGCTTCGAGCTAGTCTCTTGCCCTCTCTGGGCTTGATAACAAAAGCAGGGCAGGCCAGCCACAAATATCGTGTGGCTAGCAGGGGAAAGCAGTTGAGGACACAATTGCAGATGGAGTTCATCCTTTGGACTCATCGCCCCTCCTCCCTAACACCCCCCCCCACTACACACACACACCTTTTCAACTGCACCAGATGGGTTTTAACTTTCCGGCACCAGAAAAGCAGACCTTGAGTTTTTTCCTTTATGGAATGTAGGCCATCCCTGCTTATGTGTCACATTCAGTCCTCGTTCTTCTCCCTACTCTTGTCCCTCCTCCAGTCATCAACAAGTGACTGCAGGGCGGTTTCCCAGCAGGGCTGTGCTCAAAGATTCATAATGCTGGGTTTTCCTTTAGTTCTCCACAGTCTTGGGCTTGGAACAATCCAGGCATTACCTTATCAAATGCTCATTTTAGGGGGGAAGGACGGGGGCACTGGAAACACCGTATGGGCTCAATCCTTTTCTGCATGTGTGTGAGGGGTTTCCAGGAGTTCGAATTTCAACTTAAGTGATTTATTTTTTGTTGTTTAATCGCGTGCCTGTCATCTGCTGGACATTTCTTCTACAGTGTTTTGTTGTTGTTAACCCCATTTCTAAGATCAGAGATAGAAGGGTCAGGCACAATAGGCAGTTAAATTGACTCAATCTGGGGTGTGAACCTGCTTCTGTCTGGTTCCTCATAGCCCTCAGTCATTTTAATGCAGGTGTTGTGAAGGGTGTGGGTTCAGCAGCCACACACTGCCTCATCTCGCCTCCTCGTTGATAGGCTGTGTACCCTTATGTGAGTTGTTTAATCTCCTACCAAGCTTGTGAGAGCACTACTTTTATTAGCTTCATTTTACCGAGACTGTGAGAGGTCAGGGGAGTGAAGGCTTACATATTGCCAGGCATATAATATGCTAATGATAGTCAAGATATATAACTAAGCATTTCTCTGTTCTTGGTTCTGTCAGTACCTGGTGTGGCCACAAAGGAGAAACCTGGTTTCCTGCTATTTTGAGCATCTAGTGTGAATGGCAGGAGATAAGTCACAAGCTAATGAACCCTTGTGGTGTAGTGGTTAAGCACCCTGGGCCCGGCTATCAAAAGATATAGTGTCCAGGGTCTTAAAGACTGGAAGATAAACAAGGGGCCATCTAGCTAAGAAACAACAAAGCCCACAAGGAAGAAGCCACCAGCCTATCTCGACATGATCGCTGAAGACAAAGCGGGTGCATAAGCAAATGCGGGCATGTTTTCCTGATGTGCACTCACCCTTTACATAAAACTCTCTCTTATACATACGCGTTTCTGTGGATTTGTTTCGCTAAGGCACCCAGACTAACATAAGCAGCATGGAACGCATTTAAGAAGCCTAGACAAGGGCAGGGCAGGATATTTGGAGGGACTGGATCCAGAATTAGAGAGGAAGGGGTCCTGGAGGTGAAACGGGCTGCTAGCTCCCTGTCCCAAGGGGGACAATGAGACTGCTGGCTCCCATGAAGATTTACAGTCTTGAAAACTCCATATAGGGTCACTGTGGTTGGAATCCACTGGACGGCAGTGGCCTTTTGGGATTGAAGGTGGAAGCCACCAAAGAGCCTGCGGGGAGTGTGTGAACTTCTGGAATACAGCGAACAACCTCTGCACATCTGCTTTTCGTGCTGCCCAAGTCATGCATTGACATTTGTCCAAAAGTGAACCATCACAGCTGCTCTCTCAGGAAGCTGGGGGCTGAGCCCGCTGGTTCCACTCTGTCAGCATTTCTGGTCCGGGTACCTGCCCTCTGCCCCAGCACAGGCAATGGGCTTTTGGAAGCAGTGCTCCCTGGGTAGTGGGTGTGATTTGGCTCCTCTGGCCTAACATGATGAATGCTGAGAGGGGGTGGATACTAGGGGGTTAAGCTCCCTGACCTTTCCCTAGCCCAGGGGAAAACTTACTATTTAAAGTAAGTTTTAGACAGAATCTTTAGAAAGATAAATTGTTTACTTAATGTACACAATTACTCCCCAACACATCTGTTTTGTGTCTGCTCAACTCAACCTCATAGGCTATGGATGACCTTGAGCAAGTTTTTAAAGTCACAATGGGTTTCTACCAGGATTGAGAGTTCAGCTCTCTCAACTCTCCAACTGGTTATTAGCACCATAGTCTCATTTCTATTTATGGATTTACTTTGTTTGAGGGAAAAAAGACTCCCAATTCAACTTTATTTTATTAGGAACTCCTTTGCTATGTTTTACACAAGAAAAAGACACAAACCGCTGTTCTGGATGAAGGAGAGCATCCGCATGAGGCCCCAATGGTGTCGGAAGGACCCACAGCCACAGTTACTTAAATAAAATGACACTCATTCTGTCCTGCTGACTCTGACTCATAGTGACTCTGTGTAGGGATCCTGAAGTTGCTTCCTTTACAGGAAGCAATAACCTCATCTTTCTCCTGTGGAATGACTAGTGGCTTCGAACCAGCGATCTTGCTGTTAATAGTCCAACACTATCCAGCATCACCACCTGAGCTCCTGAAAGCTTAAATGAGACATGGAAAACAAACACCTTTGTCACAAAACTGTCCCTGAAGACGGATCAATTCATGGAGTTGCGGGAGGGCCTGTGAGAGCATGAGCGGGACCTTCATTGGGATGTGCACACGACCGTATATCGCTGAGTCTGGCCCGGGGAGTGGACGCAAGCTTTCCACTGCCGGTCAGCAGTAGGAAAGAACTCAATGGTGGCTGAATGTGTGGCCCCTCAAAATGGATTTAGGGTCTCCACATAGACTCTCACTGTGAGCCACAGCCTATTGCTCAAAATTTAAGCTTAAATATGACTTAAATGCCTAACATTCTGTTTCCTTAAACTAGAGTACTGCCAGGATCAACTAGAGGCCTGGATGACCTATCAGGTCTGAACAACGATCTCAAATCACTTCACATGATCCATTCCACCAGTCATGTCACCAGTCACACCTCCTCACTTACCCATTCCAGAGACTGTGCCTGTATAACCTATCGACTAACACATTCCCACATGTTGTGATTATGAAACCAACCATCATGCTGGAATAAGGACCAATCACGATGTAAGGGGCAGGGTCAATGGGAAAGCAAGATAGGGGCTGAGGGGAGCCAAGAGGGTCCCGTCACTCAATCCCTAAACCTGATCTAATGTCACTAGACTGGGGTCTTCCTCACATCTCAAGGGCACCCGATTCATGATTGAAGTGAATTGTGCTTATTCAATCTTTGTTCTGCTTACCGTCCTGCTATTCTGCCTCCTCTTCTTGCTTTATGTGTGTGGCTCCCTCTGTTGTGGTGACAAATGGCTTGAGAGGGATTTGACATAGGGAGAAAGCCCACCCACATCAACTGTCACCAGAAGCAGACACTAAGTTCATTTCTCTCACCTCACAGAACTATGCACATCAGACACTGGTAGAGCTGCTCGGAAGGGGAACCCTTAGTGCAGTGGTTCTCACCCTGTGGGTTGCGACCCCTTTGGGAGTCATATGACCCTTTCACAGGGCTCGTCCAATTCATAACTGTAGCAAAATTACAGTGATGAAGTAGCAAGAAAATCATTTAATGGTCGGGGGGGGGTCACCACAACAAAAGGACCTGTATTAGGAAGGTTGAGAACCACTGCCTGAGTGTGCTTAGGACTTTGCTGCCCTCAGGGTCACCAGACATTCCTGAAGGCAGAGTCACTGCAGGAAGCCCTTCTGGGAAATGCCCTGAAGCCAGGTCTCAACCAACTCCATCCACCCTCACCCTCCTAGATCCTAATCATAGGCTGCATGGAAATGCTCCCTGCCACTTCAAAGACTGTAAGTCCATGGGAGCAGAAAGCCTTCTCTTTCTCCCTTGGAGTGGTGGCTGGTGAGTTCAAACTGCTCACCTTCTGGGTAACATAACCCACAGACCAGCTCCCCGTGAGCTCAGTTAGGTTTGCCACACAGCACACATTGTTGGGAACCTTCTGAAGTAGCTGTGCCATGTGCAGGTTGGGGGATTTCGCACAAGATGCAGAATTCCACCCTCTCTTGGAAAAAATAATTTTTGCAATAGCCTTGTATTCTCTTCTGGATCTGAGTAGCAGCTACTCTCATGCAGTCCTAGCACATACATGCTAGGTCTTACGCCGAGTCTGCTCCATGCTTTCCTGTGTCCTATGTGGCGCTGTAGGCACCCAAGGCATGGACTCTACAGCCTGGGTTCAAATCTCTCCTTTCCACTTCCTCACTGTGTGGTCATAGGCTCATGACTTTATCATCCTGTGCCACTGATTTTTCATCTGTAAAATGAGGCAAGGATAGAGTCCACACATAGGCTTCTTAAGTGAAATAATTGAATTATTATATACAAAAAGCTTAGAACATTGCTCGGCATCTTGCAAATACTGTTAGGTAGCTTAGCATAGGGAGTGGGTCATCCATTACATATGCTCAGGTTCAAACTTCCGGCCAGGAAGGGGTGGTACACCTAGGTGGGTGTTACACCTGGATTGGCCCATCTGAGCCAGGTGAATTCAATCCAGCCAATGGGGTTGACCAGGACCATCAACCATGCCTCCCTGTGGAGGAATTGAAATGGCAGGATCTTGACCTCTCCGATGTCTCCCTTCACCCACTTTTCTGTTGTCCGTCCCCCAGGGAGGAGGTCACATGTAGATACTTGTAATCGGTTTCCTCTTTCCAATCCACCCTCCCTCTACCCTCCCAATATCACCACTCACAAATTATCAAGGTTTCTTGAGGGATGGGGGAGGAAGGGGTAAAAATGAGGACTTGATTGATGCCAGGGGCTTAAGTGGAGGCAAATGTTTTGAGAATAATGAGGGCAGTGAGTGTACAATGTGCTTTACACAATTGATGTATGTATGGATTGTGATAAGAATTGTATGAGCCCCTAATAAAACGATTTAAGAAAAGAAAGAAAAGGCAGGATCCTGGAGCCCACGTAGTGACTTTCTCTCCAGCAGCTTCTAGGCAAGCTGTGCAGGGGTGAGGGGCCCTGAGGTGCCTGTGTAAACCTGAAACTTCTTCTCTCAAAAAACTCACTTGGATCACAATCCAGGCTGCGGAGTGAATTCTTTCTCACGCGAAGCCAAGGACTGAGGTATATTTCTCCCACGAGTGATCTAACAATAGTATCTCTTATTATATCATTAGGAGCCCTGGTGGTGTAGTGGACTATGCATTAACCTGCTAATCGCAAGGTCAGGGGTTTGAACTGACTAACCCCTCCGTGGGAGAAATATGAGGTTGTCTATTTCTGTAAGGCAATGGTTCTCAACCTTCTGAATGCCGCCACCCTTTAATACAGTTCATGTTGTGGTCACCTGCAACCATAAAATTATTTTCATTGCTACTTTATAACTGTAATTTTGCTATCGTTATGAATTGGATGACCCCTGTTAAAGGGTTATTTGATCCCCAAAGGGGTCGCGACCCACAGGTTGCGACCCCTGCTGTAAGGATTTAAAGTCTCCAAACCCCAAAGGGGCAGATCTTTGTCCTATTGGGAGTCAATAAAATGGTAGTTAGGTTTTTTTCTGCATCAGTATCAGATTCTGGTGGCAATCTCAGTCATCCTGCATTGTGGTCTGGTTTGAACTCCGGAAATGACTGCCCTGGTTTGAGGTGAGGGCCACGGTGCTTCAGTGGTAGACCTCTCATCGTCTTTCACCGGGAAGACCCGGGTTTGATTTGCAGCCAATGTGCCCCAGACTGTCAGTGAAGGTTTGTGTGTTGCTACGACACTGAGGCTTCAGTGGTGTTTCCAGACTGAAACAGAATAATGAAGAAAGACCTGATCATCCCCATCCACACATTGACCTATGGCCCACCACTGTTGGCTTCCTCTCCCAGTCCTGGTGGTAGCACAGATTGGCACAGTTTGCTCCACTGCCCATGAGGTGCCCATGAGAGGCTGAGTCGACAACCACAGTCAAGATCAACAGCTTAAACTCCATTCTGGGTCTATGGAAACAAGAACAACCTTCTGAAATGAGGTCACATTGCTATTTAGGACTGGGAGGATGCCTTTGTGATATGGATTGCACTCTGGATCCCGAGGGGGACTTTTAAACACAGCCACATAGCAGCTCCGGAAATTGTCATAGTGAGAAGGCAGGTTAAAAAAAAAAAAAAAAAAAAAGCTTTTACTGGCTTGCTCAAAGGAGGCTGCGGGTAGATTGTGGGGTGGAAAACTCCTCTGGAAATGAAAAGTTTTTTCCTTACATATGCATCATTTCTTCTGGTCCTGAAAGAAACACAAAGCAGACGAGAGAAGGAAACGGAGACTAGCAGTCATCTTGTTGGTATTCCCACAGCACCCCCTCCTTAAGCACTTGCTGCCATCTCATCCAACTCCACTCAGTGTATTTCCACCCGGCAATGATGCAGAAATGTCTGCGTACTCCAGTTTGATTGTAGTCGGGCAACGTTTATGGCTTTGACATTCAACTGAGCATGGCAGGACGTCTAGAAACAATTATAACCAGCACCTGCTCTGTCTGTGATGTGGGCAGGCAGTGACGGATTCCCAGCCTCTGGAACACTAGTGTTCCCTCCCAGCTCAGGATAATGACGGTGACACTCGGCCCCCTTGTTGTCTGGGGAGCTCAAGGAGCTCTCCTCTGAAACCTCAACTTATGGGCATTTCTTTAAGTGAAGACATCAAATTAGTGACTGGAAAGGAAGGCGTAGGAGATGATTATTGGCCACAAGACAAGCCTCAACCGCCTCCAGAGAGCATGTCTCCTAAGTACCAAGTTGGCGGTGACAGCTAGGGGGCCCTGGGTCACCGGGTGGTGTTGAGCGGGGACTCTGGGGCCCCAGCGTGGGACGCTGGCGGGTGCAAGTTCAAGAGGGTCAGGGGCTGATGCCTCCCCATGCCCCTGCCCTCCCCCAGCAAGGGCGCTCTGGGGTGCTGGGTCCTTGAGGCCCCGGCTGGCGGGGCCGCCCACGGTCAAGGCTTCGGGCACAAGCGCGGGTGCGCTGAGGCCTGCGCCTTCCGGGGGTCTGGGCTCAAGCAGGTGGTCGCGGCGGCTCCGCGGGCGGGCGGGAGCCCAGCAGGATGACCAACGACCCCCGGCGCGTCGCCGGCACCCAGCGCCTGGGCGTAGAGGCGGGCGGGGGGGCTGCGCTCCGCTGCCGCCAGGGCCCCCTCCTTCCGCGCCCCCCCCCCGCGCCAGGTGAGCCCGGCCTGGGCCTCGGCTGGCAGCGGGGCTGCCCTCTCGCCGCCCTCCAGCGCCCCTCTCGCCGCCCTCTAGGGGCCGGGCCGCGCCGAGCCGGGCGGCCGCCGGCCGTGGCTGGGGGTTGGGAGGGGCGGGGGTCACGGGCGGGTCGCTCGTTCGGCCGCTGGCGGGGGGCGTGGCCGGGCGGCCGCGCACGAGGCCAGGCCAGCGGCCGCCATGCCCTCGGGCTCAGACTCCGACTCCGGATCGGCTTGCCCTGGCGGCGGTGGCGCCGTGAGGAGGAGTCCGCCGCCCGCCTGCTGCCTCCTGGCGGCTCCAGAACTCCAGCCCCCTCTCTATCAGCCTCTCACTCCGTCTCAATACGTCTCAAGATGGCGGCCAATGTGGGATCGATGTTTCAATATTGGAAGCGCTTTGATTTACAGCAGCTGCAGGTCAGGCTTCTCTCTCGGCCTCTCGCTCGGGGGTGGGGGCTGCGGGCGGTCGCGGCGTCCCCGGGGGGCGCCGGGCTGCCTTGCCGCCGGGGAGCCGCGGCGGAGGGGAGTAGGGGGGTGCCGGGGAAAGCGGGGCCGACTCGGGGACAAGTCCCTCTCACTCCCCGGCCCCCATTGATAACTCGCTTGATCGGAAATTGATCCTCTTTGTTCAATTCATCGATCAGCCCAAGATGGCGCCGGGAGCCGCCGCCGCCACCGCTGCCCCTGGTGTCTGCCCCCTCCCCTGGCGCCCCCCCCCCATGGCCCCGAGCCGCCGCCGCCGCCGCGGGACCGGGGAGGGGGCGGCACCGGGCGCCCGCGGGGTGCGCAAACAAAACGAACTTGAGGAAAGTTGTGTTTTTCTTTGCTGTCTCATACCCTGTATTCTTTTATCTCCTCTCTGAGATCCTTCTGTAAGGGGATGTCCAGTGCACTGCAAATAGGTTTTGGGTCTATACCCGGCCGTCCCCTCTCATTCTCCATGATAAGATTTTTTTGTTCTCATGATGCCTGTTGCCTTATCCCTTTGAAACTTTGTGATCACACAGGTTGGTATGCTTCCTCCATGTGGGCTCTGTTGCTTCTGAGCTACATGGTTGCTTCTTTACCTTCAAGCCTTTAAGACCCCACACGCTATATCTTTTGGTAGCTGGACACCATCGGCTTTCTTCATCACATTTGCTTATGCAGCCGCTTTGTGGTCAGTGATCGTGTAGGGAAGGTGAGCATCGTTTAATGCCAATTTAATAGAACAATGTTCTTGCAATGAACGAGTCCTTGAGCGGAGGCCCTATGTCCATCTGCTACCTTAATACTAAATCTATAAACATATGGACATAGATCTATTTCCCCATGCCCCTTTGTAAATATATGTACATGCCTTTATTTAGACATCTATAACTGGCCCTTGCTTCCCAGCTCACTCTTCTATACCCTTTGATTTTCCTCTTGTGCCCACTGTCATGCTCAGTCTTCCTTTGGGTTTCAGTAATTCCTCTTGGTTACATTACCCTTGATCACGCCCTACCAGGCCTCCTGCATCCCCCTCACCACCGATTTCCATCACTTTTTGTTCCCTTGTCTCTGGAGTTCTTAACACCACTACCTTTCTTCCCACCTCCCTCTCTCGCATGTCCTCCAGGATGTGCAGTTCCGTTTTTTTTTCTCCTCCAGATTGTTCGTTCAGCCTATCTTATTTAGACAGACCTGTAGAGGCAATAACATGCACAAAAACAAGAAAGAACAAAACCAAGCAGCAAAATAAACAAAACAACAAAAATCCAATTACAATAAAAGAAAACAAAGGTCAACAAGATAGAAAAGCTCATAGATAGTTTAAGGACTATGTGTTGGCCTTTAGAAGTGTTTTCTAGTCCAGTCTTTTGGGGCACCAAACCCTGACCCTAAAGTCCACCTTTAGCATTTCCTTGGGATCTTGCTGCTCCTTTTACTTGCTCTTCTGCTGTACCCCCTTAGTGTTATGCCTCGGTGTAGCGAGATCAGTTTGGGGGTAATTCCCACACTGTGTCTCCAGTGTTGTCCCCTCTAGGGCTATGGGTCTTTGAGGGACGTTGTGTCTCGTCGTGGGGCTGGCCATGTGGTCTTCTATGTGAACTGACTTCTCTGAGTGGGAACATCATCCTCAAGGTCTGGTGGGACAGGATGTGCTCCACTCTCCCCTTCTCCCCTTCATCTCTGTGTGCTCTGATCAGATAATGTCTCTGTCCAGGAGATGCAAATTCAATGCTATCCTCTGAAATAAAATCTTTGGGAGGGGTTGTGGGGAATATCTGCTCAGATCTTTGGTGTGTCCAGGAGAGAGGGACTGCTCGGCTGGGCACAGCCACGAGGGGCTCAGAACTCTGGCTCCAGAAAATGGTTGTAAGTTTGGCTTTGTTTTTAACCAGTTGTGTGCCTCTGGGTCAACACCTGTGTTTTTTTGAGTTAGTTTTCTGATCCGAAAAGTAAAGGTACTCCATTGTCCAGACTCCCATGTCACCAAGTGATCGATAGGGGCTAACCAGAGCCTGATTCAAATAGTGTGGATCTGTTAGGTGCCTTCTAGACCTGGGGTGGCGATTCTGAGCCCAGGACAACAATAATGTCCGAGAGGTGATATAGGTGGCTCCATATTGAAACAGGAAGACCACTGTGGAGATTTTGTCCTTCCACTGATGGCCACAGGCCACCGCCTCACGTCCTGCAAAAACAGTTTCCATGGCTCAACAGCCAAGCCAGGGGCCAGTGCCATAAAAATCATATGGCTAACTGGGACAAAGGGCAGACAGATATTTTTTATCATGATGTCTTGAGAAACCCACCTAACCTCCATGCAAATCTTCTGGTGTGAGTTATTTTTGGAAGCAATCATATGCTGACAGTAATTCAAATCTTTCCTTTTGACAATTTGCCTGTACTCTTTTCTGAACCTGAGAAGGTAATCCCTGTGTCCACTAAGAAATTGACTGGCTGGCCTCCTACTTGGACAGTTAGCCTGGGATCCTGGGGACCAAGTGAAACAGAGCACTGACACCTTCATTCAGCTTCTTCAAGCATTATTGTCTCTTGATTGGGATTTTCTAGGTGTGGATGAGGCCCGTCCTCTCTATTGGAGGGTTGTCTGCTTCTCCTGGGGTATTCAAGGCACTGATTTTTCCAATGTCCTTCTTTCCTGCAGTAGGCACATTGATCCTGCCCCATGGCTTGGCGGTGCCCACAGGTCAGTCTCTCCGTAAGTGGGCCATGCTCTCCTTTTCCTGAGTCTCTGGGGTTTCTCATGGCAATTACTAGTATTTTAACTAGTTTCTTTGTCTCTGTCGTGGTAGGATCATCTCTGTTGTTACACACCCGCTGAGCCACTTGTACCAAATCACTAAGATTTTTCCCGTCAAACCCTTCCCACTTCTTTTTCATGTCTGAGGCAGACTGAGTAATAAAGGCAATACTTATTGCCCTCCTGTTCTCGGGGCCTCCAGGCCGTTAGGGATATAAAGCCCGTAGGCTTCCATCAGTCACTCTAAAAAGGCACGCAGACATTCTCTTGTAAGAGCCTGAAAATTCTCACTGACCTTAGATAAATTCATAGGTTTTCTAGCTGTTCCACTGAGGGCCTGCAAGAGAAACTGGTGATACCTGGTTAGGCCTTCTGTGCCTTGCAAGGAGTTTGGATCTCACATTTTTCGTGCAGTGGCAAAAAGAGTTTCCCTCACATGGGGAGTGCCTGCTGTCTGACCATCATGTCCATTGACTGCTTACTGGGCCTCTCTCTGGCAGGGCTACTGTACCTGTGTTGTGAACAGCACCTGGAGAAGTTGCTGGCAATTTCTGGAGGTGGGCTAATGCATATGGAAAACCGTTTCTATCAAGGAATCAGACCTGCTTTGTCAGAAAAAGGGATTTTGTTGATTCCAATTATACAAATCACTGGAATACAAGGGGATATATACCCAAAAAGGGACTCAGGGGTCTTCCCCAGGTGTTGGGGCTGCTTGCCTTGAGTGTAGAATGGCTGCTGCCGAATCATCCTTCTTGGGGGGTGGGGCGGTCGAGATCCCATACCAGCCCTAGTGTATGTTGGGGTGTGGACTCAGAAAAGAGTTATGAGTATTTCTCTCTCTCCAGCCCCATGCACCTGACAGGGTGGCAGTGATAATGAAGGGTCGTAAGCTAGTTCTCCCACTCCCAGAGTCCTCCTGCAAAAAGGAATAAAGCCGAGACGGAGGGGTATGGGGAGGGGTTGGGGAAGGGCAGCCTCCACCTTAGTGGTTTTAGGACCTTGTGTCTATTTTTTTTCGGGTCCTGCCATGTTTCCTGAAATCTTGAAACAAGAACCCTTTCTGTTGCAGGAGGAAGTAAGTCTTTTGTTTATGCTGGCTTATTAGTGGCAATGTCATTCCACGCATCAAATTTAGGGATCAGATAGGGATGTCCTGGTTCCCCATAAACATAACTATGAACTCTGAGAAATAGGGGAAGGGAAAACGAGTCTTGCATGGGCAAATCAGGAACTCCTTCTGTCCAATCACCTTTAAACAAATTGCGGAGTCTCCAGGCTTTAGGGCTGAAACTACATTCTCTTTGTGAGCGCCTAGAGCAGGGGTCCTCAAACAATAGCCTGTGAGCCACATGCGGATAGCCGAGGACCTTGATCCTGTCCGCCGAGTGTTTGTGCCCCGTTTGTTTGTGTGTTATTTTTTTAAACTTCAAAATAAGGTATGTGCAGGAAGCATAGGAATTTGTTCATAGTTTTATTGAAACGATAGTTCGGCCCTCCAACTGATCAGAGGGACAGTGAACTGGTCCCTGTTTAAAGAGTTTAAGGACCCCTGGCCTAGAGAAATCAGAAATCCGTAGTTCTGGGGAGAGCACTCCTGTTAAGGAGGTTTCCTTTCTAAGCAAGCCCAGACAGTGGCAATTGGATCTCGGTGCACCTCGAAATGTTGTAGCCACTCTCCATTCCCAGAAAGAAAACTACTCCGACCGCTGGCAAGTTCAACAGAAAAAGTTTTTTTTCCTGAGCAGCCCCAGTCTAATTGTCCAAAGGTTTTTATACTTTTGCAATGTGCAGGTGTGCAAGCAGGCAGAGTAGAGAAGCAGGGTGTTGCAGTTAGTCATTCTTAGTTGAACAAAGACTGCTCTGGTCGCTCTCGCGAATCTTCTGAGCATCCATATCCTTTGGGACATTCCCTTGGGCACATCTGCACAGCCTACCTCCCCTATATCAGCTAGTTCATTTACAGTTCATAGCTACTTTATTTACTTTACATGGTGCCTTCTGTCAGCTCATAATGGCTTCACTCTTGTCAAGGCTGTTTAAGCTTTTCCCAGAGATCCTATATAGCCGCCATTGTGGCCATGGGGAAACGGGGCCTGTGACCCTGGCCAAGATGGTGCCCACCAGCCCAAACATGTGGAAGGGCACTGCCTAGGGAGCTGGTTGAATAGACCTGGGAGTTAGCCCTGCCTTGTCCTGGGAGCCAAATATTTCCCTTTTCCCCTCCATTCCCTTTCTCCTGGCTTTTCAAACAAGCTGCTTTAGCCCTATAATGCCCAGCACAACATTTTTATAACATTTAATTGAAACTTATCTAGTACCAAACTTATAAATTATCAATGTGACAATTTGGTTACATTTCAAAAACATTGCACGTTTTATATATTTGAATGCCATATATACATATTGATAACTATGAAAGTAAAGAATAAAAATGTTTAAAATTATTTCCTGAATTTAAAACTTGAGGCGTTATAGTGTTAGTGTTCTACCAGTGTAGGTTTGTTCCTTGTTACAGGCTGGTTTTCCGTGGCCCAGGCTTAGACCAATGGCATATGGAACCCTTCCTGTGTAACTGTTACCTTTAGGCTTTCAGTGTTGCTGCTTAAGGCACTTTTGGGGAAAGCTCTTACTACACAGTTCCACTGCCACGATGTTCCAGACAGAAATTCCAATTCCCTTAAGGTTCCCTGAGCTTCCAGATGCCCCTTCCCTTCAGAGATTTGAGAGTCTGCTCCCGCCAGCAGGCATCTTGGAGGGCCGTGGGGCCATTCCAAGCAGTGGTTCTCCTAGCTTGTCTAGAATAATGGTTGGACTTAAAGTCGACCTCAGTGAGTTGTCTTTGATCCCTTACTTCTTGCTGGGGCATCTTCCTGAGGCAACAGATTCAGGGCAATAAAGGGCTCGCTCTCAAGTGGGGTTTATTGACCTTGAGGCAGCAAGCTCTACATAGCCTTCTTTTGTGCTTTCTAGATGGGACTTAGCAGCTTCATACTCAGGAATTGCCCCCTTGCATGAATCCTGTCCAATTGGGATAGAGTTGACACAGAGGCTAGACAAACAAAAGCTGATACACTATGCAACTTTATTTGAGAAAGGAGAATGGTGGCCAGAGAATGGTACACTTTCCCTTCTAACCCTGATTCACCTGGAACAGTTTTGTAAAGTGATTGGAAAGTGGGCCGAAATGCCAGAAGTTACAGCATTTCTCCTTTTGAGGAGCAGTAGAGACCTTCATCCCCAGTGCACCCAGGAACCCCTAAGGCAGGCATCCTCAAACTGTGGCCCGTGGGGCACATGTGGCCTGACGACATTTATCCCACCCTCAGGGTGTTTTTGCTGCCTCTGCATGTCCTACTTAGTAGCCGATTCGTGCAATGTGCATAGGAATTTGTTCATAGTTTGGTTTTTTTTAACTATAGTCTGGTGCTCCAACGGTCTGAGGGACAGTGAACTGGCCCCCTGTGTAAACAGTTTGAGGACCCCTGCCCTAAGGGATCCTGGACTTAGGGGTTACTAATCTCCCAGCCCTGAAACATCCCTGAACATTCTACCCGTTGTAGGAGGCACCATGGGAATTTGGTCTCTGGGTAATTTACAAGTCTTTTATTCAATTTGAAGCCAAGAAAATTAAAAATGACTCAGACACTTACTTTCTTTTGATCCCTGTTGACTCCCGCTGTAGTATTCCAATATTACAATTTAACGCTATAACGCATGACCTTTTCATTCCATTCAATTAAATGTGTGTGTATAGATAGATAGATAGATAACTATGAAAGTAATTAATGAAAACAAAATTTGTTTGACCAAAGTTAATAATTGAGGGATAATAGGATTAAATAGAAGCATGGTTCTTAGCAGTGGGTCCAAACATTAGGATCATAAATGAAACAGTGATCTCAGTGCACCCAGTAGTTCCCAAACCCTGTACCCTCATAGGGGAAATTGTGGATGCTTTTACTCCCGTGCCTATACTTAGAACGAACAAACACACATGCCTGATAATCCTAAGATTTTTTTTGTTTCCTGTGACACTCACCTAATTTCAAGGGCACTGCCACCTCACAAGTCTAGCCTTGTCTCAGTTAAACTGTTCACCCTTTTGTCCGTTTGTTTGTTTTTCCAGAAGTTCTCATGTTACCAAGCCCTCTGAACCAAGTGTGCCACCTCTAGGACCACCATCTCCTGGACCACCTCAACCTTATCCATCCTAGACCTGAATGGACAACCCCTCCCAGCAGAGTAGAAAGGGTATGGACCCAAAGCCCCACTTCACCCTTTTGCCAGCAGGAAGTACCTAAAGATGTCGTCGCCTTGTACCCCAAAGATTTGGGTCCATATCTCTTCAGGGTGTAAATTTTAGGTAGCTAGCATAGGGACTAGGTTGTCCATGATACATGCTCAGAGGGCCAAGCTAGCCACCCAGGAAAGAGTGGCACACCGAGCGTGCTCAGAGGTCCAGGTTTCCAGTCAGGAAGGCCAGGTACACCTGGGTGGGTGCTGCACCCACATTGACCCACCTAGGCCAAATAAATTCAATTCAGCCACTGGGGTCCACCAGGGTTGCCTACCATGCATCCCTATCTCTCCTAAAACACAATTGGATCACAAACCTGGCTTTGGCGTGAATTCTTTCTCATGCAGAGCCAAGGACCAAGGTATATCTGTCCACAGAGAGAAAAACCTAGGAAAGCTCTTTGGAGGCAGCAGCACTGCACATGAGTGGCTATTGGATACTGTTTAGATGCATGGCTTTCTATTTGGAACTTTTTTTTGTCTCACCTGAATGGAAAGGAAGAGGTAATACTTCTGGATCACACAGTATCCATGTCCACAAATGAGCTGCTCATTCCACAGTCCTGGCAGTGCCTTTTGAAAACCCTCTGCTTTAGAATGTCACTCCTTGAAGATGGCAGTGGGAGTGGCTGGGGCCAAGTATGCTGCCTCTTACTCCCAGTTGCAGGTTTCTGGATGCTGATTGTATCTCTTACAGCATCAATTAGTGGGCTTGTTGTCTGCCTCAGGCTTTGTTCACAGAGATCCTCCAGCTAGGTGGTGGTGTGTGCGCATAAGCAGAGGCTTCCTGCCAATCCCCCATGAGTAGTAGAGCTCCCATGGTGTGGACTCCATGAAAGCCGTGCTCCAGCCAGCATGCTTACAAAGGAGGGTGGGCCCGACAGGACAGGAGGGCCATTGCCCCTATGGAATGACCTCAGAACCCCGCCTCCCTCCCTGTCCAGCTCCTGGGACTATGGGCCCTAAGCTTCATGCCTGACTCAGGAATAGACACAGGGTGAGGCAACTCCAGGAGGTGATTTTGCTGATCTAATCCAGCCTGAGATCATCCTTGCATGTGCCCTCTGTCCAGACCTTTTTTTAAATTGTTCATGCAACACTAACCACAATGCATATATACATCGGTTGTGTAAAGCACATTTGTACATTCATTGCCCTCATTATTCTCAAAATATCCACTCTCCACCCCACCCAAGCCCCTGGCCTCAGCTCCTCATTTTTCCCCCTCCATTCGAGCTACCCTTGATAATTTACTAATTATTTTCTCATATCTTGCACTGTCTGATGTTCCTTCACCCACTTTTCTGTTGAGGTTAAATGTAGATCCCTGTATACGGTTTCCGTTTTCCAACCTACCCTCCCTCCACCCTTCCCGAGTCTGCACTCATAACACTGGTCCTCAAGGGCTCATCCACCCTGGATTCCCCATGTTTCTTGTTCCTATCTGTCCAAGTGTACATTCTCTAGTCTAGCCTGATTTGTAAATTAGAATTGGGATCATGATAGTGGGAGATAGGAAACATGTAGGAACTAGGGGAAAGCTGTGTTTCATCGTTATTATCTGGTACCTGTCTTGGTTTATCTCCTCCCTGACACCCTTCTGTTAGGGATGTCCAGAGGCCTGTAAATGGGCTTTGTGTCTGTACCCAGCACTCCCCGCTCATTCGCAATGATAAGATTTTTTTTTGTTCTGATGATGCCTGCTACCAAATCTTTTCAAAACCTCATGATCACACAAGTTGGTATGCTTCTTCCATGTGGGCTTTGTTTCTTCTGAGCTAGATGGGCGCTTGTTTTCCTTTAAGCCTTTAAGACCTCACATGCTATATATTTGATAGCTGGGCACCATTAGCTTTCTTCACCACATTTGCTTATGTACCTGCTTTGTGTTCAGTGATCGTGTAGGGAAGGTGAGCATCATAGAATGCCAATTTAATAGAACAGTATTTTTGCAACGAGGGAGTCCTTGAGCAGTGGCCCAATGTCCATCTGCTACCTTAATACAAAACCTATAAATATAGGGACATAGATCTATTTCCCCATGCTCATATATTTAAATATGTACATGCCTTTTTTTAAACCTCTATAATTGACCCTTGCTTCCTAGCTTGCTTTTCTATTCCCTTTGATTTGCCTCTTGGGCCCACTGCCATGCTCACTTTTCATTTGTGCTTCAGTAATTCAGTAATTCCTCTTGGTTCAATTGGTTCCATTTCCCTTGAACACTCCCTACCAGGCCTCCTACATCCCCCTCACCACCGATTTGCATCACCTGTTCTTCCCTTTTCTCTGAGTTTCTTAACACCACTAACTTTCCCCACACCTCCCTCTCTCCCATGTCTCCCCAGAAGTGTTGGTGCTGTTTTCTCTCCTCCAGATTGTTCGTCCAGCCTATCTTATTTAGTCAGACCTGTAGATGTAATAACATACACAAAACAAGACAGAGCAAAACCAAGCACTAAAAGCAACAAAACAACCAAAATCCAATGACAATGAATGAAAACAACTCAACAAGAAAGAAGTGGCTCATCGTTAGTTCAAGGTCGGTTTGTTGGCCTTTAAGAGTGTTTTCCAGTCCAGTCTGTTGGTGTACCAAGTACTGGCCTCAAAGTCATCCTTTGGCATTCCCTGGGGACTTTGATGCTTCGTTTTCTTGCTCTTCTGCTGTACCCCCTTAGTGTTATGCCTCGGTGTGGCAGGATTAGTTCGGGCGCATTTCCCACACTGTGTCTTCAGTGTTGTCCCCTCTAAGGCTATGGGTCTTTGAGGGGTGTCTTGTCTCATCGTGGGGCTGGCCATGTGGTCTTCTATGTGGACTGGATTCTCTGAGTGGGAACATCATCCTCAAGTCCTGGTGTGCCAGGATGTGCTCCACATTTCCCTCCTCCCCCTTCATCTGCTCCATGTGCTCCGATCAGATATGTCCCTCTCTCAGAGCTGCAGCTTCACTGCCACCTTTGGAAATAAAATATTTGGCATGGGAAGGTGAGTTGGGTGGGAGGATCTGCTCAGATCATTTGATGGTTCAGGATAGATTGACTGTTCGGCTGGGGACAGGTATGTGGGGCTTAGGGCTCTGGCTCCCAACACTGGTTGTGAATATGTCTTTGTTGTTAACCAGTTGTGTGCCTGTGGGTCAACACCTGTGTCTTTTTGAGTGAGTTTTCTCATCTGCAGAGTAAAGGTAATCCATTATCCAGACTCCCATGTCACCAATTGATTGAGAGGCACTAACCAGAGCCTGATTGAAATAGTGTGTACCTGTCAGGCGTGTTCTAAAAACACCTTAAAAGTCGTAAAAACACTATAAATGCCTTAAAAACCCTAAAACGTCTAAAATATTTCTAAAATGCTAAGACCACCCCTAAAGACCCTCTAAAACATCTTAAGACCATTAAATACATGGTAAAAGGCTTTCTAAAACAAGCTAATGCGCCATAAGTCTTAAAAAAAAAAACTCCTTACGTCCCGAAAACATAATAAATGCCCTAATATTATGCAAATGCCTTAAAACGCAAAATAAAGAACACGTGAAGCCCTAAAAACACGCTAAAAGTCTTTTAAAACCCCAAGAACATCCCTACAAAGCAACCCGAAGCACTATAAAACCCTGTAAAAGTCCAACAGCCTAATAGACATGAATTCACCATGAAAGCAAAAAATAATCCAACAAAACCCTAAAGCCCTGAAAACCAAAACCTAATCCCCCCAAACACTCTAATGCCTTAAGAAGCACCCTAAAATTTTAACAAAACACTAAAAGCCATAAAAACACATATAAGCCTAATAAACTCCCTTAAACACTAAAATCACCCTAAAAGCCTTAAAATGTCTGAAAAGCCATAATATTCCCTAAAATTCAAATAACACTCTGAAGCCACAAATAACACACTAAATGCCTCCCAAAACATGTGGAACTTCCAAATCATATCCCTAGAAGATTCCCAAACCATGAACTTCCAAAATCACATAAATGCCCTGAAGACAACATGAAAGCCCCAACAAAACATAAAATGCTGGGGAAAAACACATAAAATATTTTAAAATACCCTAAAATCTCTAAGAAACCCTGTAAGATCACTAAAAACACCCCTACCTGCTAAAAAATACCTATACACTCCAAAAAATCACCCCTAAATCCCTTAAAAACTCCCTTAAACCTTATAAAACACCCTTAAAGCCCAAACCACCCTAATGCGCAAAAAAATTAAATGACCCCAAATGACCTTAAAGCCCTAAAAATCACATGCCACAAAAAAATCCTAAATGACCCCAAAATTCCAACTCAAAGCCAGCCTACAAGTCTTTTATGAGAACAGTTTTATCTTTCTACCAAGGAGAAGTTTGTAGGTTCAACCCCTGACCTATGCCCTTACCATATGAAGTTAGTAATCAGTGGTTTTGCAATTCTTTGAAGAAAGATGAGGGTAATTTTATCAGGAGTGAATTAAACTTGTCTAGTGCCTTGAGTAGAACTGATAACTGTACTACATTGAGTCGTCTGGTCAAGGAGCATGGGATATTATCCCATTTGCTGAGGTCACACTTGATTTCTTGTAATTTCTGTAGTTTTCCTCATATAAATCTGTTGTTTTTTTATTCAAGTATAGATATAGATATTTTCATTTACGCTTGGCTATTGTAAATGGTACTACCTGAAAATGTGTATTTCATTAATTATTATTTCTTGATCTATTTCTTCATCCTTCGAAATATTATCAGTTTGTTGTGGTAGATAAACATTAGGACTTTGCATAACTTAGAAATATTACATTTCACAGAAAAATCATATTAATTATGTCGACAGAGCTATAAAAGGAATGTTGCCCTGAATATCTTCAGATATGACAGCTGTTTCATTGAGAAATTAAGCCAGACAGACACAATGTGATGTACATTTTGTTATTTTCATGTGGGTTCCTTCACTCTTCCAAAAAAATTAGGTTCATGAGCCCCTTGGGGAATGAGTTTGAGTTCAGATCAGATGTCTATTTATATATTTGAGTCCTGAAGCCCATTTGATGGACTGTTCTGTTGCTTCCAAAGTAGTCAGTCACTTCCCCACCAATTAGAGAATTTGTCCGAAGCAAAAGTAAAAGTGTGGCGTACGACATTTGACTGCACACCATCTAAAATCACACTCTCATTTGGTGTTGGCAGTTTTACTTGTATTTCAATTGTAAACTACACTTCAGAATCCAGGCTAGTGAAAACGTTTCAGTGGAAAAAATTTGCACACAACTACGTGCAGTTTGTGATTCTGTTGTTCCCAAGCAAGGCTATGAGGACAAAGATGCACAAGCATGGGGGGCACTGCAGACAATGTGTGAAAGTTTCCAGGAGCTCAGGGGTGGACAGCGGCTGCTAATTCTCCCGTGCTGGCAGTGAGCTATGTGGGAGGGCTTTGTGTGAGGTCCCTGTGGGGTCTCTGAGAAGTCTCCATAAAGGATGCTGAGAACTTCATATGAAGTCTCTGTGCGAGGCCTCTGAGTCTCTCTGGAAGTCTCCAAGGAAGTATGTGTGTGAGGTTTCTCTCTCGGGTATGTGTGAGTGTCCTTGTGAGATGTCTGCTGAATTGTGGGGGTTGGGGGGCAGTTGTTTCGCTGAGGTCTCTGCAGGTCTGAGTGGGCTTCCCTTTGTTTGACCTCACAGCACCATATAAGAGGACCTGGTGGCAGGGGAAAGGGAAGGGGCTTGGTCCATGCACCCCTTGCTGTTCTTTCAGGGTCTTCTCTCCATCTCCGTGCACTTACCTAGCACGAACGGTAGGGTTCAGCAGCGGGTAGTCCGGTGTCCAGCTCTTCACTCTCTCTAGGAACACACCCAAGCTACCTGCTACCCAAGAGGCCCCAGATCCAGGCTCTGCAGATCCAGAATCTGATTTTTTACTGCCACAGTCACTCCAGAGGCTGCCTTGGCACAATCAGGACTCCAGAAACAACATCATGCTGCTGTACCAGCAGTCTCTGGGGCCTATGTCCACTTCCCTCCTCCACCACTGGTGTCAGTCCCCACCCACCCCACACACACACTTGGTGTCCTGACTGAGGCATGGAGGTCAAGGCTCAGTGGATGTCTTCCTCGCCATCCTTTACTGTTTAGTTCAGTAAACAGTAAACCCTGGCCCACCAGGGGTGTTCTTTTAAGCACATGAGAATTTACTCTAGCGGATCAACTAATCATATTTTGGGGGGCCCTCCTGCCTTCTTCTATAATCTGGTGCCCAGGAAATAAAACCCTGGGTTAGAAGCACAGAGGAAACACTGACCACTATTGAACTGGTTTCCCTTATCAAGACAGGTGATGTCTAATCTCCGTGCACATCCTGATTTCCCAGGAGTCTCTAGGGGAAGGGAAGGCTGCTCCCAGTTGTGATTTTCTTTGCAGCACTCAGTCCTTAGAAGCCACTCTCTCCGGAGAACATTCCTAGAGCACGTGCACGCGCGTGTGTGTGTGTGTGCGTGTGTGTGAAGATCACCAGCCTGGGGTCATGTTTCCTGAGAACATTCCTAGAGTGTGCGCGTGAGTGTGTGTGTGAAAACCACCAGCCTGGGATCATGTTTCCTGAGAACATTCCTAGAGCGTGTGTGTGTGTGTGTGCGTGTGTGTGTGTGTGTGTGTGTGTGTGTGAAGACCACCAGCCTGGGGTCATGTTTGCTGAGAACATTCCTAGAGCATGTATGTGTGTGTGTGCGCACGCGTGTGTGTGCATGTGAAGACCACCAGCCTGGGGTCATGTTTCGTGAGAACATTCCTAGAGCGCGGACGCGTGTGTGTATGCATGTGTGAAGCCCAAAAGCCTGGGGTCATGTTTCCTGAGTCCTGGCACCCTGTTATTGACTCATCCCCACTCTACCCCACCCTGGCTATCAACTCATCCTTCCCCCAGTCAGGAGATGGAAATCAAGTAAAATAACAGTTTGTCGCCCCACTAAAGATAGTATTGAGAAAGTAACCTTCCCTGCTTGAAAGCTGTGCCTTTGCTATTCAACCCAGTGCTCTCTGTAGGAGATAAAGTTCTGCTGTGGGGGCAGCTAGCTAAAGCTGGGGTGAAGCACCTGGCCGATTCCCCTTTGTAAGCCTGTGTTAGCTCCGCTTGTGTCTTGCGTCATTTCTGGGGATCCTCATGCTCTTTGGCCCCCTTTGCTACGTCCAACGCTTCATATTCTTCTTCACTGTATCCTTCCCTACCCTGTGTCCATGGTGCCTAACCATTAGTGGTTATTACACAGACGCTCATCCTGTACCACTCAGCCTAAGCTGTTGCTCCTTCTCCGGGTTTATATACAGAGGAAGGCATGTGAGCTGTGAACCGGATTTTCCCTTGGTGCAGTGGGTGAGCAGAGTCCCCCGCTGGCAGCCTCCCTAGCAGTTCCCACCCACATGTGTCAGACCTGGGACTTCCATCCTGGAGGTTACCCTAGGCTGGGAGAGAGGCAAAGGTAGCAAAATATGTCATTTCACATTTTGTGACAGGTGTATTGAGGCGGAACCTCCATGCCAAACTTGGCAGCCTTCATCAAATGCACATGTGGGACTTAGACAGGCCGCCACATGTCTCATGCCTGCTTGGTACCATGAGACGCTACTTTGGTCTAAACCTCTTCTGGACCCTCGATGGAATTTCTTGGCTGGATTGCGCCTCTCAAAACCTATCAACTGCAGCCACATAACGTTGAAGACAAAGTAATGGCACCAGGGAACATTCTTCACTGTGTTGGGACCTTCTGAGGTTTTCACAGTAGGGGTGTTACCATAAATCATAAGAGGTGCAAAATGAAGAACTTGGGATGGAAGTGGGTGGGAAACACTGCTGAAAACCTCCTCCAGAGCCCTGCCCTTTGAGAAGTCAGAGCTAGCACTCAGAGAAGGAGACGCAGTATCTAACATAGTTAAAGGTATATTATGCCAACCTCGTCAATGAACTCATGTGGGGTTAATTGAAGGGCAGGGAGATCAATGGCTCTGTGAGCCTAGCCTTTCTGGTCTCTTGCTCTCTGATAGTGCCACCAGGGTGGATATGCATTTGTTAGGTCCCTAAAGCAGCTGGAAAGACTCATTTCCTGGGAGATCCCTGAGGAGAAGCCGCATGGACCTACCCTGTTGCAGCCCTGGTTTCTGCAGCAGCCTCATGGAGAACCTGCCAGCGCACGGACTACAATTTCCTCCTGCAGTCATTGTCTCCCCGTGTGTTTTTGGATTGTGAGGAGGACTTTGTAGATTGGTGTCAGACACATGGGATACTATTGGACTGGTGGTCTTAGATTGAACTGGGTTGGGATGCTTTTCAATGTTCACTTAACCTTTATATAAAACTCATAAAATATGAGTGTATGAATTTTGTTTCTCTAGTCTACACAGACTAACACACATGACACCCCCTCTAGATCCCGCCATGCAGCACAGAAGTCACACTTTAATGTAGGAGGGGGAAAATCTCTATTATGGAACAATGAATATCATGGCTGAGAGAAGCCATTAGCCTGTGCAGAACAGGCTAAAGTGGCTGGCATGGATACTTTCCTACTAATCAGAGCAGAAGAAGCGTCTTCTAATTTGCCAGATAAGACATATTCTCGAAGACAGTGACGTGGGCAGTGGTAAGGGTAACTGGAGTAAGCCCACCTCCTCCGCCTCTGCTGCTGCAAGCTGACTGGGCACACAAACACCCTGGGGGGCAATGCCTGAGTGTGGCTTCTGATATTGAATCCCCTGAACGGACAGAAATTTGTGAATACATCCCTGATACAGGTGCTCGTGGTGGGAAGGCTCTGGCAGTCAGGTATCGCCTGGTGGAGGCAGGGTCTCACACTTGCCACTCTCCTGTGTTCTACAAAGAAAGGAGCCCTGCAGCTGGAGGAACATCCATTAACTGAGGCCTGCGCTTCTTTTCGTGGACATAACGTTGACGCAAGATACTCCTGATGACAGCCTGGTGTCCCCTCTAGGACTTGGCCAACATCTGTCGTGAGCACCTGAGCCTCCGTGACCTTGTTAGGAGACACTGGTTGTCTTTGAAGGGGCCCAAGGCTGTGACCACAGGGTAATACGGGCTTTCCTTTTTGCAAAGGATCACCGTGTCCTGTAGATTTTTTGCTGGAGCAAATCCACTGGACAAAGTGCTTCCTCCATTTTTTGCTGTGGCCCTCAGCAGGAAGCTGTCCCTTCTCTGGTGGGAGCTGTGAGGACTTGATCTCAAGGCACTCAGCCAATGCCTTGTCTTGCACAGGCTGGCTTAACCCACAGACTTGGGAGATGCCTCTTCCCGCTAATCCTTTTCCATGCTCTTCTGGATTGGGCCATTTATGAGTCTCCCTCTTGTCAGTGGGAACAGCATCCTTCCTTCTCCTTGTCGAGGGGTCCTGAAGGTTGGGGCTTTTGAGCTTCTGCTGCCCCATGTAACTTGCTCTAGCCACCACGAAGCCACTTGGCCCTTGACATATTGGCTTATCCCCAGTGAACAAATGCTGGGGGCGGCAATGGACCACCTGAGAAGGCAAAACATTGGTGGCAGTGAGCACATCAGTGGTGCAGTCCTGAAGGAGCCCGTCAACAGGACAGCATGGAGAACCATCCTCTGCCTCTACCTCCACCTGGAGCTTAATCTCACTGCACACTCGTGCTGTAAGGCTTGGCTTTTCAGGAACTGGAGCACACTTTCCAGGTAGCAGGAAACTTTTACTACATCCTAGAGCCTCGAAGCACCCCCGGTCCACATCATTGGTTTGAGATTTTGCCAGCACACTGGTTTTGAAAGTGTCTCTATCGTCTAGCTCTATTGAAGAGGACTTCTTGACCACCACCAACCCTGTCTCTTTGGCTCTTGAAGATGGACATTCAGAGTGCAAAGTGTGGAGAGGGAGGAAACAATTGATCACAAATGGAATAGACTCTGAGTCTCGCCACACAATGTGTGTGTGTGGTCACTGAGGCGGCAACATTATGACTGGGGATGGATACGGTTTGTGCAGCCGTGATTGCCATCCAGAATGTGGCATGCTATTGTGAAAAATGATTTTTTATTCTGAGCAAATCTCTGCTTCCACTTGCTTTAATGCTTCGCCGGAGAGCAGGGGACTCTGGGAGGGGTGGGTGGCGCACAGGGCTGGGCTGACCTCAGGAACTCATGTGTAAAGGGCTTTTTCTCACTTGGAAGCAGGCTGTTCTTTCTGGTAAAGCTTGTTTGTGAACCTTGCCACATCTGCGTCCGAAGAGGGAACTGAAGGTGACAAATGCCACGAGGAGCCCCGGGTACATCTTGTTTCATTTGAATCCCAGTTTTACCTTTCCTCCTTTCTGGGTTCTGAAGCATCAGATGGGTGCCAAACGCTTCCACGGACAACTAAAGCTGAACAAGGTGGAGGCAGATGAAGAGCAACGGGAGGTTGGTGTTTGGGAGACTGAATACTTGGGCTTCCTAGGCCAGTCCAGTTGGTGGTTAGAGCCCTGTTTCAGATTCCACTGTAATCTCCTAGTGTCCAAGGACCAAGTGGCTCCTAAGTCCAGAATTTCTGTTACATGTGTCACCAAGGAGGAGTTGGGCTAAAATGCATTGAAGAATAAAGCAGGAGCTTGGCTTATGAATCCACTCTCTGATTCTGAAATTTCAAAGGCTCCGTGCACAGACATTTCAACACTGAAAGCACAGCAGGGAAAACCAAAGACTTGGGCTTCCTCCTTGTCCCTCTTTTCGGGCTTTTACGGTTTTCCAAGGCGCCTCCCTGAGCCGAGTGTTGTATAGGTCAGGTTTAAAGATGTCCTAGTTCCGAGGGACTTGCTGTTCTGCTTTCTTTTTCAGGGAGACCTGGTTTCTTGTCTTGTGGCCAAACACAGAGCACAGATGTCTGTGGGCCTCCTCCCTTTCCCCTGACCTTTGCTCTCTTCTCTGGATACACTACTGACCTGTTCTCCCTTACAAGATCTGAACTGCTCACAAACTTCGATGAATTCTCATCCTAGCAAGAAGCATCTGAGCATCTTATTAGAGCCTGTATGAGTTCTGTTCTGGATGCTTATTTGTGCAACTTCAGGGTCTGGCATGGAAACATTCCATGTCCACAGACCCGCACAAATAATATAAACTCCAACAGTAGTTTAAGGTTTAAGGTGGTAACAGGGAACGCTGGGGCCTGTGGCTCCTGGTGAACCTCACAGGCTGTCTAAAGGGGCTACTTCCATCTCAATGTAACCATACAGGAATGTAGACCTGTTAGGTAGCAAGACAAGGGGTTGTTCCTCTCCATGCTTAGGGGGCCCCCTACAGGAGGTTGGAAGCCAATGCAGGCTAAAGGGCATGCACCAATTCAAGGCCAAGCCAGGAGAGCTTAATTGACGTCTCACAGCTGAAAGCCCTTAAAAGGCTGGAACCTTCCCTTCAGCTGCTTCTCTGCCTTCCGCTCAGCAGGGCTGGGTGTGCAGTGTCATGAGGGTGCCCGTGTTCAGTTAACTGTAACGCCGGAACCTTCTTCTCTCCTGTATATAAACCCACTCGGATCACCAACCAGGCTTTGGTGTGAATTTCTTTCTAGTGTGTAGCCAAGGACCGAGACATTTCCCACCCGAGAAACCTACAGACCCAGACTTACAATAAACCCATATGTGTGTGTGTGTGTGTGTGATATACACACACACACACACACACACACATATATGGCAAGAGGTGAACAGGTCTAGCCAGCAATGGTGAAGAGGGCCCTGGGATTGAGATTGAGAACGATTCTGAAGTAGAATCCATAACCCTTAGAAATGTATTGGCCTGCTATACCAATCCAATTACCCTCAACCTTCTTCAAAGAATTGGAAAAACTGACCACCAACTTCATATGGAGAGGGAAGAAACCCAGAATTAGCAGAGAACTCCTCAAGAAGAAGGACACAATTGGAGGACTCGCCCTACCTGATTTCAATGCCTACTACACAGCTACAGTGGTCAAAACAGCATGGTACTGGCACAATGATAGACACTCAGACCAGTGGAAAAGAATAGAAAGCCCAGGAGTAAAATCATCAGCATATAGACAACTGATCTTCGACAAGGGTCCCAAAAATGTCAAGTGGGAAGCAGATGCCCTCTTTAATAAGTGGTGCTGGAAACAATGGATATCCACATGTAGAAAGTTGAAATAAGACGTCTACCTCACCCCATGCACAAGAATACACTCAAGGTGGATCACAGATCTAGAAGTCAAACCCCAAACCATCAGGACCATTAAGGAGGGAATCGGGACTAATCTCAGCGTACTGGCCCAGGGAGCACATAGGCTCACTGCAACAGGGAAGGGGACACACACAGGTGAATTGGAAATCGACAAATGGGATCTAATAAGAATAAAATGCATGTGCACCTCGAAAGACTTTGCCAAGAGGGTGACAAGGCAACCCACAGACTGGGAGAAGATTTTTAGTAATGACACATCAGACAAAGGGCTCATTACTAAAATCTACAACACCATCGTGACCTGCAAAAAGAGGAAAACAGTTAACCCCCTAAGGAAGTGGGCAAAAGAAATGAGAAGAACTTTCACTAGAGAGGAGATCAATATGGCCAATAAACATATGAGAAAGTGCTCGAAGTCCCTTGCCATAAGAGAAATGCAAATCAAAACAACCATGAGATACCACCTAACACCCCTGAGGCTAGCCCAGATCAGTAAATCAGAGAGCAACAAGTGTTGGAGGGGCTGTGGTGAAGTAGGAACCCTCCTCCACTGCTGGTGGTCGTGTACATTTGTACAGCCACTGTGGAAAGCAATCTGGCGATACCTAAAGAAAATGGAAATTGATCTACCTCATGACCCAGCCATCCCTCTACTGGGCATATACCCGGTTGAAGCAGCAAATAAAACACGACCAGTCATATGCGCTCCAATGTTTATTGCGGCACAATTCACAATGGCAAAGACTTTGAAACAGCCTAAGTTTCCATCGACAGACGAGTGGATTAGCAAACTTTGGCACATACACACAATGGAGTATTATGCAGCACTGAAAAGCACCGATGAGCACATGAAACACGTTATTTCATGGGAAGAGCTGGAAGGAATTATGTTAAGCGAGGTAAGCCAGACCCAAAGGGACAGGTACAACATGAGTCCCCTGAGGTAAGTACAATCAGCATGACAGAAATAGAAGAATAAACATCCATCCCACAATAAACGGGAGGAAGCATAGATAGTTGGAGGGAGGACAGGCCACACCTAGGGAGGTACATAAGAGCCCAGCATAAAGAAGGGGTAGTGGGGTAGGGAGAGGGAGAACCGGGAGGGGGAGAATCCGAATGGATGGTATGGGGGGGGGCAGGGTACTAACCCACCCGGGGGAGAGTATCGGTTATATCCCCACAGATTTGGAACATGCATACGGACCCCAACACGACACACCAAACAAGGAGGACAATGCAAAGTACAGAGGTCTACACAAAGAGGCTGGACGACAAGCCGGCCCAAACCAGAATTAGGCCGACCCCCACACTCGAAGGGAATACCACAGAAAACAAAAATAGATTGTCTGGAGTGGGAAAGGAACTGACCCACCACACCACATCCAGAAGGAAGCTGAAACAAAAGAAGGAGAAAGGACATAGTGGAGTACACCTGAGTCCACCAAGCCCAAAGTCGATAGACCAGCTAGAAGAGCCCATCATACAGAGAGGACCATTCAGCTGACCACACTACGAGATATGACATCCTGCACCAACACATGGCCCTACACGGGACAGCACCTGAGACACAATGGGGGATGGGCAACTGAGCTGACCCCGCCACACTGAGGCAAACACTGGGGACATGCAATGGAGCAGCGGAGGAAGCAGAGCAAAGGGAGCCCGAGGGAGTAGAAAGGATGGTCTTCTGGGCCAGGACGTGGCGCCTCACAAGCTACACCTAGAAAACACTCCTAAAGGCCAATGAAAGGACCTTGAACTACTAGCAATTTTTTCTTTTAATATTTGCTATCTTTTTGTTTAGTCTTTTTAAATTTGTTTTGTTTTTTTACCCAGTAAATTTTGTATGCTAGTGGCTTTTCTGCTTATCAGCGTGTCGATGTTGCTTCTGTCAAAGCCATGTTCTTATGGGCCACTTGGGCGCAGTCAAAGTCATATCCATTTGTATGCACGTATTACTATGTCAGCAGGTCCACCTAGACAAGATAGGCTGGACAAATAATGAGAGAAGAAAACAACAGGACCAACGGTCCTGGAGGGACATGAGAGCGTGGGAGGTAGGGGAAGGGAGGAGGTGTCGCCCAACACAGGGACAAGGGAACAGCGAATGGTTCAAAACCAGAGGAGGGAGGGGAGGGGAGGACTGGAAGGGAGTGACCAAGAGCAAGGTAACTGAGAGGAACTACTGAATCCAGAATGAAGGCTAAACATGGTAATGGGTCGGGAGGAAAGCGAAAGGAAATAGAGGAAAGGAGTAGGAGGCAAAGTGCATACAGAGAAGCCTAAATACAGACATGTACATATGTAAACATATTTATGATTATGGGGGCAATAGATTTATATGCATATATTTATAGGTTCAGTAGTAGGGTAGCAGATGGACATTGGGCCTCCTCATGCATAATCCCCCAATACAATAGCACCTCACCCTGCTAAGCAGCCATTGCAGGATACCCATCTTCCCGACATGATCACTGAAGACAGCCGTGTGTGTAAGCAAATGTGGTGAAGAAAGCTGATGGTGCCCGGCTTATCAAAAAAAGATATAGCGTCTGGGGTCTTAAAGGCTTGAAGGCAAATAAGCGGCCATCTAGCTCAGAAGCAACAAAGCCCACAGAGAAGAAGCACACGGCCTAAGCGAATACAAGGTGTTGAATGGACCATGTAGCAGATACAAAGGAACAAAATCAATCATTGTGTGATCACCTCTCTCACATAATGGCTGAAGACGAAAGTGTGCATAAGCAAGTGTGGTGAAGAAGGCGGATGGTGCCCGGCTATTGAGAGATATAGCGTCTGGGGACTTAAAGGCTTGAATGCAAACAAGCGGCCATCTAGCCCAGAAGCAACCGAGCCCACACGGAAGCAGCACACCAACATAGGTGATCATGAAGGACAGAGGAGACCAGGTCTCCAACATCAAAGGTGGGGTGGTGGTGAGAATCACATCACCGTGAAAGAGGGGGAGTGCATGATGGGGACCCAACGCCCACCTGTAGACAGCTGGACACCCCTTCCAGAGGGGTAGTGAGGAGGAGATGGGCCACTCAGGGTTCAGTGTAGCAACAATGAAACTCAAAACCTTCCTCTAGTTCCTGAACGCTTCCTCCCCTCCCAATCATCATGACCCCAATCCTACCTTGCCTTGTGGACCTGGTTATACCAGAGGATGTACAGCGGTGCAGTGGGGATCTGGAGGCACAGGGAATCTAGGACAGACGAACCCCTCAACACCAGCTGTGGGAGTGGCGACACCAGGAGGGAAGGGCATGTAGAAAGGGAGAACCGATCTCAGAGATCTATGTGTAACCTCCTCTCTGGGAGATTGGCAAGGGGGAGGCGGGTGAGGGGAGACGCCGGGGAGTGTAAGATAAGATGTAATAATTATTTATAAATTATCAAGGAACCAGGGGTGGGATCGGGGAGGGAGGGGGATGGGGGAAAAAAAAAGGGAAACCGAGCTGATTCCAGGAACCCAAGTGGAAGGTGAATTATGAGAGTGATGAGTGCAACGAATGTATAAGGGTGCTTTGCTCAATTGATGTATGTACAGATTGTGATAAGAGCCTTATGAGCCCCAATAAAACGATTAAAATAAATAAATAAATAATGAAAGAAAAAAAAAAGAAATGTATTGGCCTTAAGGGAGGGGCAAAGAGGGCTGGATTGAGAAAGTCTGTGGCATCCAGTTCTGACTTGACTTTTGGATCCAGAATCTTTCAGGAGTCATGGCCTTGCCCTCCAGCCAGAACTTCCAATAACCGTCTTCTCAGAGCCTTGTTAAATTCTCATAATACGTTACACCTGCCATCCTGTGAGCAGCTACCAAACCCAGGCACTTTTTTCTTTCTTTTTTTTTTTTTTAAACAGGAACAATAAAGTTTATTGAACCGTAGCTTAGTACAGGCGCTGGGGTTTCCCCACGGTGCTCTTAATGTACAAAGCATGGATATTCTGCCAATTCTTCTTCAGCAGCGAAACCAAAAAGTTGACAGCCAAGTGGATGTTGTACACGAGTTCATCATCTGTCATCTTCACATGGCCAACTGCCACTGCCAGACACAGCACCTTCTTCATCTGGAACTTGACGGTGGACTTCACCTCGTCGACCTTGGCCACCATGTTCTCATTGTGGGTCAGCAGGGAAGGGAATTTCCCGGCCTTGTTCAGGCCCGGGCCCAGAATTCGAGGAATCTGCTTGATCAGGGTCTCTGAGGCCAAAAAGGCATCATACTTCTTGACCAGCTTTCTGACCAACTTCTTATTCTTGTTGAGCTTCTTGAGCGCCTCGATGTCCATGTGGGGGATCTCCACGGCCTTCGCTTGTCACAGTGCTGCTGGTCCCCAAGGACACACACTGAGAACTTGGGGCACGGGGTGGACTTAAGCCTGACGGTGCCAGAGAAGCATTTGTCCTTCTGAGAGTCGTAGTTCTTCAGGCTGATCTGCAGCTCCACCGTCTCCAAAAACTTCCGGCGCTTGCGCTGCTTCCTGTGCAGGACTTCCCGCACCGCCTCGTAGAGGGTGTCGCGAGAGACTTTGGTACTCATGGTTCCTAGCGCTGCGGCAACCGGAAAAGAGACCCAGGCACCTTTTTCAAAGACAAGCTCACTCTCTCTACCCTTAAGAGCAGGTAGTTTTTGGATGATGGATATGAGATACCACAGAAGGCAAATCTGTAATCTTCCATGATGCCCAAAACATGCTGTCACAACCAGGACCCATGACAATCCCTCAGTTTCCTAAATTGCTTCACTGTTGCTTTTTAATTAATATATGACATTAACTTGTCATATATTGATAACAGGGAGGACCCTGAACTAGATGAATAAATTAAAGCTCTCCTCATCCTGTGCTTTTATATGAATGTGTTAATTATTTTTGTCATTAGGGAGAATGATGGAGGGATGGAGCAATACCAAACGGAGTTTGACAAAGTGTTGTGTTTGCTGCGGGAAACATGGTGCGTGTCAGATACAATCCGTCACCCAGTGAGTCTGCAATTAACACCAAGGGACCAAGGTAGGATTCCCGGTAATAAATAGCCTTCCTCCCAGATGATAGTAGAGACCCAGCAGGACCCACTGTTGTGTTGTAGCAGTTGTACACGGGACCTTATGGGAGACAGAGCTGGTGTTTGAAATGAGTTTTGTTTGTCCCCAGTTGGCTCAGATTTGTTTTTTAGATAGCATAATCACTAACATTTAAACACAGGGTGATGTCACGTAACAATCTGCAGCTTCTGAGAAATGGAGAGGCCCGACTTTGCTGGTTGACAATGCACCTCTGGAAGACAAGGGGGACCACAGAGGGACTGGGGGGGGCAGGCAGATGTGGTGATCGGAGTTTGGAATCCTTGTTTTCCACGTAGAGGTGGCAAGGAGTTCAAGGGTTCAGAAATTGAGGAGGGAAGTTCCAGAAGACAAGTCTGTGTGGTCCATAATAAACCAATATAGGGGTTGAGATTTCAATCCGTTGGCTATTTATTTTGTGCCTGGTAGCCAACCAGCCCAGAATTCCTGACCTCGCCGACCGTGTGAAACAAGGACCATTCCAGAATTACATAGAAGCAAGCATGGAAGCAAGGGCATCCACCACCCTGAATGCGTAGGGGTCAGGAACCAAGTGCTTTCTGTAGAACAGCCCCAGAAGGCAGACCTTTGGCTGGAAAACCTGTTAGGGAGCTAGCATAGGGACTGGCAGGCCCATTACACAAGCTCAGAGGTCTGAGCTACCGGCTCATGAAGTAGAGGCTCACTGCATGCTCAGAAGTTCAGGTTTCCAGCCAGCAGGGGGAGCTACGCCTGGGTGGGCGCTGTACCTGCATTGGCTCACCTAGGCCAGGTGAATTCAATTCAACAATACAGCCAATGAAGTCGAACTACGTCATCGACCACGCCTCCCTAACCGCTCATAAAACTCAAGAGGATCCCAAACCAGGCCTCGGCGTGAGCTGTTTCTGGCGTGGAGCCGAGGACCGAGGCACACCTGCCCCAGGTGAGGTCCAACAGAAGCGGTGATGTTCGAACAGAAGCGGTGCTGTGTGACTGGAAGCTATGAGGTAAGCCGGGCCCAGGAGTGGGCCTTCCCATGCTGGTCTCACGGGTTGTGGGCCCCTCTGGGCTCCTTTCACCTCACCACCCTTGGGAGAATTGTTGGGTTGAGTTCACCTGGCCTAGGTGAGCCAATCCAAGTGGCGCCCCACCCAATACGGTGGAGGCCCCTGGGGACGCTTGTAGCGTATTGCCGCAGCCCCAGCCTTTTGTGTCGGTCTTTGCGCCATTTCCTGCTGGTGTTGGTCTTTGCGCCGTTTCTTGCTGGTGTCGGTCTTTGCGCCGTTTCTTGCTGGTGTCGGTCTTTGCGCCGTTTCTTGCTGGTGTCGGTCTTTGCGCCATTTCTTGCTGGTGTCGGTCTTTGCGCCGTTTCTTGCTGGTGTCGGTCTTTGCGCCGTTTCTTGCTGGTGTCGGACTTTGCGCCGTTTCTTGCTGGTGTCGGTCTTTGCGCCGTTTCTTGCTGGTGTCTGTCTTTGCGCCATTTCTTGCTGGTGTTGGTCTTTGCGCCATTTCTTGCTGGTGTGCGGGACTTGATGTGCCTCTCTGTGCCTGCCTTCCCGGGCTGCATTTGGGAGGGGGCTGGGACGCTGCTGCCTGGAGGCTGGGAGGATTTTGACTCCCAAAGCCTTCTCGAGGCTCAGTGTAAAAGTTTATTTGGACTCGAAAACAGAATCAAAGACCCAATTAATTAAGTTTTAGAAGCAGGCTTTATTGCGAACTTGTGGCGGGTTCAGCAACTCAGGGTATTGAGCTATTGAAGCCACGCCAGGGAAAAAATCCTGGCGGCGTTTTTATGCCCACTGCTGGCAGGCACAGCTGGGGAGAATCATAGCTTGGGGGTGGGTGGATCTGCGCACACAGGTGCTTCCAAAGGGAGAAGGTCGTTAATCTTACCTACATATGTCAGGGACGCGTGGAGTGACCATATCTTCAGAAAACCTTCTGGCTTTGGGAGGAGCTGGTTCCAGGAATTTGGGGTTGAGCAGAGGAGGGGAGGTCAGTTAGGGGTCAGTCTTGAGAACTAAAATGGAGTCTGTTGTGCCAAGACAGGACGTTTTAGACTGACCCTATAGGGAAAAGGGACAACATTAGTCCATTTCTGTAACTGCTTCCTGTGGGTAGTGGGCGAAGAGCAAGGGGAGGGGCTTTTCCAGGCAGAGTACTGGGAGTTGCGGCCTGGCACAGGGTGGAGAGGTTGTTGTTGCTGGTGGACTGCTATACGGGTGATTTCGCGGAGTCAACTTTGCAGGAGCTGAATGAGACAAGGAGCAATTAAGAGCAAAATTACTACTAAAATTATGGGTTCTAGTATGGGGGCTAGGAAGGAGTACAGAGAAGAGTTCCACCAGGAAGAGGATCCGTCTGTTCTGAATCTGTTGTTTTGCAGCTCACGGTTTAGCTTGTTGAGGGTCTGGACTCTAGTTTCCACAATTCCCAGCTTATTGATGTAATAACGGCATTCCTCCTGGAGGAATTAGCAGGTTCCTCCTTTTTCAGCAGTGATGAGGTCTAAAGTGCAGCGGCTCTGCAAGGCAACTTGGGCAACAGAGGTTGTTTGTTTCTGCAGGGAGGCTAGAGATTTGGCAGAGGCATCGACTGCCAGTTGGAAGCGTGTGGATAACTTGTCTGCTGTGGTGATAGAGGGTCTAAGGGTCCCGCCGCTGAGTCCTACTGCACCTGCTGCTGAGGCTAAGGAGATTCTCACTGCTATCAGAAGAAAAACTGCTCTTTTAGTTTGGCGACTGTATACCTGGATGTATTTGTCCTGGACCTCAGCCGGAGTGTATGTAGTGAGCTGCGGAACCAGAGTGACGGGCAGGCACAAAAGGGTAAGGTAGAACTGATGTTTAAATGCTTAGTGTATAGTTGTACCAAAAGAAAATTTTTTTCTGGCGCTGTTAGTGGTTTGGAGGGGATTTGGGTGACATTACATGTCTGTGTCGATGGATTGGAGTAGCAAAAGGGCACTTGAGTGTTTTCTGGTTGGATGTACAGAGGAATATTGGGGATGGTTATGGGTTTTGTGGTCTTTACGTTGGATGAAAATGACAGGGCAGGACCTGGTACTGCTACCAGAGGAGGGTGTTCTAGGGCTGCACACATGCAGCAGGTGGAGAGGTTGGCTAGTCCAGCAAAGTGGCGATGGCCAGTCCCTGCTGTAGCAGGGTAAGCTGGGAGAAGGGAGACTCAGAAGGTTTAGAAATTTGCTTAGTGAGTTGAAGGTCTTGGATCTGAATATTACAGTGGATGGTGGATTGGACCTGGAGTAGCGACCTCCATACATAGAGTTTGGCGTCTGGAAATTTCTCTCGGCGAGTGGCGTACCATGCTCCTGGAACCAGAGGTGTCCAGCGGCTATCCCAGGGGTCTGGGATTGTGAGAGTGTATTTAGATTTATGGTAGTAGAATCATCCCTGGGGACAAAGGGAAAGGTAAAGTATCTGGCAGGAAGACCAAGGACACCCTACATTTTTCTGTATTCACCTTTTTGCACATTGGGTAGTTGCCTTCTGGTCATACAGGTAGCAAATAATGGGATCAGCTTTTCCTTGATGCCGCTTAAAGTCAGTGAAATTTAAGTATATGGGTGTTCTGCACCCTGTGGGTGGGCAGTCAGCGGTGGCCAGCAAATAATCATAACGCTTAGTGCGGGCGTAATTGGTATAGTTTTCAGTCAAGTAAAATCGCTAGCAAAAGGGGAAATTATGTTAGGTTTAGCTGGCTGGCTTGGTGAGGCGAGTGAGGCGGAGAGACATAGGACCACTAGACTGAGTCAGACCACTGGGAGCCATGGTCAGAGTTCACTGCTGCCTTGACTCGGGACAAATGTACCCAGGAATCTATTCCAAGACCCTTGACTGCCAAGGGAGTAGTGAGCACTACGGTGTAAGGGCCTTCCCACCGGGGTGCTAAGGGTCTGGGTGCTAGGGATTTAATTAACACAGCATTTCCAGGATGCACTGGTTTTTGGTGATCAGCAGAGGTCGGAGATGGTTCAGGGATGGGGGAGTTTTCGTGTTGTCTAAGAAGGTTGCGGAGCAAGGACAAGTATGGAAGGTACGAAGCTAGCAGAGGGCAATCAGTTGCAGGAAGAGGCGAGAAAAGAAAAGGTTGTCCGTAGAGTATTTTGATCATGGCTGGGGTGGATCTGCGCACATAGGTGCTTCAGAGGGGTCGTTAATCTTATCTGTATGTGAGGGAGGGGTGGAGTGACCATATATTCAGAAAACATTCTGGCTTTGGGACGAGCTGGTTCCAGGAATTTGGGGTAGAGCAGGGGAGGGGAGGTCGGTTAGGGGTCAGTCTTGAGAGCTAAGATGGAGGTGCAGGCCTCAAAATGGAGTCTGTTGCACCAAGACTGGGACACAGTGGTGTGCTGCGGCTCCGCCAATCAGGATGGCTGGGAGCGCCCACATCTACCCTGTTGGTTTGGGCCGGTCTCTGGCTGGGTGGTTGGCTCCAGGCTGGCTTTCGGCTAGGCCACAATCTGCGGCTTCCATTTTCCCAGCCACATGACTCCACTCCCAGGCAGAATGGCGCCACCTGTGTCTGTTGTAGCTACTGTCTCTTCCCAGAAAGAAAGCCACCCAGACCGCGGGCAAGTTCAACAGAACAAGTTTTATTTTCTGCGCAGAGACTGTCAGCTCTCTTGAGAGGAGACTGAGTGGCCCCCAGTCTAATTTTCCAAAGGTTTTTATACTTTTGCAATGTGCAGGTATGCAAGCAGGTAGAGAAGCAGGGTGTTGCAGTTAGCCATTCTTAGTTGAACATTACCTGCTCTGGTCTTTCCTTCCGTACGTTCCCTTGGGCTACGTCTGCACAGCCTACCTCCCCAATATCAGCTAGTTCGTTGACAGTTCATAGCTAGTTTATTTACTGTTCATAATGGCTTCTATCAGCTCAAAATGACTTCTCTTGTCAAGGCTGTTTAAGCTTTGCCCAGAGCTGCTACATTCCCTCCTCTTCTTAGCCGAGTTCAAATCATTGAATCTGCGGTAGCCAGCCCAGTGTATGGTGGGCTCAGCACTAAGAGTTTTATGGTTTGTACTTTCTGTTTGAGGACTGCCACTAGCTTATTGGTTATTATTGGTCCAAACGTGAGGTTTAGCAGGAGGAGGATTAGGGATCCGGCTAGGGGCGTTACTAGGGTGGTTCGCCAGGTTGCCCAATTAAGTAGCTTTTCAAACCAATTGGTTTCTTCATTTCTTTTCTTGACTCTTTCCTCTAATCTTTTCCTAACCAGGGCTAAACTATCTTTAATGATTCCTGAATGGTTTGCATAAAACAAGTTTCTCCTAATGCCATGCACAACACTCCTTGTTTCAAAAGGAGCAAGTCAAGCCCTCGGCAGTTTGGCAACACACTTCTACAAGGGAGTCTAAGGATCTTTCTAAATGGGAAACATGGTATTTTTATCCATGTAAATCTAAAGCAATTTGCTGACTAAGAGTCTGATAGTTTAAGTTTCCTTGTATTAAAGCAACTGACCCGACTGCAGCTAATCCCATAATCCCAAGCCCCGTTAACAGTCGGACTGACATTGGGGCTCTTTTAGCTCATCCAGAAATTCCAAAGTTATCCCTACCTCCTTCACCAGAACACAGGTACACTTGAGGAATAACATGCACTAGGACACAAATACCCGGGTCTGCTGCTAATACTGGGGAAAGGAGACAGGGTGCTAGTCCTGTGGAACAAGTAAAGCAAGTACCCGTTGGGGCAGATAACAAATAAGGATCACCATTTGGTTCAATAGGAACAGCTTGAAGGCAAAAATCTTGATATTTTGATATATTAAAGGGATAATTAGATGAATAAAAACAGTCTTCGCCCTTGGTAATCTTTTAAAGTGAGCTAGAGTTGAGTCCACTCTAACCTCACCTACAGACTGCTGCTTCGTGTAATCCTTCTTACTAACATTTCTAATTGGATTACGCTCTGCACCAATAGTGCTATTTGTAGCTGTGCCTACCGAGTAAGGGGGAGCAGGGTTCAGACAAAGCCAACAATCAGTTGCGAGGTTAGGATTTGAGTTCATAAATTGGAATACAGCATCCAGAGTATCAAACACAGAACCTTGAGGTGGCTCCTGAATGGGAAGGGCCCTTTGAGTTGGGCTGGCAGTGAACGGGAAAGTTACTGAAGAGTCTGGAGGGTGCGGCAAAGGAATCTTAATGACACCCAGCTGTGGCTCTTCAGGATTTATCACCAGGTTTGGGCCTATTTATGGACAGGAAGTTGCCATATTTTACTTTGCTGCATAGTAAAGGTTGTCCCGGGATCTCTATCATTTACATAATACTGAATTCCCCATGTGTTCCCAGTGAACCCAATAACGCTTGAATCCAGTTCTTATTGGGTTACATTTGGAAACCATACACGTGGTGGGATCAAACCCCTCCGACTTGAGTCCCATTCTTGTAAAAACAATAGGGTCGTCTTTAACAAGTTTCCACCCTGAAGATGATAGTTTCACAACCCTAAGCTGCACAATGGCAATGTCCCTCCCCTTGGCAGTTAGGGAGCCCATGAGCCGGGCATCTATAGAAATGGTGTGTTTGGAGCCTTCTTTCTATAGAGGGTATTCCGCACCCATAGGACGGGATTCCGGTTATGGGCCCCATTGTGCCCTTTACCTTTAAAGGATCCGGAATGCCAGCTCTTTCCTAGCAAATCAAACAAATCAAAGCGGAAACGGGGGTCAGACCCAGTGTAAGAAGTTACATATTCACTGTTGGAGGTTCGAGTAGCAGTCCACAGATGTGTTTGTGGTTGGGCGAAATGGCGGGTGCTGTCAGCAATGCTCAGACAAAAACAATTAAGTTCTGTAAAGCCTTAATTTTGAGGGTTTTTCTGTCTTTCTGAGTGTTCATCTTTTCAGGATATGCTCAGGGAGGGCTTTTTTTGACTTGTGACTGATGAATCCACGGCCCCTTCCCCACTACTTTAATAGCAGTTGGTGTTATAAGTATCACCTAGTATGGGCCAGTCCCCCTAGGTTCTAAGGTCTCGGGTCAGTGCTTCTTTACCCACGTTCAGTCTCCAGGTTGCAAGTTGTGGGCTGCCTCTTCACCTTTCCATTGGTTGGGCCCAAAATGAAGGTGTCGGAGCAGATGATTTGTCTCACCTGCTGGACAGCCTGCAGGCACTTCATGAAGGAACAAGTAGTGACTTCCATTACTTCTACTTCCTTCAGTCTTGGGAGAATTGGGGAAGGTCTGCCAAACTTAAATTCAAACGGGGTCGTGCTTTTCACATAGGGAGTGCATCGGACTCGAAGTAGGGCAAAAGGTAAAGAAAGGATCAATCCAGTTCTCGCCAGTTTCTAAATGCAACTTAACTAACAATTCCTTTAGGGTTCTGTTTATTCTTTCTACTTGCCTTGAACTTTGGGGCCTATAAGCCCAGTAGAGCTTCCAGTTAATATTTAGAAGCATTGCTAATACTTTAGTAATTTGAGCAATGAATACTGGGCCATTGTTGGACCCCAAGGTGGTGAGAAGCCAAATCTAGGGACAATTTTAGTTACTAATAATTTACACCCAGTGGCAGAAGTGTCCTTCTTCGTTGGGAAGGCTCCCACCCATCCAAAATAGGTGTCCACTAGCACCAGCAAATACCCGTAGCCATACTTTCTAAGTTTGATATCCATAAAGTCCACCTCCCAGAATTCTCCAGGAGTACTACCTCGAGCTTGTGGTTGGGGTTGCTCCTTTTCTTTTCTAGGGATGTTTCCCCGAGCGAGCACAGTGCAAGCAACAGTGGTGTCATCTGCCACCCAGTGTCCAAGCCTGGGTATGTAAAAGTACCTGAGGAGCAACTGAGACCATTTAGAGGATCCTGAGTGCATACCTTCATGTAGTCCTTGAATCAGATCTCTCCCAGAGCTTCTGGCATGAATCTTCTTCCATCAGGATGGAGCAGCCACCTGGATGCTCCGAGTTTCTTTGGCAGCCCAGCTCTTGGCTTACCTTTAGATCATTTCCCGAGTATGTAGGTTGTGGCAGTAACACTTGGGATGGCATGGTCATGGCCATTACCTTGGGGATTTGTGGTATAATCCTGGCATTCGAGATCCACCGGTCCAGGGGACTTGTTAGGAGGGGCTCAACCATAGGTCCCCCTACCCCAGCAATATCCTGCCCCAGTGTAAGCTTCCTAGCTTCTATAACTAGGATGGCCGTGGCAGCCTCAGCTCGCATGCAGCTCGGCCATCCTGCAGTTACAGAGTCTAGTGTGATTGAAAGATCGGCCACAGGTCTCTTTCATGGCTGCAAGTTCTGAGTTAGCATTCCTTTTGCTGTGCCCCTGGCCTCATAGACAATTGGAAGGGATTTTCTATGTCTGGAAGGGGAAGAGAGGGTGCCCATATGAACGACGTTTTTAAGGATTCAAACGCTTGCTGTTCTACTTCAGTCCATTGAAGTTTTTTCCTTTCCCCAATACTTGCATATAGGAGTTTGGCTAATCCCTCAAATCCCAAATTCCACAATGGACAGTACCCCACAAATCCTAGAAACTCTCACACCTGCCTCTTAGTCTCAGGGACTGGGATTTTGAGGATCACCTCAGTGCGGCTGGGGGACAAGGTCTGTTTTCCCTCCTCCAGTTGGTAGCCTAGGTATACAGCTTTATTGACACACAGTTGAGCCTCTCTTGCAGATTCCCTGGACCCCAATTGGCCAAGGACTATTAACAGGTCCTCGGTAGCACTTGGGCATTCCTCCAGGGTTTCGGAGGCCAGGAGGAGGTTATCTTCATACTGGAGCAAGGGGGTTTGGGGGTGTTCCTCCTTGTATTCCTGTAAGTCTTCATTGGGTTGACGTACAGAGGACAAGGGTATGGAGAACAAAGCATCCTTTAAGTCCAAAACAGTATAACAAATTCAGTTTGATGGGATAGTACTCAGGAGGGTCTCGGAGTTTGGTACCGTGGAGTGGACAGTTTCTACCCTCACATTTACCTCTCCGAGATCCTGCACCATTTGGAAGTCCTCAGTTCCCGGTTTCGGCATGGGCAGCAGGGGAGCGTTCCATGTGGACTTGCAGGGCACCAAAATGCCTGTCCTCTTTAGTCTGCATATGTGAACAGCAATACCCACCTGTGCTTTCCAGGGAGTAGGGTTTTGCTTGACACTCACCAGTGTGGCTGAGCTCAGAAGTTGTACGACCACAGGCACCTGATGTTCAGCAAGGTCTGGCAGGTTGTTCTCTGCCCAAACAAAAGGAATATCTTTTAGCCATTTATCAAGAAGTTCCTTTGAGGAGGTTTCTTCTGCTCTTTGATAAAACACATATCCCTCTGGCAGTGGAGCGGTGAGCAAAACCTTTGCCTTTTCAAGTTCAAGGGTTAAGGTGGTTGCAGCAGATGAGAAAGTAATCATGGCCACCATTTATCGTAATAAATCCCGACCAATTAGGGGAAAGGGGCCCTGAGGCATTACCAGGAAGGAGTGTGGAACTGTCTCTTGTGCTAAATCTGTTATTCTGGCCGTTGTCCATGGGTATGCTTGGGTCTGCCATGTGGCACCTGTAATTAAAATCTTTCCTTTTGACAATGCACCTGTAGTCTTTTCCAAAACCAAGAAGGTGGCCCCTGTGTCCACCAAGAAATTTACTGGCTGGCCCCCTTTTTGGAGTGTTAGCGTGGGATCCTGGAGGCCAAGTGAAACAGCCCTGACACCTTCATTCAGCTTCTTCAAGCATTATTGTCTCTTGCTTGGGTCTTTCTAGGTGTGAATGAGGCCCGTCCTCTCTAGTGGAGGGTTGTGCACCTCTCCTGGCGTTTTCAAGGGACTGATGTTTCCAATGTCCTTCTTTCCTGCAGTAGGCACATTGATCCTTCTTCGGGGCTTGGTGGTGCCCACAGTTTAGGCTCTCCGTGAGTGGGCCATGCTCTCCTTTTCCTGAGCCTCTGGGGTCTCTCATGGCAATTACTAGTATTTTAGCTAGTTTCTTTGTCTCTGTTGTTATACACTCAATGAGCCACTTCTACCAAATCACTAGGATTTTTCCCTTCAAACCCTTCCCACTTCTTTTTCATGTCTGAGGCAGACTGACTGAATAATACAGGCAATACTTACTTCCCTCCTGTTCTCAGGGGGCTTTCAGGTCAATAGGGGTATAAAGCCCGTAGGCGTCCATCAGCCACTCTAAAAAGGCAGGCGGACATTCTCTTGTAGGAGCCTGAGAATTCTCACTGACCTTAGATAAATTTATAGGCTTCCTAGTGGTTAAGCGGAGGCCCTGCAAGAGCAACTGGTGATATCTGCTTAAGCCCTCTGGGCCTTGCTAGGAGTTTGGATCCCACATTGGTTGTGCAGTGGGGAAAAAAAATTTCTCTCAAGTGGGGAGTGCCCGCTGGCTGACCATTAGGTCCATTGACTGCCTTCTGGGCCTCTCTGGAAGGGGTCCCATTCCTCTGATATGAACAGCACCTGGAGAAGTTGCAGGAAATCACCTCAGGTGGGCTGATGAGTATGGAAAACCATATCTAGCAAAGAAATCAGACCTTATGGTTTGTCAGAAAAAAGGGGTTTTGTTGGTTCCAATTATACAAACCCCTGGAACAAAAGGGAACATATACTGAAAAAGGGATTCGGGAGTCTTCCCAGGTTTGGGGGCTGCTTGCCTTAAGGGGAGAATGGCTGCTGCTGAGTGATCTTTCTCTGGGGGTTGTTAAGACATGCCTGCCCTAGTGTATTTGTTGTGGGGTGGGGGGGCTCAAAAAGAGGCTGTGAGTATTCCTCTCTCCGGCCCCTTGGGAACCTGATAGGGTGGCAGCGGCACCAAGGGTCGGAAGCCAGCTCTCCTGCTCCCAGAGTCCTCTTGCAAAATGGGATAAATCAGACAGGTAGGGAAAGGGGGAAGGGAGGGGGGAGGGACAGGGACAGCCTCCACCTTGGTGGTTTTAGGAACTTGGACAGGTTGTTTTTCCGGTCCTGCCATGTTTACTGAAATCTTGGAAACAAGAACTCTTTATGTTGGGGGAGGAAGTAAGTCTTTTATATATGTTGGCTTCTTAGTGGCAATGTCAATCCACACATGAATTTAAGGGATCAGATCAGGATGTCCTGGTTCCCCTTTCTAAGCAGGCTCCGACAGTGGCACTCGGATCTCGGTGCACCTCGAAATGTTGTAGCTACTGTCCATTCCCAGAAAGAAAGCATCTCCGACCACCGGCAAGTTCAACAGAAAAAGTTTTATTTTCTGCACAGGGTCTGTCAGCCCTCTTGAGAGGAGACTGAGCAGCCCCCAGTTGAATTTTCCAAAGGTTTTTATACTTGTGCAATGTGCAGGTGTGCAAGCAGGCAGAGTAGAGAAGTGGGGTGTTGCGGTTAGCCATTCTTAGTTGAACAAAAACTGCTCTTGTTCTCAAAAGCCTTCTGAACATCCATTTCCTTTGGGACATTCCCTTGGGCTACGTCTGCACGGCCTACCACCCCAATATCAGCTAGTTCATTGACAGTTCATAGCTACTTTATTTACCTTTCATGGTGGCTTCTGTCAGTTCAGAATGGCTTCACCATTATCAAGGCTCTTTATGGTTTTCCCAGAGAACCTACATAGCCGCCATGGGGAAACAGGGCCTATGACCCTGGCCAAAATGGTGCCCACCAGTCCAAACACGTGGAAGGGCACTGCCTCGGGAGCTGGTTGATTTAGGCCTGGGAGATAGCCCTGCCTTGTCCCGGCAGCCAAATGTTTCCCTTTTACCCTCCGTTCCCTTTGCCTTTCTCCTGGTTTTTAAAACAAGCTGCTTGAGCCCTATAACACTGAGCAGGACTTTTTTGTAACATTTAATTAAAATGTATCTGGCACCAAAATTATATATTATAAATACGACAATTTGGTTATATTTTTGAAAATTTGTACTTTTAAAATATACTTTGGTTGTCATATATATTGATAACAATGAAAGTAAAGAATAAAAACAAAAAAATATTATTTCCTGCATTGAAAACTTCAGGTGTTCTAGGGTTAGTGTTCTACCAGTGTAGGTTTGTTCCTTGTTACTGGCTGGTTTTCCGTTGCTCAGTCTTAAGACAAAGGCGTTCGGAAGCCTAGCCTGGGTAACCCTTACTTTTCGGCTTTCAGTGGTGTTTCTTCACGCACTTTTGGGGACAGCTCTTAATATAGCTCAGCTGCCATGATGTTCCAGCCAGAAATTCCTATTTTCCTAAAGGTTCCCTGAGCTGCCAGATGCCCCTTCCCTTCAGAGATTTGAGAGTCTGCTCCTGCCAGCAGGCATCTTGGAAGGCTGTGGGGCCATCCCAAGCAGTGGTCCTCCTAGCTTATTGTCTAGAAAATGGTTGGACCTAAAGTCGCCCACAGTGACTGCTCTTTGACCCTTTGTCTATGGTGGGGGCACCTGTCAGAGGCATCAGTTTAATAGCACACCAGGGGTCTGCTCTGAAGCGGGGTTATTGACCTTGAGGCAGCAAGCTCTAAATAGCCTTGTTTTGTGCTTTCCAGATGGGACTTAGCAGCTTCATACTCAGGAATTGCCCCCTTGCATGAATCCTGTCCAATTGGGATAGAGTTGACACAGAGGCTAGACAAACAAAAGCTGATACACTATGCAACTTTATTTGAGAAAGGAGAATGGTGGCCAGAGAATGGCACACTTTTCCTTCCAACCCTGATTCACCTGGAACAGTTCTGTAGAGTGATGGGAAATGGGCGGAGATGCCAGAATTTAGAGCATTTCTCCTTTTGAGGAGCAGTAGAGACCTTCATCCCCAGTGCACACAGGAACCCCTAAGGCAGGCGTCCTCAAACTGTGGCCCGTGGGGCACATGTGGCCTGACGACATTTATTCCACCCTCAGGGTGTTTTTGCTGCCTCTGCCTGTCCTGCTTAGCAGCCGGCTCGTGCAGTGTGCATAGGAACTTGTTCATAGGTTTTTTAAAAACTATAGTCTGACCCTCCAATGATCTGAGGGACAGAACTGGCCCCCTAGGTAAACAGTTTGAGGACCCCTGCCCTAAGGGATCCTGGACTTAGGGGTTACTATTCTCGCAGCCCTGACACACCCCTGATCATTCTACCCATAGTAGAGGCACCAGGGAAATTTGGTCCCTGGGTAATTTACCAGCCTTTTATTCAAATTGAAGCCAAGAAAATTAAAAATGACTTAGGCAGTTACTCTACTTTTGATTACTGTTGACTCCCCCTGTAGTACCCCAATATTACCATTTAACTCTATAACGCTGAGCATATTTCCATAACATATAAAGAAATGTATATATTAATAGATAGATAGATAAACAGACAGATAAATAGATAGATAACTTTGAAAATAAAGAATAAAAACAAAAACATTTCCCCCAAATTGAAAATTGAGCCATTATACGGTTAAAAAGGATGGGTCTTATCAGCAGGTGTAAGACCTTAGGATCATAAATGAAGCAGTGATCCCACTGCACCTAGTAGTGCCCAAACCCTGTGCCCTCCTAGGGAAATTGTGAATGCTTTAATCCCCGTTCCTGTACTTAGAGTGAACAAACACATGCCTGATAATCCTAAGTATACTTATTTCTTGTGACACTCACCTAACTTGAAGGGAACTACCTCCTCCGAATCTTAGACTTGTCTCACTTAAACTCTTCAACCTTTTGTCTTTTTGTTTGTTTTTCCAGAAGTTCTCAGGTTACCAAGGCCTCCAAACCAAGTGTGCCAGCTGCAGGACCACGATTTCCTGAACAACCTCAACTTTATCCATCCTGGGACCTGAGTGGACAATCCCTTCTGAGCCCCATTTGCCCCTTTTGCAGCAGGAAGTACTTAGAGATGTCGTCGCCCAGTACCCCAAAGATTTGGGTCCATACCTCTTCAGGGGGCAAATGTTAGGTAGCTATCCTAGGGACTGGGGTGTCCATTATGCATGCCCAGAGGGCCAAGGTAGCAGCCCAAGAAGGAGTGGCACACTGTGCGTGCTCAGAGGTTCAGGTTTCCGGCCAGGAAGAGGAGGTACACCTGGGTGAGTGCTGCAACTTGATTGACCCACCAAGGCCAAGTAAATTAAATTCAGCTGCTGGGGTTGACCAGGGTTGCCCACCATGCCTCCCTAATGCTCATAAAACCCACTTGGATGACAATCAGGCTTCTACATGCATTCTTTCTCACGCAGAGCAGAGGACCAAGGTCTGTCTGTCCCCAGAGAGATCTGACAAACCCAGGAAGGCTCTTTGGAGGCAGCAGAACTGGACATGAATGGCTGGTGGATACTGTTCAGATGCAGGACTTTCTACTTAGAAGGGTCTAATCCAGCCTGAGATGATCCTTGAATGAGTCCTCTGCCCAGATCTTTTTTTTTAACGTTTTATTAGGGGCTCATACAACACTAAACACATTCTATGCATACATCAGTTGTGTAAAGCACATTTGTACATTCATTTCCCTCATTCACAAAATATCCACTCTCCACCCAAGCCCATGGCCTCAGCTCCTCATTCCCATCCCCACCCCCATGTGCACTACCCCTCGCTCATCAATCCTTGGTAATTTACTAATTTTTGTCATATCTTGCACTGTCTGATATCCCCCTTCACCCACTTTTCTGTTGAAGTAAAATGTACATCCTTGTAATCAGTTCCCCGTTTCCAAACTGCCCTCCCGCTTACCCTCTCAGTGTCTTCACTCATAATACTGGTCCTAAAGGACTCATCCACCCTGGATTCCCTGTGTTTCCAGTTGCTATCTGTACCAGTGTACATTCTCTGGTCTAGCCAGATTTGTAAGGTAGAATTGGGGTCATGATAATGGGGGGAGAGAAAGCATTTAGCAACTGGAGGAAAGTTGTGTTTCATCATTGCTATCTCGTACCTAGTCTTGGCTCATCTCCTCTCTGAGACCCTTCTGTAAGGTATTGTCCAGTGGTCTGGAAATGGGCTTTGGGTCTCTACCAAGCACTCTTCTCATTCCCAATAAGATGTTTTTGTTCTGATGATGCCTGACACCTGATCCCTTCGAAACCTCGTGATCTCATAGGCTGGTGTGATTATTCCATGTGGGCTTTGTTGCTTCTGAGCTAGGTGGCCGCTTGTTTACATTCAAGCTTTTAAGACCTCAGACGCTATATCTTTTGACAGCTGGGCACCATCAGCTTTGTCTTCAGTGTACCTGTGGGGAAGGTGAGCACCATAGAATGCCAGTTTAATAGAACAAAGTATTCTTGCAATGAGGGAGTATTTGAGTGGAGGCCCAGAGTCCATCTGCTACCTTAATACGAAACCTATAAATATATGGACGTAGGTCTATTTCCCCATGCTCATATATGAATATATTTACATATGGACATACTTTTTTAAAGACCTCTATAACAGGCCCTTGCTTCCTCGCTTGCTCTTCTATTTCCCTTTCATTTTCCTCTTGTGCCCACTGCCATGCTCAGTCTTCCTTTGGGTTTCAGTAATTCTTCTTGGTTCCATTACCCTTGATCCCGCCCTACCAGGCCTCCTACATCTACCTCACCACGGATATGCATGACTTCCTGTTCTCTTGTTTCTGGGTTTCTTAACACCGCTTCCTTTACGCCCACCTCCCTCTTTCCCATGCCCCACACCCCAGAAGTGTTGGTCCTGGGTTTTGTCCTCCAGATTGGACATCCAGCCTATCTAATTTAGACAGACCAGAAAAGGTAATAACATGCACAAAACCAAGACAAGCAACCCAAAAAAACCAAGACAACAAAAATCCAATGACACTAAAAGAAAACAAAACTAACCAAGAAAGAAAAGCTCATAGTTAGTACAAGGACTGTGTGGTGAACTTTAGGAGTGTTTTCCAGTCCAGTCTGTTGGGGCACCGAGCCCTGACCACAAAGTCCACCTTTGGCATTCCCCGGGGACTTTGATGCTCCGTTTTCTTTCTCTTCCGCTGCACTCCCTTAGTGTCATGCCTCAACGTAGCAAGATCAGTTCGGGCGCAGTTCCCACACTGTGTCTCCAGTGTTGTCCCCTCTAGGGCAATGGGTCTTTGAGGGACGTTTCTCATCGTGGGGCTGCCCATGTGGTCTTTTCTGTGGACTGGCTTCTCTGATTGGGAACATCATCCTCAAGGTATAGTGGGCCAGGATGTGCTCCATTCTCCCCTCCTCCCCCTTGTTCTGCTCTGTGTTCTCTGATCAGATATGTCCCTCTCCGCGAGCTGCAGCTCCGGTGCCATCCTGTGAAATACAATCTTTGGGGGCTGCAAGGAGGTGGGAGGGGGGGCATCAGCTCAGATCTTATGAGAGTCCAGGAGATATTGACTTCTCGATGGGCACAGTTCTGTGGGGCACCGTGCTCTTGGTCCAGACGCTGGTTGTGAATATGACTTTGTTGTTAACCAGTTTTTGTCTCTGGGTCAACTCCTGTGTGTTTTTGAGGGAGTTTTCTCATCTGGAAAGTAAATGTACTGGATTATCCAGAAGCCCATGTCAGCAAGTTATTGAGAGGGGTTAATCAGAGACTGTTTCATATAGTGTGTATCTGCGCGCTGCATTTGAGACCTGGGGTGGCAATTATGAGCTCAGAATAGAGATGGTGTCCAGTAGGTGGCAGACGTGGCTCCATATTGAAACAGGAAGCCCACTGTGGAGATTTGGTCCTTCCGTTGATGGCCACCGGCCACCTAGTCTTCTCCTGCTATAACTGCTTCACTGACTCAGCAGCTGAGCCAGGAGCCAGTGCCATCATAACCAGGTGGCTAACTGGGAGAAAGGGCAGATAGATATTTGTTATCTTGTTGTCTTGGGAAGCCCACCTAACCTCCATGCAAACCTTCTGGTGTGAGTTATCTGTGGAAGGAATCATAGGCTCACAGTAATACACATCTTTCTTTTTGTAAATGTGCCCGTATTCCTTTCTGAACCTGAGAAGGTGGCCCCTGTGTCCACCAAGAAATTTACTGCCTGGCCTATATGGAGTGTTAGCCTGGGTTTTGGCGGCGAAGTGAAACAGAGCCCTGACCCCTTCATGCAGCTCTTCAAGCCTTATTGTCTCTTGCTTGTGTCTTTCTCGTTGCAGATGAGGCCCGTCCACTCTTGTGGAGGGTCGTGGACCTCTCCTGGGGTTTTCAAGGCACTGATTTTTCCAGTGTCCTTCTTTCCTGCAGTAGGCACATTGATCCTTCCCCATGGCTTGGCAGTGCCCACAGGTTAGTCTCTCCGTGAGTGGGCCATGCTCTCCTTTTCCTGAGTCTCTGGGGTCTCTCATGGCAATTCCTAGTATTTTAGCTAGTTTCTTTGTCTCTGTCGTGCTAGGGTCATCTCGGTTGTTATATACTCAATGAACCACTTGTATCAAATCACTAAGATTTTTCCCTTGAACCCTTCCCACTTCTTTTTCAGTTCTGAGGCAGACTGGCTGAGTCATAAAGGCAATATTTATTGCCCTCCTGTTCTCGGGGCCTCCGGGCTGTTAGGGGTATAAAGCCTGTAGGCTTCCATCAGCCACTCTAGAAAGGCAGGCGGACATTCTCTTAGCCTGAAAATTCTCACTGACCTTAGATAAATTTATAGGTTTCCTAGCTCTTCCGCAGAGGGTCATGTAAGAGCAACGGGTGATACCTGGTAAAGCCCTCTGGGCCTTGCTAGGAATTGAGATCCCACATTGTTGGTGTAGTGGCCAAAAGAGTTTCTCTCCTGTGGGGAGTGCCCGCTCGCTGACCATCAGGTTCACTGACTGCTTACTGGGCCTCTGTCTGGAAGGGCTGCCCTCCTCCGTTGTGAACAGCACCTGGAGAAGTTGTTGGCAAGCATTCCAGGTGGGCTGATGAGTATGGAAGTCATACCAGTACTAGTGTGTGTGGGGGGCTGCTTGTTAAGGGTGGGGGTGAGATTGGGGGGCCGGTGGGGGAGGGAGTGACTCAATAAGGGCCTGTTAGAAGTTTTCTATTTCTGGACCCTAGAAACCTTATAGGGCGGGGGTTGAAAGTAAGGGTTTGAAGCCAGCTCTCCCACTCCCAGAGTTCTCCTGCAAAATGGGATAAAGCCGATTAGGGGAGAGTGATGGGGAGGGGAGGGGAGGGGAGCGGTGGGGGAGGGATGGGGGAGGGGAGGGGTGATGGAGGGGAAGGGTGGGGGAGGGTGATGGGGAGGGATGGCCTCCACCTCTGTGGTTTTGGGAACTTGGACCGTTTGTTTTTCCGGTCCTTCCATGTTTCCTGAAACCTTGGAAACAAGGGCCCTTTCTTTGCGGGAGGGAGTAAGTCTTTTATATTTGCAGGCTTCTTAGTGGCAATGTCAGCCCACACTTGAAGTAACGGGATCAGATCGGGATATCCTGGTTCCCTTTAACCATAACTATGAACTCTTAGTAATAGGGGATGGGAAAACTAGTCTTGCGTGGATCAATCAGGGACTCCTTCTGCCCCATCACTTTTAAACAAATTGTAGAGTCTCCAAGCTTTTGGGTTGAAACCACATCCTCTTGGTGAATGCCGAGAGCAGGGGTCCTCAAACTACAACCTGTGGGCCACATGCAGACAGCCGAGGACGTTGATCCTTTCTGCCGGGTGTATGTGCCCCATTTATATTTTTTTTGAACTTCAAATCAAGATGTGCAGTGTGCACATGAATTTGTTCGTAATATTTGATTTTTGAAACTATAGTCTTTCCTTCAAAAGGCCTGAGGGATAGTGAACTGGCCCCCTGGGTAAACAGTTTAAGGACCCCTGCCCTAAGGTATCCTGGACTTAGGGGTTATTAATCTCCCAGCCCTGAAACATCCCTGAACATTCTACCCGTTGTAGGAGGCACCATGGGAATTTGGAACCCGGGTAATTTACAAGCCTTTACTCCAATTGAACCCAAGAAAATTCAAAATGGCTTAGGCAGTTACTCTATTTTGGTCACATTTGACTCGTCCTGCACTAGCCCATTATTTCCATTTAACTCTATAACGCGAAGCATGATGTTTTCATAACATTAAAAAATGTATATATTAATACATATATATATATTTATAACTATGAAAGTCCACAACAAAAAGAAAATTTTTTCCCAAAATTAAAATTGAAGCGTTATAGGGTTAAAAAGAAGGATGGGTCTTATCAGCGGGTCCAAGACCTTAGCATCATAAATGAATCAGTGATCCGACTGCACCTAGTAGTGCCCAAACCTGTGCCCTCCTAGGGGAAAGTGTGAATGCTTTTATCCCTCTTCCTGTACTTCCAATGAACAAACACACATGTCTGGTAATCCTAAGATTATTTTTGTTTCCTGTGACACTCACCTAATTTCAAGGCCACTGCCACCTCACAAGCTTAGCCTTGTCGTAGTCAAACTGTTCACCTTTTAGACCGTTTGTTTTTCTCAGAAGTTATCGGGTGATTAAAGCTTCTGAACCAAGTGTGCCAGGTCCACGACTACCATCTCCTGGACCACCTCAACCTTATCCATCCTGGATAAAGTTGCCCTCAATGGACAACCCCTCCCAGCAGTGTAGGAAGGGTATGGACCCAAAGCCCCACCTCGCCCCTTTGCCAGCAGGAAGCAGCTAGAGATGTCGTCGCCCAGTACCCCAAAGATTTGGGTCCATATCTCTTCAGGGGGGCAAATGTTAGGTAGCTATGCTAGGGACTGGGGCATCCGTTATGCATGCCCATAGGGCCAAGATAAGAGCCCAGTTAGGAGAGGCACCCTGTGCATGCTCAGAGGTCCAGATTTCTGGCCATGAAGGGGAGGTCACCTGGGTGGTTCCTGTACCTGGATTGACCAATCTAGGCCATGTAAATTCAATTCAGCCACTGGGGTCGGCCAGACTTGCCCACCACGCCTCCCTAACGCTCATAAAACTCTCTTGAGTGCAGACCAGGCTTCTGCATGATTTCTCTCTCACTCAGGAAGGCTCTTTGGAGGCAGCTGTGCTGCACATGAGTGGCTGGTGGATACTGTTCAGATGCATGGCTTTCTGCTTGCAAGGGTTTTTGTCTCAGCTGACTGTAAGGGAGGAGGTAGTACGTCTGGATCACAGAGAATCCATGTCCACAAAAGAGGCTGCTCATTCCACAGTCCTGGAAGTGCTTTATGAAAACCCTCTGCTTTGCAATGTCACTCCTTATAGATTAGAGTGGGAGGGGCTGGGACCAAGGTATGCTGCCTCTTACTCCCAGTTGCAGGTTTCTGGATGCTGATTGTATCTCTTACAGCATCAGTTAGTGGGCTTGTTGTCTGCCTCAGGCTTTGTTCACGGAGATCCTCCAGCTAGTTGGTGGTGTGTGTGCATGAGCAGAGGCTTCCTGCCAATCCCCCATGAGTAGTAGAGCTCCAATGGTGTGGACTCCATGAAAGCCTTGCCCCAGGCAGCATGCTTACAAAGGAGGGTGGGCCCTGCAGGACAGAGGACCATTCCCCCTGTGGAATGGCCTCAGAGATCCACCTCCCTCTCTGGCCAGCTGCTGGGGCTGTGGGTCCTAAGCATCATGGCTGACTCAGTAATAGACACAGGGTGAGGCGACTCCAGTAGCTGTTTTGACTGGTCTAATCCAGCCTGAGATCATCCTTGCATGAGCCCTCTGCCAAGATTATTTTTGTTTCTTTTATGATCTTTTCATTAGTGGCTCCTACAACACTAACCACAATCCATAAATACATCATCTGTTTGAAGCCCATCTGTACATTAATTGCCCTCCTTATTCACAAAATATCCACTCTCCACCCAAGCCCCTGGCCTCAGCTCCTCATTTCCCCCCCCTCAATGCCCGCCACCCATCCCTCATCAATCCTTGTAAATCTACTAATTCTTTTGTCATATTTTCACCGACCTTTCTTTTGAGGTCAATGAAGATCCTTGTAATCGGTTCCCACTTTCCATCCTGCCCTTCCTCCACCCTCCCAGCATCTCCACTCATAACACTGGTAAAGGGCCCATCCACTCTGGATTCCCCATGTTTGAAATTCCTATCGGTACTAGAATACCTTCTCTAGTTTGGCCAGATTAGTATGGTAGAACTGGGATCATGATAGTGGGGCAAGAGAAAGCATTAAGAACTAGAGGAAAGTTGTGTTTCATCTTTGCTGTCTCATACCCTGTATTCTTTAATCTCCACTCTGAGATCCTTCTGTAAGGGGATGTCCAGTGCACTGCAAATAGGTTTTGGGTCTATACCCGGCAGTCCCCTCTCATTCTCCATGATAAGATTTTTTTGTCCTCATGATGCCTGTTGCCTTATCCCTTTAAAACTTTGTGATCACACAGGCTGGTATGCTTTCTCCATGTGGGCTCTGTTGCTTCAGAGCCAGATGGCTGTTTCTTTACCCTCAGGCCTTTAAGACCCCACACGCTATATCTTTAGGTAGCTGGACACCATCGGCTTTCTTCACCACATTTGCTTATGCAGCCGCTTTGTGGTCAGTGATTGTGTAGGGAAGGTGAGCATCTTAGAATGCCAATTTAATAGAACAGTGTTATTGCAATGAGGGAGTCCTTGAGCGGAGGCCCTATGTCCATCTTCTACCTTAATACTAAATCTATAAACATATGGACATAGATCTATTTCCCCATGCCCCTTTGTAAATATATGTACATATGTACATGCCTTTATTTAGACGTCTATAACTGGCCCTTGCTTCCCAGCTCACTCTTCTATACTCTTTGATTTTCCTCTTGTGCCCACTGACATGCTCAGTCTTCCTTTGGGTTTCAGTAATTCCTCTTGGTTACATTACCTTTGATCACGCCCTACCAGGCCTCCTACATCCCCCTCACTACCGTTTTCCATCACTTGTTGTACCCTTGTCTCTGGGTTTCTTTACACCACTTCCTTTCCGCCCACCGTGCTCACTCCCATGCCCAATGGAAAGGCCGGTCACATGTTTACTCCTCCAGATTGTTCATCCAGCCTCTCTTAATTAGACAGACCTGTAAAGGTAATAACATGCACAAAACAAGACTGAGCTAAACCAAGCAGCAAAAAGAAAAAAAAAACAAACAAAAATGAAAACAAAACCCAACCCAAATCCAATGACACTAAAAGAAAACAACACTAACCAGAAAGAAAAGTACAAGGACTGTGTGGTGAACTTTAGGAGTGTTTTCCAGTCCAGTCTGTGGGGGCACCGAACCCTGACCACAAAGTCCACCTTTGGCATTCCCCGGGGACTTTGATGCTCCGTTTTCTTACTCTTCCGCTGCACTCTCTTAGTGTCATGCATCGAAGTGGCAGGATCAGTTCGGGCGCAGTTCCCACACTGTGTGTCCAGTGTTGTCCCCTCTAAGGCTATGGGTCTTTGAGGGACGTTTCTCATCGTGGGGCTGCCCATGTGGTCTTCTCTGTGGATTGGCTTCTCTGATTGGGAACATCATCCTCAAGGTGTATTGGGCCAGGATGTGCTCCATTCTCCCCTCCTCCCCCTTGTTCTGCCCTGTGTTCTCTGATCAGATATGTCCCTCTCCGCGAGCTGCAGATCCGGTGCCATCCTGTGAAATACAATCTTTTGGGGCTGCAAGGATGTGGGGGGGGTGGGTATCAGCTCAGATCTTTTGAGAGTCCAGGAGATATTGACTGCTCGATGGGCACAGTTCTGTGGGGCACCGTGCTCTTGGTCCAGACGCTGGTTGTGAATATGACTTTGTTGTTAACCAGTTGTGTGTCTCTGGGTCAACTCCCGTGTGTTTTTGAGTGAGTTTTCTAATCTGCAAAGTAAATGTACAGGATTATCCAGACTCCCATGTCAGCAAGTTATCGAGAGGGGTTAATCAGAGACTGTTTCATATAGTGTGTACCTGCGTGCCGCATTCTAGACCTGCGATGGCAATTATGAGCTCAGGATAGAGATGGTGTCCAGCAGGTAACATACGTGGCTCCATATTGAAACAGGAAGCCCACTGTGGAGATTTGGTCCTTCCGTTGATGGCCACCGGCCACCTAGTCTTCTCCTGCTATAATTGCTTCACTGGCTCAGCAGCTGAGCCAGAAGCCAGTGATATCATAACCAGGTGGCTAACTGGGCCAAAGGGCTGATAGATATTTGTTATTTTGTTGTCTTGGGAAACCCACCTACCCTCCATGCAAACCTTCTGGTGTGAGTTATCTGTGGAAGGAATCATAGGCTCACAGTAATTCACATCTTTCTTCTTGAAAATGTGCCCATATTCCTTTCTGAACCTGACAAGGTGGCCCCTGTGTCCACCAAGAAATTTACTGCCTGGCCTCCTACTTGGAGAGTTAGCCTGGGCTTTTGGCGGCGAAGTGAAACAGAGCCCTGACCCCTTCATTGAGCTTCTTCAAGCATTATTGTCCCTTGCTTGGGTCTTTCTACGTGCAGATGAGGCCCATCCACTCTAGTGGAGGGTCGTGCACCTCTCCTGGGGTTTTCAAGGCACTGATTTTTCCAGTGTCCTTCTTTCCTGCAGTAGGCACATTGGTCCTTCCCCATGGCTTGGCGGTGCCCACAGGTTGGTCTCTCCATGAGTGGGCCATGCTCTCCTTTTCCTGAGTCTCTGGGGTATCTCATGGCAATTACGATTATTTTAGCTAGCTTCCTTGTCTCTGTCGTGCTAGGGTCATCTCTGTTGTTATACACTCAATGAGCCACTTGTACCAAATCGCTAAGATTTTTCCCTTCAAACCCTTCCCACTTCTTTGTCATGTCTGAGGCAGACTGACTGAGTAATAAAGGCAATACTTATTGCCCTCCTGTTTTCAGTGCCTCCGGGCCGTTAGGGGTATAAAGCCCGTAGGCTTCCCTCAGCCACTCTAGAAAGGCAGGCGGATATTCTCTTATGGGAACCTGAAAATTCTCACTGACCTTAGATAAATTCATAGGTTTCCTAGCTCTTCTGCAGAGGGTCATGTAAGAGCAATGGTTGATACCTGGTAAAGTCCTCTGGTCCTTGCTAGGAATTGAGATTCCACATTGTTGGTGTAGTGGCCAAAAGAGTTTCTCTCAAGTGGGGAGTGCCCGCTCGCTGACCATCAGGTTCACTGACTGCTTACTGGGCCTCTGTCTGGAAGGGCTACCCTCCTCCGTTGTGAACAGCACCTGGAGAAGTTGTTGGCAAGCATTCCAGGTGGGCTGATGAGTATGGAAGTCATACCAGTACTAGTGTGTGTGGGGGGCTGCTTGTTAGGGGTGGGGGTGAGTTTGGGGGGCCGGTGGGGGAGGGAGTGACTCAATAAGGGCCTGTTAGAAGTTTTCTATTTCTGGACCCTAGAAACCTTATAGGGCGGGGGTTGAAAGAAAGGGTTTGAAGCCAGCTCTCCCACTCCCAGAGTTCTCCTGCAAAATGGGATAAAGCCGATTAGGGGAGAGTGATGGGGAGGGGAGGGGAGGGGAGGGGTGAGGGAGGGATGGGGGAGGGGAGGGGTGAGGGAGGGGATGGGTGGGGGAGGGTGATGGGGAGGGATGGCCTCCACCTATGTGGTTTTGGGAACTTGGACCGTTTGTTTTTCCGGTCCTTCCATGTTTCCTGAAACCTTGGAAACAAGGGCCCTTTCTTTGCGGGAGGGAGTAAGTCTTTTATATTTGCAGGCTTCTTAGTGGCAATGTCAGCCCACACTTGAAGTAACGGGATCAGATCGGGATATCCTGGTTCCCTTTAACCATAACTATGAACTCTTAGTAACAGGGGATGGGAAAACTAGTCTTGCGTGGGTCAATCAGGGACTCCTTCTGCCCCATCACTTTTAAACAAATTGTAGAGTCTCCAAGCTTTTGGGTTGAAACCACATCCTCTTGGTGAATGCTGAGAGCAGGGGTCCTCAAACTACAACCTGTGGGCCACATGCAGACAGCCGAGGACGTTGATCCTTTCTGCCGGGTGTATGTGCCCCATTTATTTTTTTTTTTGAACTTCAAATCAAGATGTGCAGTGTGCACATGAATTTGTTCGTAATATTTGTTTTTTTAAACTATAGTCTTTCCTTCAAAAGGCCTGAGGGATAGTGAACTGGCCCCCTGGGTAAACAGTTTAAGGACCCCTGCCCTAAGGTATCCTGGACTTAGGGGTTATTAATCTCCCAGCCCTGAAACATCCCTGAACATTCTACCCGTTGTAGGAGGCACCATGGGAATTTGGACCCCGGGTAATTTACAAGCCTTTACTCCAATTGAACCCAAGAAAATTCAAAATGACTTAGGCAGTTACTCTATTTTGGTCACTTTTGACTCGTCCTGCACTAGCCCATTATTTCCATTTAACTCTATAACACAAAGCATGATGTTTTCATAACATTATAAAATGTATATATTAATACATATATATATATTTATAACTATGAAAGTCCACAACAAAAAGAAAATTTTTTCCCAAAATTAAAATTGAAGCGTTATAGGGTTAAAAAGAAGGATGGGTCTGATCAGCGTGTCCAAGACCTTAGCATCATAAATGAATCAGTGATCCGACTGCACCTAGTAGTGCCCAAACCTGTGCCCTCCTAGGGGAAAGTGTGAATGCTTTTATCCCTCTTCCTGTACTTCCAATGAACAAACACACATGTCTGGTAATCCTAAGATTATTTTTGTTTCCTGTGACACTCACCTAATTTCAAGGCCACTGCCACCTCACAAGCTTAGCCTTGTCGTAGTCAAACTGTTCACCTTTTAGACCGTTTGTTTTTCTCAGAAGTTATCGGGTGATTAAAGCTTCTGAACCAAGTGTGCCAGGTCCACGACTACCATCTCCTGGACCACCTCAACCTTATCCATCCTGGATAAAGTTGCCCTCAATGGACAACCCCTCCCAGCAGTGTAGGAAGGGTATGGACCCAAAGCCCCACCTCGCCCCTTTGCCAGCAGGAAGCAGCTAGAGATGTCGTCGCCCAGTACCCCAAAGATTTGGGTCCATATCTCTTCAGGGGGGCAAATGTTAGGTAGCTATGCTAGGGACTGGGGCATCCGTTATGCATGCCCATAGGGCCAAGATAAGAGCCCAGTTAGGAGAGGCACCCTGTGCATGCTCAGAGGTCCAGATTTCTGGCCATGAAGGGGAGGTCACCTGGGTGGTTCCTGTACCTGGATTGACCAATCTAGGCCATGTAAATTCAATTCAGCCACTGGGGTCGGCCAGACTTGCCCACCACGCCTCCCTAACGCTCATAAAACTCTCTTGAGTGCAGACCAGGCTTCTGCATGATTTCTCTCTCACTCAGGAAGGCTCTTTGGAGGCAGCTGTGCTGCACATGAGTGGCTGGTGGATACTGTTCAGATGCATGGCTTTCTGCTTGCAAGGGTTTTTGTCTCAGCTGACTGTAAGGGAGGAGGTAGTACGTCTGGATCACAGAGAATCCATGTCCACAAAAGAGGCTGCTCATTCCACAGTCCTGGAAGTGCTTTATGAAAACCCTCTGCTTTGCAATGTCACTCCTTATAGATTAGAGTGGGAGGGGCTGGGACCAAGGTATGCTGCCTCTTACTCCCAGTTGCAGGTTTCTGGATGCTGATTGTATCTCTTACAGCATCAGTTAGTGGGCTTGTTGTCTGCCTCAGGCTTTGTTCACGGAGATCCTCCAGCTAGTTGGTGGTGTGTGTGCATGAGCAGAGGCTTCCTGCCAATCCCCCATGAGTAGTAGAGCTCCCATGGTGTGGACTCCATGAAAGCCTTGCCCCAGGCAGCATGCTTACAAAGGAGGGTGGGCCCTGCAGGACAGAGGACCATTCCCCCTGTGGAATGGCCTCAGAGATCCACCTCCCTCTCTGGCCAGCTGCTGGGGCTGTGGGTCCTAAGCATCATGGCTGACTCAGTAATAGACACAGGGTGAGGCGACTCCAGTAGCTGTTTTGACTGGTCTAATCCAGCCTGAGATCATCCTTGCATGAGCCCTCTGCCAAGATTATTTTTGTTTCTTTTATGATCTTTTCATTAGTGGCTCCTACAACACTAACAACAATCCATAAATACATCATCTGTTTGAAGCCCATCTGTACATTAATTGCCCTCCTTATTCACAAAATATCCACTCTCCACCCAAGCCCCTGGCCTCAGCTCCTCATTTTTCCCCCCTGAATGCCCGCCACCCATCCCTCATCAATCCTTGGAAATGTACTAATTCTTTTGTCATATTTTCACCCACCTTTCTTTTGAGCTCAATGTAGATCCTTGTAATCGGTTCCCACTTTCCATCCTGCCCTTCCTCCACCCTCCCAGTATCTCCACTCATAACACTGGTAAAGGGCCCATCCACTCTGGATTCCCCGTGTTTGAAATTCCTATCGGTACTAGAATACCTTCTCTAGTTTGGCCAGATTAGTATGGTAGAACTGGGATCATGATAGTGGGGCAAGAGAAAGCATTAAGAACTAGAGGAAAGTTGTGTTTCATCTTTGCTGTCTCATACCCTGTATTCTTTAATCTCCACTCTGAGATCCTTCTGTAAGGGGATGTCCAGTGCACTGCAAATAGGTTTTGGGTCTATACCCGGCAGTCCCCTCTCATTCTCCATGATAAGATTTTTTTGTTCTCATGATGCCTGTTGCCTTATCCCTTTAAAACTTTGTGATCACACAGGCTGGTATGCTTTCTCCATGTGGGCTCTGTTGCTTCAGAGCCAGATGGCTGTTTCTTTACCCTCAGGCCTTTAAGACCCCACACGCTATATCTTTAGGTAGCTGGACACCATCGGCTTTCTTCACCACATTTGCTTATGCAGCCGCTTTGTGGTCAGTGATTGTGTAGGGAAGGTGAGCATCTTAGAATGCCAATTTAATAGAACAGTGTTATTGCAATGAGGGAGTCCTTGAGCGGAGGCCCTATGTCCATCTGCTACCTTAATACTAAATCTATAAACATATGGACATAGATCTATTTCCCCATGCCCCTTTGTAAATATATGTACATATGTACATGCCTTTATTTAGACGTCTATAACTGGCCCTTGCTTCCCAGCTCACTCTTCTATACTCTTTGATTTTCCTCTTGTGCCCACTGACATGCTCAGTCTTCCTTTGGGTTTCAGTAATTCCTCTTGGTTACATTACCTTTGATCACGCCCTACCAGGCCTCCTACATCCCCCTCACTACCGTTTTCCATCACTTGTTGTACCCTTGTCTCTGGGTTTCTTTACACCACTTCCTTTCCCCCCACCGTGCTCACTCCCATGCCCAATGGAAAGGGCCGGTCACATGTTTACTCCTCCAGATTGTTCATCCAGCCTCTCTTAATTAGACAGACCTGTAAAGGTAATAACATGCACAAAACAAGACTGAGCTAAACCAAGCAGCAAAAAGAAAAAAAAACAAACAAAAATGAAAACAAAACCCAACCCAAATCCAATGACACTAAAAGAAAACAACACTAACCAGAAAGAAAAGTACAAGGACTGTGTGGTGAACTTTAGGAGTGTTTTCCAGTCCAGTCTGTGGGGGCACCGAACCCTGACCACAAAGTCCACCTTTGGCATTCCCCGGGGACTTTGATGCTCCGTTTTCTTACTCTTCCGCTGCACTCTCTTAGTGTCATGCATCGAAGTGGCAGGATCAGTTCGGGCGCAGTTCCCACACTGTGTGTCCAGTGTTGTCCCCTCTAAGGCTATGGGTCTTTGAGGGACGTTTCTCATCGTGGGGCTGCCCATGTGGTCTTCTCTGTGGATTGGCTTCTCTGATTGGGAACATCATCCTCAAGGTGTATTGGGCCACCGTGTGCTCCATTCTCCCCTCCTCCCCCTTGTTCTGCCCTGTGTTTTCTGATCAGATATGTCCCTCTCCGCGAGCTGCAGATCCGGTGCCATCCTGTGAAATACAATCTTTTGGGGCTGCAAGGATGTGTGGGGGGGGTGGGTATCAGCTCAGATCTTTTGAGAGTCCAGGAGATATTGACTGCTCGATGGGCACAGTTCTGTGGGGCACCGTGCTCTTGGTCCAGACGCTGGTTGTGAATATGACTTTGTTGTTAACCAGTTGTGTGTCTCTGGGTCAACTCCCGTGTGTTTTTGAGTGAGTTTTCTAATCTGCAAAGTAAATGTAGAGGATTATCCAGACTCCCATGTCAGCAAGTTATCGAGAGGGGTTAATCAGAGACTGTTTCATATAGTGTGTACCTGCGCGCCGCATTCTAGACTTGCGATGGCAATTATGAGCTCAGGATAGAGATGGTGTCCAGCAGGTAACATACGTGGCTCCATATTGAAACAGGAAGCCCACTGTGGAGATTTGGTCCTTCCGTTGATGGCCACCGGCCACCTAGTCTTCTCCTGCTATAACTGCTTCACTGGCTCAGCAGGTGAGCCAGAAGCCAGTGATATCATAACCAGGTGGCTAACTGGGCCAAAGGGCTGATAGATATTTGTTATTTTGTTGTCTTGGGAAACCCACCTACCCTCCATGCAAACCTTCTGGTGTGAGTTATCTGTGGAAGGAATCATAGGCTCACAGTAATTCACATCTTTCTTCTTGAAAATGTGCCCATATTCCTTTCTGAACCTGACAAGGTGGCCCCTGTGTCCACCAAGAAATTTACTGCCTGGCCTCCTACTTGGAGAGTTAGCCTGGGCTTTTGGCGGCGAAGTGAAACAGAGCCCTGACCCCTTCATTGAGCTTCTTCAAGCATTATTGTCTCTTGCTTGGGTCTTTCTACGTGCAGATGAGGCCCATCCACTCTAGTGGAGGGTCGTGCACCTCTCCTGGGGTTTTCAAGGCACTGATTTTTCCAGTGTCCTTCTTTCCTGCAGTAGGCACATTGGTCCTTCCCCATGGCTTGGCGGTGCCCACAGGTTAGTCTCTCCGTGAGTGGGCCATGCTCTCCTTTTCCTGAGTCTCTGGGGTATCTCATGTCAATTACGATTATTTTAGCTAGCTTCTTTGTCTCTGTCGTGCTAGGGTCATCTCTGTTGTTATACACTCAATGAGCCACTTGTACCAAATCGCTAAGATTTTTCCCTTCAAACCCTTCCCACTTCTTTGTCATGTCTGAGGCAGACTGACTGAGTAATAAAGGCAATACTTATTGCCCTCCTGTTTTCAGTGCCTCCGGGCCGTTAGGGGTATAAAGCCCGTAGGCTTCCCTCAGCCACTCTAGAAAGGCAGGCGGATATTCTCTTATAGGAACCTGAAAATTCTCACTGACCTTAGATAAATTCATAGGTTTCCTAGCTCTTCTGCAGAGGGTCATGTAAGAGCAATGGTTGATACCTGGTAAAGTCCTCTGGGCCTTGCTAGGAATTGAGATCCCACATTGTTGGTGTAGTGGCCAAAAGAGTTTCTCTCAAGTGGGGAATGCCCGCTCGCTGACCATCAGGTTCACTGACTGCTTACTGGGCCTCTGTCTGGAAGGGCTACCCTCCTCCGTTGTGAACAGCACCTGGAGAAGTTGTTGGCAAGCATTCCAGGTGGGCTGATGAGTATGGAAGTCATACCAGTACTAGTGTGTGTGGGGGGCTGCTTGTTAGGGGTGGGGGTGAGTTTGGGGGGCCGGTGGGGGAGGGAGTGACTCAATAAGGGCCTGTTAGAAGTTTTCTATTTCTGGACCCTAGAAACCTTATAGGGCGGGGGTTGAAAGAAAGGGTTTGAAGCCAGCTCTCCCACTCTCAGAGTTCTCCTGCAAAATGGGATAAAGACGATTAGGGGAGAGTGATGGGGAGGGGAGGGGAGGGGAGGGTTGGGGGAGTGATGGGGGAGGGGAGGGGTGAGGGAGGGGAGGGGTGGGGGAGGGTGATGGGGAGGGATGGCCTCCACCTATGTGGTTTTGGGAACTTGGACCGTTTGTTTTTCCGGTCCTTCCATGTTTCCTGAAACCTTGGAAACAAGGGCCCTTTCTTTGCGGGAGGGAGTAAGTCTTTTATATTTGCAGGCTTCTTAGTGGCAATGTCAGCCCACACTTGAAGTAACGGGATCAGATCGGGATATCCTGGTTCCCTTTAACCATAACTATGAACTCTTATTAATAGGGGGTGGGAAAACTAGTCTTGCGTGGGTCAATCAGGGACTCCTTCTGCCCCATCACTTTTAAACAAATTGTAGAGTCTCCAAGCTTTTGGGTTGAAACCACATCCTCTTGGTGAATGCCGAGAGCAGGGGTCCTCAAACTACAACCTGTGGGCCACATGCAGACAGCCGAGGACGTTGATCCTTTCTGCCGGGTGTATGTGCCCCATTTATTTTTTTTTTGAACTTCAAATCAAGATGTGCAGTGTGCACATGAATTTGTTCGTAATATTTGTTTTTTTAAACTATAGTCTTTCCTTCAAAAGGCCTGAGGGATAGTGAACTGGCCCCCTGGGTAAACAGTTTAACGACCCCTGCCCTAAGGTATCCTGGACTTAGGGGTTATTAATCTCCCAGCCCTGAAACATCCCTGAACATTCTACCCGTTGTAGGAGGCACCATGGGAATTTGGACCCCGGGTAATTTACAAGCCTTTACTCCAATTGAACCCAAGAAAATTCAAAATGGCTTAGGCAGTTACTCTATTTTGGTCACATTTGACTCGTCCTGCACTAGCCCATTATTTCCATTTAACTCTATAACGCGAAGCATGATGTTTTCATAACATTAAAAAATGTATATATTAATACATATATATATATATATATATTTATAACTATGAAAGTCCACAACAAAAAGAAAATTTTTTCCCAAAATTAAAATTGAAGCGTTATAGGGTTAAAAAGAAGGATGGGTCTTATCAGCGGGTCCAAGACCTTAGCATCATAAATGAATCAGTGATCCGACTGCACCTAGTAGTGCCCAAACCTGTGCCCTCCTAGGGGAAAGTGTGAATGCTTTTATCCCTCTTCCTGTAATTCCAATGAACAAACACACATGTCTGGTAATCCTAAGATTATATTTGTTTCCTGTGACACTCACCTAATTTCAAGGCCACTGCCACCTCACAAGCTTAGCCTTGTCGTAGTCAAACTGTTCACCTTTTAGACCGTTTGTTTTTCTCAGAAGTTATCGGGTGATTAAAGCTTCTGAACCAAGTGTGCCAGGTCCACGACTACCATCTCCTGGACCACCTCAACCTTATCCATCCTGGATAAAGTTGCCCTCAATGGACAACCCCTCCCAGCAATGTAGGAAGGGTATGGACCCAAAGCCCAACCTCGCCCCTTTTGCCAGCAGGAAGCAGCTAGAGATGTCGTCGCCCAGTACCCCAAAGATTTGGGTCCATATCTCTTCAGGGGGGCAAATGTTAGGTAGCTATACTAGGGACTGGGGCATCCGTTATGCATGCCCATAGGGCAAAGATAAGAGCCCAGTTAGGAGAGGCACCCTGTGCATGCTCAGAGGTCCAGATTTCTGGCCATGAAGGGGAGGTCACCTGGGTGGTTCCTGTACCTGGATTGACCAATCTAGGCCATGTAAATTCAATTCAGCCACTGGGGTCGGCCAGACTTGCCCACCACGCCTCCCTAACGCTCATAAAACTCTCTTGAGTGCAGACCAGGCTTCTGCATGATTTCTCTCTCACTCAGGAAGGCTCTTTGGAGGCAGCTGTGCTGCACATGAGTGGCTGGTGGATACTGTTCAGATGCATGGCTTTCTGCTTGCAAGGGTTTTTGTCTCAGCTGATTGTAAGGGAGGAGGTAGTACGTCTGGATCACAGAGTATCCATGTCCACAAACGAGGCTGCTCATTCCACAGTCCTGGAAGTGCTTTATGAAAACCCTCTGCTTTGCAATGTCACTCCTTGTAGATTAGAGTGGGAGGGGCTGGGACCAAGGTATGCTGCCTCTTACTCCCAGTTGCAGATTTCAGGATGCTGATTGTATCTCTTACAGCATCAGTTAGTGGGCTTGTTGTCTGCCTCAGGCTTTGTTCACGGAGATCCTCCAGCTAGTTGGTGGTGTGTGCGCATGAGCAGAGGCTTCCTGCCAATCCCCCATGAGTAGTAGAGCTCCCATGGTGTGGACTCCATGAAAGCCTTGCCCCAGGCAGCATGCTTACAAAGGAGGGTGGGCCCTGCAGGACAGAGGACCATTCCCCCTGTGGAATGGCCTCAGAGATCCACCTCCCTCTCTGGCCAGCTGCTGGGGCTGTGGGTCCTAAGCATCATGGCTGACTCAGTAATAGACACAGGGTGAGGCGACTCCAGTAGCTGTTTTGACTGGTCTAATCCAGCCTGAGATCATCCTTGCATGAGCCCTCTGCCAAGATTATTTTTGTTTCTTTTATGATCTTTTCATTAGTGGCTCCTACAACACTAACCACAATCCATAAATACATCATCTGTTTGAAGCCCATCTGTACATTAATTGCCCTCCTTATTCACAAAATAACCACTCTCCACCCAAGCCCCTGGCCTCAGCTCCTCATTTTTCCCCCCTCAATGCCCGCCACCCATCCCTCATCAATCCTTGGAAATGTACTAATTCTTTTGTCATATTTTCACCCACCTTTCTTTTGAGGTCAATGAAGATCCTTGTAATCGGTTCCCACTTTCCATCCTGCCCTTCCTCCACCCTCCCAGTATCTCCACTCATAACACTGGTAAAGGGCCCATCCACTCTGGATTCCCCGTGTTTGAAATTCCTATCGGTACTAGAATACCTTCTCTTGTTTGGCCAGATTAGTATGGTAGAACTGGGTTCATGATAGTGGGGCAAGAGAAAGCATTAAGAACTAGAGGAAAGTTGTGTTTCATCTTTGCTGTCTCATACCCTGTATTCTTTAATCTCCACTCTGAGATCCTTCTGTAAGGGGATGTCCAGTGCACTGCAAATAGGTTTTGGGTCTATACCCGGCAGTCCCCTCTCATTCTCCATGATAAGATTTTTTTGTTCTCATGATGCCTGTTGCCTTACCCTTTAAAACTTTGTGATCACACAGGCTGGTCTGCTTTCTCCATGTGGGCTCTGTTGCTTCAGAGCCAGATGGCTGTTTCTTTACCCTCAGGCCTTTAAGACCCCACACGCTATATCTTTAGGTAGCTGGACACCATCGGCTTTCTTCACCACATTTGCTTATGCAGCCGCTTTGTGGTCAGTGATTGTGTAGGGAAGGTGAGCATCTTAGAATGCCAATTTAATAGAACAGTGTTATTGCAATGAGGGAGTCCTTGAGCGGAGGCCCTATGTCCATCAGCTACCTCAATACTAAATCTATAAACATATGGACATAGATCTATTTCCCCATGCCCCTTTGTAAATATATGTATATATGTACATGCCTTTATTTAGACGTCTATAACTGGCCCTTGCTTCCCAGCTCACTCTTCTATACTCTTTGATTTTCCTCTTGTGCCCACTGACATGCTCAGTCTTCCTTTGGGTTTCAGTAATTCCTCTTTGTTACATTACCTTTGATCACGCCCTACCAGGCCTCCTACATCCCCCTCACTACCGTTTTCCATCACTTGTTGTACCCTTGTCTCTGGGTTTCTTTACACCACTTCCTTTCCCCCCACCGTGCTCACTCCCATGCCCAATGGAAAGGGCCGGTCACATGTTTACTCCTCCAGATTGTTCATCCAGCCTCTCTTAATTAGACAGTCCTGTAAAGGTAATAACATGCACAAAACAAGACTGAGCTAAACCAAGCAGCAAAAAGAAAAAAAAAACAAACAAAAATGAAAACAAAACCCAACCCAAATCCAATGACACTAAAAGAAAACAACACTAACCAGAAAGAAAAGTACAAGGACTGTGTGGTGAACTTTAGGAGTGTTTTCCAGTCCAGTCTGTGGGGGCACCGAACCCTGACCACAAAGTCCACCTTTGGCATTCCCCGGGGACTTTGATGCTCCGTTTTCTTACTCTTCCGCTGCACTCTCTTAGTGTCATGCATCGAAGTGGCAGGATCAGTTCGGGCGCAGTTCCCACACTGTGTGTCCAGTGTTGTCCCCTCTAAGGCTATGGGTCTTTGAGGGACGTTTCTCATCGTGGGGCTGCCCATGTGGTCTTCTCTGTGGATTGGCTTCTCTGATTGGGAACATCATCCTCAAGGTGTATTGGGCCAGGGTGTGCTCCATTCTCCCCTCCTCCCCCTTGTTCTGCCCTTTGTTCTCTGATCAGATATGTCCCTCTCCGCGAGCTGCAGATCCGGTGCCATCCTGTGAAATACAATCTTTTGGGGCTGCAAGGATGTGGGGTGGGTGGGTATCAGCTCAGATCTATTGAGAGTCCAGGAGATATTGACTGCTCGATGGGCACAGTTCTGTGGGGCACCGTGCTCTTGGTCCAGACGCTGGTTGTGAATATGACTTTGTTGTTAACCAGTTGTGTGTCTCTGGGTCAACTCCCGTGTGTTTTTGAGTGAGTTTTCTAATCTGCAAAGTAAATGTACAGGATTATCCAGACTCCCATGTCAGCAAGTTATCGAGAGGGGTTAATCAGAGACTGTTTCATATAGTGTGTACCTGCGCGCCGCATTCTAGACCTGCGATGGCAATTATGAGCTCAGGATAGAGATGGTGTCCAGCAGGTAACATACGTGGCTCCATATTGAAACAGGAAGCCCACTGTGGAGATTTGGTCCTTCCGTTGATGGCCACCGGCCACCTAGTCTTCTCCTGCTATAACTGCTTCACTGGCTCAGCAGCTGAGCCAGAAGCCAGTGATATCATAACCAGGTGGCTAACTGGGCCAAAGGGCTGATAGATATTTGTTATTTTGTTGTCTTGGGAAACCCACCTACCCTCCATGCAAACCTTCTGGTGTGAGTTATCTGTGGAAGGAATCATAGGCTCACAGTAATTCACATCTTTCTTCTTGAAAATGTGCCCATATTCCTTTCTGAACCTGACAAGGTGGCCCCTGTGTCCACCAAGAAATTTACTGCCTGGCCTCCTACTTGGAGAGTTAGCCTGGGCTTTTGGCGGCGAAGTGAAACAGAGCCCTGACCCCTTCATTGAGCTTCTTCAAGCATTATTGTCTCTTGTTGGGTCTTTCTACGTGCAGATGAGGCCCATCCACTCTAGTGGAGGGTCGTGCACCTCTCCTTGGGTTTTCAAGGCACTGATTTTTCCAGTGTCCTTCTTTCCTGGAGTAGGCACATTGGTCCTTCCCCATGGCTTGGCGGTGCCCACAGGTTAGTCTCTCCGTGAGTGGGCCATGCTCTCCTTTTCCTGAGTCTCTGGGGTATCTCATGGCAATTACGATTATTTTAGCTAGCTTCTTTGTCTCTGTCGTGCTAGGGTCATCTCTGTTGTTATACACTCAATGAGCCACTTGTACCAAATCGCTAAGATTTTTCCCTTCAAACCCTTCCCACTTCTTTGTCATGTCTGAGGCAGACTGACTGAGTAATAAAGGCAATACTTATTGCCCTCCTGTTTTCAGTGCCTCCGGGCCGTTAGGGGTATAAAGCCCGTAGGCTTCCCTCAGCCACTCTAGAAAGGCAGGCGGATATTCTCTTATAGGAACCTGAAAATTCTCACTGACCTTAGATAAATTCATAGGTTTCCTAGCTCTTCTGCAGAGGGTCATGTAAGAGCAATGGTTGATACCTGGTAAAGTCCTCTGGGCCTTGCTAGGAATTGAGATTCCACATTGTTGGTGTAGTGGCCAAAAGAGTTTCTCTCAAGTGGGGAGTGCCCGCTCGCTGACCATCAGGTTCACTGACTGCTTACTGGGCCTCTGTCTGGAAGGGCTACCCTCCTCCGTTGTGAACAGCACCTGGAGAAATTGTTGGCAAGCATTCCAGTTGGGCTGATGAGTATGGAAGTCATACCAGTACTAGTGTGTGTGGGGGGCTGCTTGTTAGGGGTGGGGGTGAGTTTGGGGGGCCGGTGGGGGAGGGAGTGACTCAATAAGGGCCTGTTAGAAGTTTTCTATTTCTGGACCCTAGAAACCTTATAGGGCGGGGGTTGAAAGAAAGGGTTTGAAGCCAGCTCTCCCACTCTCAGAGTTCTCCTGCAAAATGGGATAAAGACTATTAGGGGAGAGTGATGGGGAGGGGAGGGGAGGGGAGGGGTGGGGGAGTGATGGGGGAGGGGAGGGGTGAGGGAGGGGAGGGGTGGGGGAGGGTGATGGGGAGGGATGGCCTCCACCTATGTGGTTTTGGGAACTTGGACCGTTTGTTTTTCCGGTCCTTCCATGTTTCCTGAAACCTTGGAAACAAGGGCCCTTTCTTTGCGGGAGGGAGTAAGTCTTTTATATTTGCAGGCTTCTTAGTGGCAATGTCAGCCCACACTTGAAGTAACGGGATCAGATCGGGATATCCTGGTTCCCTTTAACCATAACTATGAACTCTTATTAATAGGGGGTGGGAAAACTAGTCTTGCGTGGGTCAATCAGGGACTCCTTCTGCCCCATCACTTTTAAACAAATTGTAGAGTCTCCAAGCTTTTGGGTTGAAACCACATCCTCTTGGTGAATGCCGAGAGCAGGGGTCCTCAAACTACAACCTGTGGGCCACATGCAGACAGCCGAGGACGTTGATCCTTTCTGCCGGGTGTATGTGCCCCATTTATTTTTTTTTTGAACTTCAAATCAAGATGTGCAGTGTGCACATGAATTTGTTCGTAATATTTGTTTTTTTAAACTATAGTCTTTCCTTCAAAAGGCCTGAGGGATAGTGAACTGGGCCCCTGGGTAAACAGTTTAACGACCCCTGCCCTAAGGTATCCTGGACTTAGGGGTTATTAATCTCCCAGCCCTGAAACATCCCTGAACATTCTACCCGTTGTAGGAGGCACCATGGGAATTTGGACCCCGGGTAATTTACAAGCCTTTACTCCAATTGAACCCAAGAAAATTCAAAATGGCTTAGGCAGTTACTCTATTTTGGTCACATTTGACTCGTCCTGCACTAGCCCATTATTTCCATTTAACTCTATAACGCGAAGCATGATGTTTTCATAACATTAAAAAATGTATATATTAATACATATATATATATATATATTTATAACTATGAAAGTCCACAACAAAAAGAAAATTTTTTCCCAAAATTAAAATTGAAGCGTTATAGGGTTAAAAAGAAGGATGGGTCTTATCAGCGGGTCCAAGACCTTAGCATCATAAATGAATCAGTGATCCGACTGCACCTAGTAGTGCCCAAACCTGTGCCCTCCTAGGGGAAAGTGTGAATGCTTTTATCCCTCTTCCTGTACTTCCAATGAACAAACACACATGTCTGGTAATCCTAAGATTATTTTTGTTTCCTGTGACACTCACCTAATTTCAAGGCCACTGCCACCTCACAAGCTTAGCCTTGTCGTAGTCAAACTGTTCACCTTTTAGACCGTTTGTTTTTCTCAGAAGTTATCGGGTGATTAAAGCTTCTGAACCAAGTGTGCCAGGTCCACGACTACCATCTCCTGGACCACCTCAACCTTATCCATCCTGGATAAAGTTGCCCTCAATGGACAACCCCTCCCAGCAGTGTAGGAAGGGTATGGACCCAAAGCCCCACCTCGCCCCTTTGCCAGCAGAAGCAGCTAGAGATGTCGTCGCCCAGTACCCCAAAGATTTGGGTCCATATCTCTTCAGGGGGGCAAATGTTAGGTAGCTATACTAGGGACTGGGGCATCCGTTATGCATGCCCATAGGGCCAAGATAAGAGCCCAGTTAGGAGAGGCACCCTGTGCATGCTCAGAGGTCCAGATTTCTGGCCATGAAGGGGAGGTCACCTGGGTGGTTCCTGTACCTGGATTGACCAATCTAGGCCATGTAAATTCAATTCAGCCACTGGGGTCGGCCAGACTTGCCCACCACGCCTCCCTAACGCTCATAAAACTCTCTTGAGTGCAGACCAGGCTTCTGCATGATTTCTCTCTCACTCAGGAAGGCTCTTTGGAGGCAGCTGTGCTGCACATGAGTGGCTGGTGGATACTGTTCAGATGCATGGCTTTCTGCTTGCAAGGGTTTTTGTCTCAGCTGACTGTAAGGGAGGAGGTAGTACGTCTGGATCACAGAGTATCCATGTCCACAAACGAGGCTGCTCATTCCACAGTCCTGGAAGTGCTTTATGAAAACCCTCTGCTTTGCAATGTCACTCCTTGTAGATTAGAGTGGGAGGGGCTGGGACCAAGGTATGCTGCCTCTTACTCCCAGTTGCAGATTTCAGGATGCTGATTGTATCTCTTACAGCATCAGTTAGTGGGCTTGTTGTCTGCCTCAGGCTTTGTTCACGGAGATCCTCCAGCTAGTTGGTGGTGTGTGCGCATGAGCAGAAGCTTCCTGCCAATCCCCCATGAGTAGTAGAGCTCCCATGGTGTGGACTCCATGAAAGCCTTGCCCCAGGCAGCATGCTTACAAAGGAGGGTGGGCCCTGCAGGACAGAGGACCATTCCCCCTGTGGAATGGCCTCAGAGATCCACCTCCCTCTCTGGCCAGCTGCTGGGGCTGTGGGTCCTAAGCATCATGGCTGACTCAGTAATAGACACAGGGTGAGGCGACTCCAGTAGCTGTTTTGACTGGTCTAATCCAGCCTGAGATCATCCTTGCATGAGCCCTCTGCCAAGATTATTTTTGTTTCTTTTATGATCTTTTCATTAGTGGCTCCTACAACACTAACCACAATCCATAAATACATCATCTGTTTGAAGCCCATCTGTACATTAAATGCCCTCCTTATTCACAAAATATCCACTCTCCACCCAAGCCCCTGGCCTCAGCTCCTCATTTTTCCCCCCTCAATGCCCGCCACCCATCCCTCATCAATTCTTTTGTCATATTTTCACCCACCTTTCTTTTGAGGTCAATGAAGATCCTTGTAATCGGTTCCCACTTTCCATCCTGCCCTTCCTCCACCCTCCCAGTATCTCCACTCATAACACTGGTAAAGGGCCCATCCACTCTGGATTCCCCGTGTTTGAAATTCCTATCGGTACTAGAATACCTTCTCTAGTTTGGCCAGATTAGTATGGTAGAACTGGGATCATGATAGTGGGGCAAGAGAAAGCATTAAGAACTAGAGGAAAGTTGTGTTTCATCTTTGCTGTCTCATACCCTGTATTCTTTAATCTCCACTCTAAGATCCTTCTGTAAGGGGATGTCCAGTGCACTGCAAATAGGTTTTGGGTCTATACCCGGCAGTCCCCTCTCATTCTCCATGATAAGATTTTTTTGTTCTCATGATGCCTGTTGCCTTATCCCTTTAAAACTTTGTGATCACACAGGCTGGTATGCTTTCTCCATGTGGGCTCTGTTGCTTCAGAGCCAGATGGCTGTTTCTTTACCCTCAGGCCTTTAAGACCCCACACGCTATATCTTTAGGTAGCTGGACACCATCGGCTTTCTTCACCACATTTGCTTATGCAGCCGCTTTGTGGTCAGTGATTGTGTAGGGAAGGTGAGCATCTTAGAATGCCAATTTAATAGAACAGTGTTATTGCAATGAGGGAGTCCTTGAGCGGAGGCCCTATGTCCATCTGCTACCTTAATACTAAATCTATAAACATATGGACATAGATCTATTTCCCCATGCCCCTTTGTAAATATATGTACATATGTACATGCCTTTATTTAGACGTCTATAACTGGCCCTTGCTTCCCAGCTCACTCTTCTATACTCTTTGATTTTCCTCTTGTGCCCACTGACATGCTCAGTCTTCCTTTGGGTTTCAGTAATTCCTCTTGGTTACATTACCTTTGATCACGCCCTACCAGGCCTCCTACATCCCCCTCACTACCTTTTTCCATCACTTGTTGTACCCTTGTCTCTGGGTTTCTTTACACCACTTCCTTTCCCCCCACCGTGCTCACTCCCATGCCCAATGGAAAGGGCCGGTCACATGTTTACTCCTCCAGATTGTTCATCCAGCCTCTCTTAATTAGACAGACCTGTAAAGGTAATAACATGCACAAAACAAGACTGAGCTAAACCAAGCAGCAAAAAGAAAAAAAAACAAACAAAAATGAAAACAAAACCCAACCCAAATCCAATGACACTAAAAGAAAACAACACTAACCAGAAAGAAAAGTACAAGGACTGTGTGGTGAACTTTAGGAGTGTTTTCCAGTCCAGTCTGTGGGGGCACCGAACCCTGACCACAAAGTCCACCTTTGGCATTCCCCGGGGACTTTGATGCTCCGTTTTCTTACTCTTCCGCTGCACTCTCTTAGTGTCATGCATCGAAGTGGCAGGATCAGTTCGGGCGCAGTTCCCACACTGTGTGTCCAGTGTTGTCCCCTCTAAGGCTATGGGTCTTTGAGGGACGTTTCTCATCGTGGGGCTGCCCATGTGGTCTTCTCTGTGGATTGGCTTCTCTGATTGGGAACATCATCCTCAAGGTGTATTGGGCCAGGGTGTGCTCCATTCTCCCCTCCTCCCCCTTGTTCTGCCCTGTGTTCTCTGATCAGATATGTCCCTCTCCGCGAGCTGCAGATCCGGTGCCATCCTGTGAAATACAATCTTTTGGGGCTGCATGGATGTGGGGGTGGGGGGGTGGGTATCAGCTCAGATCTTTTGAGAGTCCAGGAGATATTGACTGCTCGATGGGCACAGTTCTGTGGGGCACCGTGCTCTTGGTCCAGACGCTGGTTGTGAATATGACTTTGTTGTTAACCAGTTGTGTGTCTCTGGGTCAACTCCCGTGTGTTTTTGAGTGAGTTTTCTAATCTGCAAAGTAAATGTACAGGATTATCCAGACTCCCATGTCAGCAAGTTATCGAGAGGGGTTAATCAGAGACTGTTTCATATAGTGTGTACCTGCGCGCCGCATTCTAGACCTGCGATGGCAATCGTGAGCTCAGGATAGAGATGGTGTCCAGCAGGTAACATACGTGGCTCCATATTGAAACAGGAAGCCCACTGTGGAGATTTGGTCCTTCCGTTGATGGCCACCGGCCACCTAGTCTTCTCCTGCTATAACTGCTTCACTGGCTCAGCAGCTGAGCCAGAAGCCAGTGATATCATAACCAGGTGGCTAACTGGGCCAAAGGGCTGATAGATATTTGTTATTTTGTTGTCTTGGGAAACCCACCTACCCTCCATGCAAACCTTCTGGTGTGAGTTATCTGTGGAAGGAATCATAGGCTCACAGTAATTCACATCTTTCTTCTTGAAAATGTGCCCATATTCCTTTCTGAACCTGACAAGGTGGCCCCTGTGTCCACCAAGAAATTTACTGCCTGGCCTCCTACTTGGAGAGTTAGCCTGGGCTTTTGGCGGTGAAGTGAAACAGAGCCCTGACCCCTTCATTGAGCTTCTTCAAGCATTATTGTCTCTTGCTTGGGTCTTTCTACGTGCAGATGAGGCCCATCCACTCTAGTGGAGGGTCGTGCACCTCTCCTGGGGTTTTCAAGGCACTGATTTTTCCAGTGTCCTTCTTTCCTGCAGTAGGCACATTGGTCCTTCCCCATGGCTTGGCGGTGCCCACAAGTTAGTCTCTCCGTGAGTGGGCCATGCTCTCCTTTTCCTGAGTCTCTGGGGTATCTCATGGCAATTACGATTATTTTAGCTAGCTTCTTTGTCTCTGTCGTGCTAGGGTCATCTCTGTTGTTATACACTCAATGAGCCACTTGTACCAAATCGCTAAGATTTTTCCCTTCAAACCCTTCCCACTTCTTTGTCATGTCTGAGGCAGACTGACTGAGTAATAAAGCCAATACTTATTGCCCTCCTGTTTTCAGTGCCTCCGGGCTGTTAGGGGTATAAAGCCCGTAGGCTTCCCTCAGCCACTCTAGAAAGGCAGGCGGATATTCTCTTATAGGAACCTGAAAATTCTCACTGACCTTAGATAAATTCATAGGTTTCCTAGCTCTTCTGCAGAGGGTCATGTAAGAGCAATGGTTGATACCTGGTAAAGTCCTCTGGGCCTTGCTAGGAATTGAGATCCCACATTGTTGGTGTAGTGGCCAAAAGAGTTTCTCTCAAGTGGGGAGTGCCCGCTCGCTGACCATCAGGTTCACTGACTGCTTACTGGGCCTCTGTCTGGAAGGGCTACCCTCCTCCGTTGTGAACAGCACCTGGAGAAGTTGTTGGCAAGCATTCCAGGTGGGCTGATGAGTATGGAAGTCATACCAGTACTAGTGTGTGTGGGGGGCTGCTTGTTCGGGGTGGGGGTGAGTTTGGGGGGCCGGTGGGGGAGGGAGTGACTCAATAAGGGCCTGTTAGAAGTTTTCTATTTCTGGACCCTAGAAACCTTATAGGGCGGGGGTTGAAAGAAAGGGTTTGAAGCCAGCTCACCCACTCCCAGAGTTCTCCTGCAAAATGGGATAAAGCCGATTAGGTGAGAGTGATGGGGAGGGGAGGGGAGGAGAGGGGTGGGGGAGGGATGGGGGAGGGGAGGGGTGAGGGAGGGGAGGGGTGGGGGAGGGTGATGGGGAGGGATGGCCTCCACCTATGTGGTTTTGGGAACTTGGACCATTTGTTTTTCCGGTCCTTCCATGTTTCCTGAAACCTTGGAAACAAGGGCCCTTCCTTTGCGGGAGGGAGTAAGTCTTTTATATTTGCAGGCTTCTTAGTGGCAATGTCAGCCCACACTTGAAGTAACGGGATCAGATCGGGATATCCTGGTTCCCTTTAACCATAACTATGAACTCTTAGTAACAGGGGATGGGAAAACTAGTCTTGCGTGGGTCAATCAGGGACTCCTTCTGCCCCATCACTTTTAAACAAATTGTAGTGTCTCCAAGCTTTTGGGTTGAAACCACATCCTCTTGGTGAATGCCGAGAGCAGGGGTCCTCAAACTACAACCTGTGGGCCACATGCAGACAGCCGAGGACGTTGATCCTTTCTGCCGGGTGTATGTGCCCCATTTATTTTTTTTTTGAACTTCAAATCAAGATGTGCAGTGAGCACATGAATTTGTTCGTAATATTTGTTTTTTTAAACTATAGTCTTTCCTTCAAAAGGCCTGAGGGATAGTGAACTGGCCCCCTGGGTAAACAGTTTAACAACCCCTGCCCTAAGGTATCCTGGACTTAGGGGTTATTAATCTCCCAGCCCTGAAACATCCCTGAACATTCTACCCATTGTAGGAGGCACCATGGGAATTTGGACCCCGGGTAATTTACAAGCCTTTACTCCAATTGAACCCAAGAAAATTCAAAATGGCTTAGGCAGTTACTCTATTTTGGTCACTTTTGACTCGTCCTGCACTAGCCCATTATTTCCATTTAACTCTATAACGCGAAGCATGATGTTTTCATAACATTAAAAAATGTATATATTAATACATATATATATTTATAACTATGAAAGTCCACAACAAAAAGAAAATTTTTTCCCAAAATTAAAATTGAAGCGTTATAGGGTTAAAAAGAAGGATGGGTCTTATCAGCGGGTCCAAGACCTTAGCATCATAAATGAATCAGTGATCAGACTGCACCTAGTAGTGCCCAAACCTGTGCCCTCCTAGGGGAAAGTGTGAATGCTTTTATCCCTCTTCCTGTACTTCCAATGAACAAACACACATGTCTGGTAATCCTAAGATTATTTTTGTTTCCTGTGACACTCACCTAATTTCAAGGCCACTGCCACCTCACAAGCTTAGCCTTGTCGTAGTCAAACTGTTCACCTTTTAGACCGTTTGTTTTTCTCAGAAGTTATCGGGTGATTAATGCTTCTGAACCAAGTGTGCCAGGTCCACGACTACCATCTCCTGGACCACCTCAACCTTATCCATCCTGGATAAAGTTGCCCTCAATGGACAACCCCTCCCAGCAGTGTAGGAAGGGTATGGACCCAAAGCCCCACCTCGCCCCTTTTGCCAGCAGGAAGCAGCTAGAGATGTCATCGCCCAGTACCCCCAAAGATTTGGGTCCATATCTCTTCAGGGGGGCAAATGTTAGGTAGCCATACTAGGGACTGGGGCATCCGTTATGCATGCCCATAGGGCAAAGATAAGAGCCCAGTTAGGAGAGGCACCCTGTGCATGCTCAGAGGTCCAGATTTCTGGCCATGAAGGGGAGGTCACCTGGGTGGTTCCTGTACCTGGATTGACCAATCTAGGCCATGTAAATTCAATTCAGCCACTGGGGTCGGCCAGACTTGCCCACCACGCCTCCCTAACGCTCATAAAACTCTCTTGAGTGCAGACCAGGCTTCTGCATGATTTCTCTCTCACTCAGGAAGGCTCTTTGGAGGCAGCTGTGCTGCACATGAGTGGCTGGTGGATACTGTTCAGATGCATGGCTTTCTGCTTGCAAGGGTTTTTGTCTCAGCTGATTGTAAGGGAGGAGGTAGTACGTCTGGATCACAGAGTATCCATGTCCACAAACGAGGCTGCTCATTCCACAGTCCTGGAAGTGCTTTATGAAAACCCTCTGCTTTGCAATGTCACTCCTTGTAGATTAGAGTGGGAGGGGCTGGGACCAAGGTATGCTGCCTCTTACTCCCAGTTGCAGGTTTCTGGATGCTGATTGTATCTCTTACAGCATCAGTTAGTGGGCTTGTTGTCTGCCTCAGGCTTTGTTAACGGAGATCCTCCAGCTAGTTGGTGGTGTGTGCGCATGAGCAGAGGCTTCCTGCCAATCCCCCATGAGTAGTAGAGCTCCCATGGTGTGGACTCCATGAAAGCCTTGCCCCAGGCAGCATGCTTACAAAGGAGGGTGGGCCCTGCAGGACAGAGGACCATTCCCCCTGTGGAATGGCCTCAGAGATCCACCTCCCTCTCTGGCCAGCTGCTGGGGCTGTGGGTCCTAAGCATCATGGCTGACTCAGTAATAGACACAGGGTGAGGCGACTCCAGTAGCTGTTTTGACTGGTCTAATCCAGCCTGAGATCATCCTTGCATGAGCCCTCTGCCAAGATTATTTTTGTTTCTTTTATGATCTTTTCATTAGTGGCTCCTACAACACTAACCACAATCCATAAATACATCATCTGTTTGAAGCACATCTGTACATTAATTGCCCTCCTTATTCACAAAATATCCACTCTCCACCCAAGCCCCTGGCCTCAGCTCCTCATTTTTCCCCCCTCAATGCCCGCCACCCATCCCTCATCAATCCTTGGAAATGTACTAATTCTTTTGTCATATTTTCACCGACCTTTCTTTTGAGGTCAATGAAGATCCTTGTAATCGGTTCCCACTTTTCATCCTGCCCTTCCTCCACCCTCCCAGTATCTCCACTCATAACACTGGTAAAGGGCCCATCCACTCTGGATCCCCCGTGTTTGAAATTCCTATCGGTACTAGAATACCTTCTCTAGTTTGGCCAGATTAGTATGGTAGAACTGGGATCATGATAGTGGGGCAAGAGAAACCATTAAGAACTAGAGGAAAGTTGTGTTTCATCTTTGCTGTCTCATACCCTGTATTCTTTAATCTCCACTCTGAGATCCTTCTGTAAGGGGATGTCCAGTGCACTGCAAATAGGTTTTGGGTCTATACCCGGCAGTCCCCTCTCATTCTCCATGATAAGATTTTTTTGTTCTCATGATGCCTGTTGCCTTATCCCTTTAAAACTTTGTGATCACACAGGCTGGTATGCTTTCTCCATGTGGGCTCTGTTGCTTCAGAGCCAGATGGCTGTTTCTTTACCCTCAGGCCTTTAAGACCCCACACGCTATATCTTTAGGTAGCTGGACACCATCGGCTTTCTTCACCACATTTGCTTATGCAGCCGCTTTGTGGTCAGTGATTGTGTAGGGAAGGTGAGCATCTTAGAATGCCAATTTAATAAAACAGTGTTATTGCAATGAGGGAGTCCTTGAGCGGAGGCCCTATGTCCATCTGCTACCTCAATACTAAATCTATAAACATATGGACATAGATCTATTTCCCCATGCCCCTTTGTAAATATATGTACATATGTACATGCCTTTATTTAGACGTCTATAACTGGCCCTTGCTTCCCAGCTCACTCTTCTATACTCTTTGATTTTCCTCTTGTGCCCACTGACATGCTCAGTCTTCCTTTGGGTTTCAGTAATTCCTCTTGGTTACATTACCTTTGATCACGCCCTACCAGGCCTCCTACATCCCCCTCACTACCGTTTTCCATCACTTGTTGTACCCTTGTCTCTGGGTTTCTTTACACCACTTCCTTTCCCCCCACCGTGCTCACTCCCATGCCCAATGGAAAGGGCCGGTCACATGTTTACTCCTCCAGATTGTTCATCCAGCCTCTCTTAATTAGACAGACCTGTAAAGGTAATAACATGCACAAAACAAGACTGAGCTAAACCAAGCAGCAAAAAGAAAAAAAAACAAACAAAAATGAAAACAAAACCCAACCCAAATCCAATGACACTAAAAGAAAACAACACTAACCAGAAAGAAAAGTACAAGGACTGTGTGGTGAACTTTAGGAGTGTTTTCCAGTCCAGTCTGTGGGGGCACCGAACCCTGACCACAAAGTCCACCTTTGGCATTCCCCGGGGACTTTGATGCTCCGTTTTCTTACTCTTCCGCTGCACTCTCTTAGTGTCATGCATCGAAGTGGCAGGATCAGTTCGGGCGCAGTTCCCACACTGTGTGTCCAGTGTTGTCCCCTCTAAGGCTATGGGTCTTTGAGGGACGTTTCTCATCGTGGGGCTGCCCATGTGGTCTTCTCTGTGGATTGGCTTCTCTGATTGGGAACATCATCCTCAAGGTGTATTGGGCCAGGATGTGCTCCATTCTCCCCTCCTCCCCCTTGTTCTGCCCTGTGTTCTCTGATCAGATATGTCCCTCTCCGTGAGCTGCAGATCCGGTGCCATCCTGTGAAATACAATCTTTTGGGGCTGCAAGGATGTGGGGGTGGGGGGGTGGGTATCAGCTCAGATCTTTTGAGAGTCCAGGAGATATTGACTGCTCGATGGGCACAGTTCTGTGGGGCACCGTGCTCTTGGTCCAGACGCTGGTTGTGAATATGACTTTGTTGTTAACCAGTTGTGTGTCTCTGGGTCAACTCCCGTGTGTTTTTGAGTGAGTTTTCTAATCTGCAAAGTAAATGTACAGGATTATCCAGACTCCCATGTCAGCAAGTTATCGAGAGGGGTTAATCAGAGACTGTTTCATATAGTGTGTACCTGCGCGCCGCATTCTAGACCTGCGATGGCAATTATGAGCTCAGGATAGAGATGGTGTCCAGCAGGTAACATACGTGGCTCCATATTGAAACAGGAAGGCCACTGTGGAGATTTGGTCCTTCCGTTGATGGCCACTGGCCACCTAGTCTTCTCCTGCTATAACTGCTTCACTGGCTCAGCAGCTGAGCCAGAAGCCAGTGATATCATAACCAGGTGGCTAGCTGGGCCAAAGGGCTGATAGATATTTGTTATTTTGTTGTCTTGGGAAACCCACCTACCCTCCATGCAAACCTTCTGGTGTGAGTTATCTGTGGAAGGAATCATAGGCTCACAGTAATTCACATCTTTCTTCTTGAAAATGTGCCCATATTCCTTTCTGAACCTGACAAGGTGGCCCCTGTGTCCACCAAGAAATTTACTGCCTGGCCTCCTACTTGGAGAGTTAGCCTGGGCTTTTGGCGGCGAAGTGAAACAGAGCCCTGACCCCTTCATTGAGCTTCTTCAAGCATTATTGTCTCTTGCTTGGGTCTTTCTACGTGCAGATGAGGCCCATCCACTCTAGTGGAGGGTCGTGCACCTCTCCTGGGGTTTTCAAGGCACTGATTTTTCCAGTGTCCTTCTTTCCTGCAGTAGGCACATTGGTCCTTCCCCATGGCTTGGCGGTGCCCACAGGTTAGTCTCTCCGTGAGTGGGCCATGCTCTCCTTTTCCTGAGTCTCTGGGGTATCTCATGGCAATTACGATTATTTTAGCTAGCTTCTTTGTCTCTGTCATGCTAGGGTCATCTCTGTTGTTATACACTCAATGAGCCACTTGTACCAAATCGCTAAGATTTTTCCCTTCAAACCCTTCCCACTTCTTTGTCATGTCTGAGGCAGACTGACTGAGTAATAAAGGCAATACTTATTGCCCTCCTGTTTTCAGTGCCTCCGGGCCGTTAGGGGTATAAAGCCCGTAGGCTTCCCTCAGCCACTCTAGAAAGGCAGGCGGATATTCTCTTATAGGAACCTGAAAATTCTCACTGACCTTAGATAAATTCATAGGTTTCCTAGCTCTTCTGCAGAGGGTCATGTAAGAGCAATGGTTGATACCTGGTAAAGTCCTCTGGGCCTTGCTAGGAATTGAGATCCCACATTGTTGGTGTAGTGGCCAAAAGAGTTTCTCTCAAGTGGGGAGTGCCCGCTCGCTGACCATCAGGTTCACTGACTGCTTACTGGGCCTCTGTCTGGAAGGGCTACCCTCCTCCGTTGTGAACAGCACCTGGAGAAGTTGTTGGCAAGCATTCCAGGTGGGCTGATGAGTATGGAAGTCATACCAGTACTAGTGTGTGTGGGGGGCTGCTTGTTAGGGGTGGGGGTGAGTTTGGGGGGCCGGTGGGGGAGGGAGTGACTCAATAAGGGCCTGTTAGAAGTTTTCTATTTCTGGACCCTAGAAACCTTACAGGGCGGGGGTTGAAAGAAAGGGTTTGAAGCCAGCTCTCCCACTCCCAGAGTTCTCCTGCAAAATGGGATAAAGCCGATTAGGGGAGAGTGATGGGGAGGGGAGGGGAGGGGAGGGGTGGGGAAGGGATGGGGGAGGGGAGGGGTGAGGGAGGGGAGGGGTGGGGGAGGGTGATGGGGAGGGATGGCCTCCACCTATGTGGTTTTGGGAACTTGGACCATTTGTTTTTCCGGTCCTTCCATGTTTCCTGAAACCTTGGAAACAAGGGCCCTTTCTTTGCGGGAGGGAGTAAGTCTTTTATATTTGCAGGCTTCTTAGTGGCAATGTCAGCCCACACTTGAAGTAACGGGATCAGATCGGGATATCCTGGTTCCCTTTAACCATAACTATGAACTCTTAGTAACAGGGGATGGGAAAACTAGGCTTGCGTGGGTCAATCAGGGACTCCTTCTGCCCCATCACTTTTAAACAAATTGTAGAGTCTCCAAGCTTTTGGGTTGAAACCACATCCTCTTGGTGAATGCCAAGGGCAGGGGTCCTCAAACTACAACCTGTGGGCCACATGCAGACAGCCGAGGACGTTGATCCTTTCTGCCGGGTGTATGTGCCCCATTTATTTTTTTTTTTGAACTTCAAATCAAGATGTGCAGTGTGCACATGAATTTGTTCGTAATATTTGTTTTTTTAAAACTATAGTCTTTCCTTCAAAAGGCCTGAGGGATAGTGAACTGGCCCCCTGGGTAAACAGTTTAAGGACCCCTGCCCTAAGGTATCCTGGACTTAGGGGTTATTAAACTCCCAGCCCTGAAACATCCCTGAACATTCTACCCATTGTAGGAGGCACCATGGGAATTTGGACCCCGGGTAATTTACAAGCCTTTACTCCAATTGAACCCAAGAAAATTCAAAATGACTTAGGCAGTTACTCTATTTTGGTCACTTTTGACTCGTCCTGCACTAGCCCATTATTTCCATTTAACTCTATAACGCGAAGCATGATGTTTTCATAACATTAAAAAATGTATATATTAATACATATATATATATTTATAACTATGAAAGTCCACAACAAAAAGAAAATTTTTTCCCAAAATTAAAATTGAAGCGTTATAGGGTTAAAAAGAAGGATGGGTCTTATCAGCGGGTCCAAGACCTTAGCATCATAAATGAATCAGTGATCCGACTGCACCTAGTAGTGCCCAAACCTGTGCCCTCCTAGGGGAAAGTGTGAATGCTTTTATCCCTCTTCCTGTACTTCCAATGAACAAACACACATGTCTGGTAATCCTAAGATTATTTTTGTTTCCTGTGACACTCACCTAATTTCAAGGCCACTGCCACCTCACAAGCTTAGCCTTGTCGTAGTCAAACTGTTCACCTTTTAGACCGTTTGTTTTTCTCAGAAGTTATCGGGTGATTAAAGCTTCTGAACCAAGTGTGCCAGGTCCACGACTACCATCTCCTGGACCACCTCAACCTTATCCATCCTGGATAAAGTTGCCCTCAATGGACAACCCCTCCCAGCAGTGTAGGAAGGGTATGGACCCAAAGCCCCACCTCGCCCCTTTTGCCAGCAGGAAGCAGCTAGAGATGTCGTCGCCCAGTACCCCCAAAGATTTGGGTCCATATCTCTTCAGGGGGGCAAATGTTAGGTAGCTATACTAGGGACTGGGGCATCCGTTATGCATGCCCATAGGGCCAAGATAAGAGCCCAGTTAGGAGAGGCACCCTGTGCATGCTCAGAGGTCCAGATTTCTGGCCATGAAGCGGAGGTCACCTGGGTGGTTCCTGTACCTGGATTGACCAATCTAGGCCATGTAAATTCAATTCAACCACTGGGGTCGGCCAGACTTGCCCACCACGCCTCCCTAACGCTCATAAAACTCTCTTGAGTGCAGACCAGGCTTCTGCATGATTTCTCTCTCACTCAGGAAGGCTCTTTGGAGGCAGCTGTGCTGCACATGAGTGGCTGGTGGATACTGTTCAGATGCATGGCTTTCTGCTTGCAAGGGTTTTTGTCTCAGCTGACTGTAAGGGAGGAGGTAGTACGTCTGGATCACAGAGTATCCATGTCCACAAACGAGGCTGCTCATTCCACAGTCCTGGAAGTGCTTTATGAAAACCCTCTGCTTTGCAATGTCACTCCTTGTAGATTAGAGTGGGAGGGGCTGGGACCAAGGTATGCTGCCTCTTACTCCCAGTTGCAGGTTTCTGGATGCTGATTGTATCTCTTACAGCATCAGTTAGTGGGCTTGTTGTCTGCCTCAGGCTTTGTTCACGGAGATCCTCCAGCTAGTTGGTGGTGTGTGCGCATGAGCAGAGGCTTCCTGCCAATCCACCATGAGTAGTAGAGCTCCCATGGTGTGGACTCCAGGAAAGCCTTGCCCCAGGCAGCATGCTTACAAAGGAGGGTGGGCCCTGCAGGACAGAGGACCATTCCCCCTGTGGAATGGCCTCAGCGATCCACCTCCCTCTCTGGCCAGCTGCTGGGGCTGTGGGTCCTAAGCATCATGGCTGACTCAGTAATAGACACAGGGTGAGGCGACTCCAGTAGCTGTTTTGACTGGTCTAATCCAGCCTGAGATCATCCTTGCATGAGCCCTCTGCCAAGATTATTTTTGTTTCTTTTATGATCTTTTCATTAGTGGCTCCTACAACACTAACCACAATCCATAAATACATCATCTGTATGAAGCACATCTGTACATTAATTGCCCTCCTTATTCACAAAATATCCACTCTCTACCCAAGCCCCTGGCCTCAGCTCCTCATTTTTCCCCCCTCAATGCCCGCCACCCATCCCTCATCAATCCTTGGAAATGTACTAATTCTTTTGTCATATTTCACCCTCCTTTCTTTTGAGGTCAATGAAGATCCTTGTAATCGGTTCCCACTTTCCATCCAGCCCTTCCTCCACCCTCCCAGTATCTCCACTCATAACACTGGTAAAGGGCCCATCCACTCTGGATCCCCCGTGTTTGAAATTCCTATCGGTACTAGAATACCTTCTCTAGTTTGGCCAGATTAGTATGGTAGAACTGGGATCATGATAGTGGGGCAAGAGAAACCATTAAGAACTAGAGGAAAGTTGTGTTTCATCTTTGCTGACTCATACCCTGTATTCTTTAATCTCCGCTCTGAGATCCTTCTGTAAGGGTATGTCCAGTGCACTGCAAATAGGTTTTGGGTCTATACCCGGCAGTTCCCTCTCATTCTCCATGATAAGATTTTTTTGTTCTCATGATGCCTGTTGCCTTATCCCTTTAAAACTTTGTGATCACAGAGGCTGGTATGCTTTCTCCATGTGGGGTCTGTTGCTTCAGAGCCAGATGGCTGTTTCTTTACCCTCAGGCCTTTAAGACCCCACACGCTATATCTTTAGGTAGCTGGACACCATCGGCTTTCTTCACCACATTTGCTTATGCAGCCGCTTTGTGGTCAGTGATTGTGTAGGGAAGGTGAGCATCTTAGAATGCCAATTTAATAGAACAGTGTTATTGCAATGAGGGAGTCCTTGAGCGGAAGCCCTATGTCCATCTGCTACCTCAATACTAAATCTATAAACATATGGACATAGATCTATTTCCCCATGCCCCTTTGTAAATATATGTACATATGTACATGCCTTTATTTAGACGTCTATAACTGGCCCTTGCTTCCCAGCTCACTCTTCTATACTCTTTGATTTTCCTCTTGTGCCCACTGACATGCTCAGTCTTCCTTTGGGTTTCAGTAATTCCTCTTGGTTACATTACCTTTGATCACGCCCTACCAGGCCTCCTACATCCCCCTCACTACCGTTTTCCATCACATGTTGTACCCTTGTCTCTGGGTTTCTTTACACCACTTCCTTTCCCCCCACCGTGCTCACTCCCATGCCCAATGGAAAGGGCCGGTCACATGTTTACTCCTCCAGATTGTTCATCCAGCCTCTCTTAATTAGACAGACCTGTAAAGGTAATAACATGCACAAAACAAGACTGAGCTAAACCAAGCAGCAAAAAGAAAATAAAACAAACAAAAATGAAAACAAAACCCATCCCAAATCCAATGACACTAAAAGAAAACAACACTAACCAGAAAGAAAAGTACAAGGACTGTGTGGTGAACTTTAGGAGTGTTTTCCAGTCCAGTCTGTGGGTGCACCGAACCCTGACCACAAAGTCTACCTTTGGCATTCCCCGGGGACTTTGATGCTCCGTTTTCTTACTCTTCCGCTGCACTCTCTTAGTGTCATGCATCGAAGTGGCAGGATCAGTTCGGGCGCAGTTCCCACACTGTGTGTCCAGTTTTGTCCCCTCTAAGGCTAAGGGTCTTTGAGGGACGTTTCTCATCGTGGGGCTGCCCATGTGGTCTTCTCTGTGGATTGGCTTCTCTGATTGGGAACATCATCCTCAGTCATTTTAATGGAGGTGTTGTGAAGGGTGTGGGTTCAGCAGCCACACACTGCCTCATCTCGCCTCCTCGTTGATAGGCTGTGTACCCTTATGTGAGTTGTTTAACCTCCTACCAAGCTTGTGAGAGCACTACTTTTATTAGCTTCATTTTACCGAGGCTGTGAGAGGTCAGGGGAGCGAAGGCTTACAGATTGCCAGGCATATAATATGCTAATGATAGTCAAGATATATAACTAAGCATTTCTCTGTTCTTGGTTCTGTGAGTACCTGGTGTGGCCACAAAGGAGAAACCTGGTTTCCTGCTATTTTGAGCATCTAATGTGAATGGCAGGAGATAAGTCACATGTTAATGAACCCTTGTGGTGTAGTGGTTAAGCACCCTGGGCCCGGCTATCAAAAGATATAGTGTCCAGGGTCTTAAAGACTGGAAGATAAACAAGGGGCCATCTAGCTAAGAAACAACAAAGCCCACATGGAAGAAGCCACCAGCCTATCTCGACATGATCGCTGAAGACAAATCGGGTGCATAAGCAAATGCGGGCATGTTTTCCTGATGTGCACTCACCCTTTACATAAAACTCTCTCTTATACATACGCGTTTCTGTGGATTTGTTTCGCTAAGGCACCCAGACTAACATAAGCAGCATGGAACGCATTTAAGAAGCCTAGACAAGGGCAGGGCAGGATATTTGGAGGGACTGGATCCAGAATTAGAGAGGAAGGGGTCCTGGAGGTGAAACGGGCTGCTAGCTCCCTGTCCCAAGGGGGACAATGAGACTGCTGGCTCCCATGAAGATTTACAGTCTTGAAAACTCCATATAGGGTCACTGTGGTTGGAATCCACTGGACGGCAGTGGCCTTTTGGGATTGAAGGTGGAAGCCACGAACGGCTTCCTGCCATTGAGCCAAAGAGCCTGCGGGGAGTGTGTGAACTTCTGGAATACAGCGAACAACCTCTGCACATCTGCTTTTCGTGCTGCCCAAGTCATGCATTGACATTTGTCCAAAAGTGAACCATCACAGCTGCTCTCTCAGGAAGCTGGGGGCTGAGCCCGCTGGTTCCACTCCGTCAGCATTTCTGGTCCGGGTACCTGCCCTCTGCCCCGGCACAGGCAATGGGCTTTTGGAAGCAGTGCTCCCTGGGTAGTGGGTGTGATTTGGCTCCTCTGGCCTAACATGATGAATGCTGAGAGGGGGTGGATACTAGGGGGTTAAGCTCCCTGACCTTTCCCTAGCCCAGGGGAAAACTTACTATTTAAAGTAAGTTTTAGACAGAATCTTTAGAAAGATAAATTGTTTACTTAATGTACACAATTACTCCCCAACACATCTGTTTTGTGTCTGCTCAACTCAACCTCATAGGCTATGGATGACCTTGAGCAAGTTTTTAAAGTCACAATGGGTTTCTACCAGGATTGAGAGTTCAGCTCTCTCAACTCTCCAACTGGTTATTAGCACCATAGTCTCATTTCTATTTATGGATTTACTTTGTTTGAGGGAAAAAAGACTCCCAATTCAACTATATTTTATTAGGAACTCCTTTGCTATGTTTTACACAAGAAAAAGGCACAAACCGCTGTTCTGGATGAAGGAGAGCATCCGCATGAGGCCCCAATGGTGTCGGAAGGACCCACAGCCACAGTTACTTAAATAAAATGACACCCATTCTGTCCTGCTGACTCTGACTCATAGTGACTCTGTGTAGGGATCCTGAAGTTGCTACCTTTACAGGAAGCAATAACCTCATCTTTCTCCTGTGGAATGACTAGTGGCTTTGAACCAGCGACCTTGCTGTTAATAGTCCAACACTATCCAGCATCACCACCTGAGCTCCTGAAAGCTTAAATGAGACATGGAAAACAAACACCTTTGTCACAAAACTGTCCCTGAAGACGGATCAATTCATGGAGTTGCGGGAGGGCCTGTGAGAGCATGAGCGGGACCTTCATTGGGATGTGTACACGACCGTATATCGCTGAGTCTGGCCCGGGGAGTGGACGCAAGCACACTGCCTGATGGACAAGCTTTCTACTGCCAGTCAGCAGTAGGAAAGAACTCAATGGTGGCTGAATGTGTGGCCCCTCAAAATGGATTTAGGGTCTCCACATAGACTCTCACTGTGAGCCACAGCCTATTGCTCAAAATTTAAGCTCAAATATGACTTAAATGCCTAACATTCTGTTTCCTTAAACTAGAGTACTGCGAGGATCAACTAGAGGCCTGGTTGACCTATCAGGTCTGAACAACGATCTCGAATCACTTCACATGATCCATTCCACCAGTCATGTCACCAGTCACGCCTCCTCACTTACCCATTCCAGAGACTGTGCCTGTATAACCTATCGACTAACACATTCCCACATGTCGTGATTATGAAACCAACCATCATGCTGGAATAAGGACCAATCACGATGTAAGGGGCAGGGTCAGTGGGAAAGCAAGATGGGGGCTGAGGGGAGCCAAGAGGGTCCCGTCACTCAATCCCTAAACCTGATCTAATGTCACTAGACTGGGGTCTTCCTCACATCTCAAGGGCACCCGATTCATGATTGAAGTGAATTGTGTTTATTCAATCTTTGTTCTGCTTGCCGTCCTGCTATGCTGCCTCCTCTTCTTGCTTTATGTTGTGGTGACAAATGGCTTGAGAGGGATTTGACATAGGGAGAAAGCCCACCCACATCAACTGTCACCAGAAGCAGACACTAAGTTCATTTCTCTCACCTCACAGAACTATGCACATCAGACACTGGTAGAGCTGCCCGGAAGGGGAACCCTTAGTGCAGTGGTTCTCACCCTGTGGGTTGCGACCCCTTTGGGAGTCATATGACCCTTTCACAGGGCTCGTCCAATTCATAACTGTAGCAAAATTACAGTGATGAAGTAGCAAGAAAATCATTTAATGGTCAGGGGGTCACCACAACAAGAGGACCTGTATTAGGAAGGTTGAGAACCACTGCCTGAGTGTGCTTAGGACTTTGCTGCCCTCAGGGTCACCAGACATTCCTGAAGGCAGAGTCACTGCAGTTAGCCCTTCTGGGAAATGCCCTGAAGCCAGGTCTCAACCAACTCCATCCACCCTCACCCTCCTAGATCCTAATCATAGGCTGCATGGAAATGCTCCCTGCCACTTCAAAGACTGTAAGTCCATGGGAGCAGAAAGCCTTCTCTTTCTCCCTTGGAGTGGTGGCTGGTGAGTTCAAACTGCTCACCTTCTGGGTAACATAACCCACAGACCAGCTCCCCCTGAGCTCAGTTAGGTTTGCCACACAGCACACATTGTTGGGAACCTTCTGAAGTAGCTGTGCCATGTGCAGGTTGGGGGATTTCGCACAAGATGCAGAATTCCACCCTCTCTTGGAAAAAATAATTTTTGCAATAGCCTTGTATTCTCTTCTGGATCTGAGTAGCAGCTACTCTCATGCAGTCCTAGCACATACATGCTAGGTCTTACGCCGAGTCTGCTCCATGCTTTCCTGTGTCCTATGTGGCGCTGTAGGCACCGAAGGCATGGACTCTGCAGCCTGGGTTCAAATCTCTCCTTTCCACTTCCTCACTGTGTGGTCATAGGCTCATGACTTTATCATCCTGTGCCACTGATTTTTCATCTGTAAAATGAGGCAAGAATAGAGTCCACACATAGGCTTCTTAAGTGAAATAATTGAATTATTATATACAAAAAGCTTAGAACATTGCTCGGCATCTTGCAAATACTGTTAGGTAGCTTAGCATAGGGAGTGGGTCATCCATTACATATGCTCAGGTTCAAACTTCCGGCCAGGAAGGGGTGGTACACCTAGGTGGGTGTTACACCTGGATTGGCCCATCTGAGCCAGGTGAATTCAATCCAGCCAATGGGGTTGACCAGGACCATCAACCATGCCTCCCTGTGGAGGAATTGAAAAGGCAGGATCTTGACCTCTCCGATGTCTCCCTTCCCCCACTTTTCTGTTGTCCGTTCCCCAGGGAGGAGGTCACATGTAGATACTTGTAATCGGTTTCCTCTTTCCAATCCACCCTCCCTCTACCCTCCCACTATCACCACTCACAAATTATCAAGGTTTCTTGAGGGATGGGGGAGTGGGGAGGAAGGGGTAAAAATGATGACTCGATTGATGCCAGGGGCTTAAGTGGAGGCAAATGTTTTGAGAATATTGAGGGCAGTGAGTGTACAATGTGCTTTACACAATTGATGTATGTATGGATTGTGATAAGAATTGTATGAGCCCCTAATAAAACGATTTCAAAAAAAAAGAAAAGAAAGAAAAGGCAGGATCCTGGAGCCCACGTAGTGACTTTCTCTCCAGCAGCTTCTAGGCAAGCTGTGCAGGGGTGAGGGGCCCTGAGGTGCCTGTGTAAACCTGAAACTTCTTCTCTCAAAAAACTCACTTGGATCACAATCCAGGCTGCGGAGTGAATTTTTCTCTCGCGAAGCCAAGGACTGAGGTATATTTCTCCCACGAGAGATCTAACAATAGTATCTCTTATTATATCATTAGGAGCCCTGGTGGTGTAGTGGACTATGCATTAACCTGCTAATCGCAAGGTCAGGGGTTTGAACTGACTAGCCCGTCCGTGGGAGAAATATGAGGTTGTCTATTTCTGTAAGGCAATGGTTCTCAACCTTCTGAATGCCGCCACCCTTTAATACAGTTCATGTTGTGGTCACCTGCAACCATAAAATTATTTTCATTGCTACTTTATAACTGTAATTTTGCTATCGTTATGTATTGGATGACCCCTGTTAAAGGGTTATTTGATCCCCAAAGGGGTCGCGACCCACAGGTTGCGACCCCTGCTGTAAGGATTTAAAGTCTCAAAACCCCAAAGGGGCAGATCTTTGTCCTATTGGGAGTCAATAAAATGGTAGTTAGGTTTTTTTCTGCATCAGTATCAGATTCTGGTGGCAATCTCAGTCATCCTGCATTGTGGTCTGGTTTGAACTACGGAAATGACTGCCCTGGTTTGAGGTGAGGGCCACGGTGCTTCAGTGGTAGACCTCTCATCGTCTTTCACCGGGAAGACCCGGGTTTGATTTGCAGCCAATGTGCCCCAGACTGTCAGTGAAGGTTTGTGTGTTGCTACGACACTGAGGCTTCAGTGGTGTTTCCAGACTGAAACAGAATAATGAAGAAAGACCTGATCATCCCCATCCACACATTGACCTATGGCCCACCACTGTTGGCTTCCTCTCCCAGTCCTGATGGTAGCACAGATTGGCACAGTTTGCTCCACTGCCCATGAGGTGCCCATGAGAGGCTGAGTCGACAACCACAGTCAAGATCAACAGCTTAAACTCCATTCTGGGTCTATGGAAACAAGAACAACCTTCTGAAATGAGGTCACATTGCTATTTGGGACTGGGAGGATGCCTTTGTGATATGGATTGCACTCCGGATCCCGAGGGGGACTTTTAAACACAGCCACATAGCAGCTCCGGAAATTGTCATAGTGAGAAGGCAGGTTAAAAAAAAAAAAAAAAAAAAGCTTTTACTGGCTTGCTCAAAGGAGGCTGCGGGTAGATTGTGGGGTGGAAAACTCCTCTGGAAATGAAAAGTTTTTTTCCTTACATATGCATCATTTCTTCTGGTCCTGAAAGAAAACACAAAGCAGACGAGAGAAGGAAACGGAGACTAGCAGTCATCTTGTTGGTATTCCCACAGCACCCCCTCCTTAAGCACTTGCTGCCATCTCATCCAACTCCACTCAGTGTATTTCCACCCGGCAATGATGCAGAAATGTCTGCGTACTCCAGTTTGATTGTAGTCAGGCAACGTTTATGGCTTTGACGTTCAACTGAGCATGGCAGGACGTCTAGAAACAATTATAACCAGCACCTGCTCTGTCTGTGCTGTGGGCAGGCAGTGACGGATTCCCAGCCTCCGGAACACTAGTGTTCCCTCCCAGCTCAGGATAATGACGGTGACACTCGGCCCCCTTGTTGTCTGGGGAGCTCAAGGAGCTCTCCTCTGAAACCTCAACTTATGGGCATTTCTTTAAGTGAAGACATCAAATTAGTGACTGGAAAGGAAGGCGTAGGAGATGATTATTGGCCACAAGACAAGCCTCAACCGCCTCCAGAGAGCATGTCTCCTAAGTGCCAAGTCAGCGGCGACAGCTCGGGGGCCCTGGGTCACCGGGTGGTGTTGAGCGGGGACTCTGGGGCCCCGGCGTGGGAGCTGGCGGGTGCAAGTTCAAGAGGGTCAGGGGCTGATGCCTCCCCACGCCCCTGCCCTCCCCCAGCAAGGGCGCTCTGGGATGCTGGGTCCTTGAGGCCCCGGTTGGCGGGGCCGCCCACGGTCAAGGCTTTGGGCACACGCGCGGGTGCGCTGAGGCCTGCGCCGTGCGGGGGTCTGGGCTCAGGCAGGTGGTCGCGGAGGCTCCTCGGGCGGGCGGGCGCCCAGCAGGACGACCGACGACCCCCGGCGCGTCGCCGGCACCCAGCGCCCGGGCGTAGAGGCGGGCGGGGGGGGCTGCCCTCCGCCGCCGCCAGGGCCCCCTCACTCCGTGCCCCCCCCGCGCCAGGTGGGCCTGGACTTGGCCTCGGCGGGCCGCGGGGCTGCCCTCTCGCCGCCCTCCAGCGCCCCCTCAGGGCCGGGCCGCGCCAAGCCGGGCGGCCGCCGGCCGGGACTGGGGGTTGGGAGGGGCGGGGGTCGCGGGCGGGTCGCTCGTTCGGCCGCTGGCGGGGGGGCGGGGGCCGGCTCGGCTTGCCCTGGCGGCGGTGGTGCCATGAGGAGGAGTCCGCGCTCCTCTGTGGCGGAGGCGGCGGCCGGCTCCAGGCCGGGTTTTGGCGCCGCCCGCCTGCTGCATCCTGGGGGCTCCTGAACTCCAGCCCCCTCTCTATCAGCCTCTCACTCCATCTCAATATGTCTCAAGATGGCGGCCAATGTGTGATCGATGTTTCAATATTGGAAGCGCTTTGATTTACAGCAGCTGCAGGTCAGGCTTCTCCTCTCTCGGCCTCTCGCTCGGGGGTGGGGGCTGCGGGCGGTCGCGGCCTCCCCGGGGGCGCCGGGCTGCCTCGCGTCCGGGGGGCCGCGGCGAAGGGGAGGAGGGGGGTGCCGGGGAAAGCGGGGCCGACTCGGGGACAAGTCCCTCTCACTCCCCGGCCCCCATTGATAACTCGCTTGATCGGAAATTGATCCTCTTTGTTCAATTCATCGATCAGCCCAAGATGGCGCCGGGAGCCGCCGCCGCCACCGCTGCCCCTGGTGTCTGCCCCCTCCCCTGGCGCCCCCCCGGCCCCGAGCCGCCGCCGCCGCCGCGGGACCGGGGAGGGGGCGGCCCCTGGCGCCAGCGGGGTGCGCAAAAAAAACAAAAAAAAAAAGAACTTGAGGAAAGTTGTGTTTTTCTTTGCTGTCTCATACCCTGTATTCTTTTATCTCCTCTCTGAGATCCTTCTGTAAGGGGATGTCCAGTGCACTGCAAATAGGTTTTGGGTCTATACCCGGCCGTCCCCTCTCATTCTCCATGATAAGATTTTTTTGTTCTCATGATGCCTGTTGCCTTATCCCTTTGAAACTTTGTGATCACACAGGCTGGTATGCTTCCTCCATGTGGGCTCTGTTGCTTCTGAGCTAGATGGTTGCTTCTTTACCTTCAAGCCTTTAAGACCCCACACGCTATATCTTTTGGTAGCTGGACACCATCGGCTTTCTTCATCACATTTGCTTATGCAGCCGCTTTGTGGTCAGTGATCGTGTAGGGAACGTGAGCATCGTTTAATGCCAATTTAATAGAACAATGTTCTTGCAATGAACGAGTCCTTGAGCGGAGGCCCTATGTCCATCTGCTACCTTAATACTAAATCTATAAACATATGGACATAGATCTATTTCCCCATGCCCCTTTGTAAATATATGTACATGCCTTTATTTAGACATCTATAACTGGCCCTTGCTTCCCAGCTCACTCTTCTATACCCTTTGATTTTCCTCTTGTGCCCACTGTCATGCTCAGTCTTCCTTTGGGTTTCAGTAATTCCTCTTGGTTACATTACCCTTGATCACGCCCTACCAGGCCTCCTGCATCCCCCTCACCACCGATTTCCATCACTGTTTGTTCCCTTGTCTCTGGAGTTCTTAACACCACTACTTTTCTTCCCACCTCCCTCTCTCGCATGTCCTCCAGGATGTGCAGTTCCGTTTTTTTTTCTCCTCCAGATTGTTCGTTCAGCCTATCTTATTTAGACAGACCTGTAGAGGCAATAACATGCACAAAAACAAGAAAGAACAAAACCAAGCAGCAAAATAAACAAAACAACAAAAATCCAATTACAATAAAAGAAAACAAAGGTCAACAAGATAGAAAAGCTCATAGATAGTTTAAGGACTATGTGTTGGCCTTTAGAAGTGTTTTCTAGTCCAGTCTTTTGGGGCACCAAACCCTGACCCTAAAGTCCACCTTTAGCATTTCCTTGGGATCTTGCTGCTCCTTTTACTTGCTCTTCTGCTGTACCCCCTTAGTGTTATGCCTCGGTGTAGCGAGATCAGTTTGGGGGTAATTCCCACACTGTGTCTCCAGTGTTGTCCCCTCTAGGGCTATGGGTCTTTGAGGGACGTTGTGTCTCGTCGTGGGGCTGGCCATGTGGTCTTCTATGTGAACTGACTTCTCTGAGTGGGAACATCATCCTCAAGGTCTGGTGGGACAGGATGTGCTCCACTCTCCCCTTCTCCCCTTCATCTCTGTGTGCTCTGATCAGATAATGTCTCTGTCCAGGAGATGCAAATTCAATGCTATCCTCTGAAATGAAATCTTTGGGAGGGGTTGTGGGGAATATCTGCTCAGATCTTTGGTGTGTCCAGGAGAGAGGGACTGCTCGGCTGGGCACAGTCACGAGGGGCTCAGAACTCTGGCTCCAGAAAATGGTTGTAAGTTTGGCTTTGTTTTAAACCAGTTGTGTGCCTCTGGGTCAACACCTGTGTTTTTTTTTGAGTTAGTTTTCTGATCCGAAAAGTAAAGGTACTCCATTGTCCAGACTCCCATGTCACCAAGTGATCGATAGGGGCTAACCAGAGCCTGATTCAAATAGTGTGGATCTGTTAGGTGCCTTCTAGACCTGGGGTGGCGATTCTGAGCCCAGGACAACAATAATGTCCGAGAGGTGATATAGGTGGCTCCATATTGAAACAGGAAGACCACTGTGGAGATTTTGTCCTTCCACTGATGGCCACAGGCCACCGCCTCACGTCCTGCAAAAACAGTTTCCATGGCTCAACAGCCAAGCCAGGGGCCAGTGCCATAAAAATCATATGGCTAACTGGGACAAAGGGCAGACAGATATTTTTTATCATGATGTCTTGAGAAACCCACCTAACCTCCATGCAAATCTTCTGGTGTGAGTTATTTTTGGAAGCAATCATATGCTGACAGTAATTCAAATCTTTCCTTTTGACAATTTGCCTGTACTCTTTTCTGAACCTGAGAAGGTAATCCCTGTGTCCACTAAGAAATTGACTGGCTGGCCTCCTACTTGGACAGTTAGCCTGGGATCCTGGGGACCAAGTGAAACAGAGCACTGACACCTTCATTCAGCTTCTTCAAGCATTATTGTCTCTTGCTTGGGATTTTCTAGGTGTGGATGAGGCCTGTCCTCTCTATTGGAGGGTTGTCTGCTTCTCCTGGGGTATTCAAGGCACTGATTTTTCCAATGTCCTTCTTTCCTGCAGTAGGCACATTGATCCTGCCCCATGGCTTGGCGGTGCCCACAGGTCAGTCTCTCCGTAAGTGGGTCATGCTCTCCTTTTCCTGAGTCTCTGGGGTCTCTCATGGCAATTACTAGTATTTTAACTAGTTTCTTTGTCTCTGTCGTGGTAGGATCATCTCTGTTGTTACACACCCGCTGAGCCACTTGTACCAAATCACTAAGATTTTTCCCGTCAAACCCTTCCCACTTCTTTTTCATGTCTGAGGCAGACTGAGTAATAAAGGCAATACTTATTGCCCTCCTGTTCTCGGGGCCTCCAGGCCGTTAGGGATATAAAGCCCGTAGGCTTCCATCAGTCACTCTAAAAAGGCACGCAGACATTCTCTTGTAAGAGCCTGAAAATTCTCACTGACCTTAGATAAATTCATAGGTTTTCTAGCTGTTCCACTGAGGGCCTGCAAGAGAAACTGGTGATACCTGGTTAGGCCTTCTGTGCCTTGCAAGGAGTTTGGATCTCACATTTTTCGTGCAGTGGCAAAAAGAGTTTCCCTCACATGGGGAGTACCTGCTGTCTGACCATCATGTCCATTGACTGCTTACTGGGCCTCTCTCTGGCAGGGCTACTGTACCTGTGTTGTGAACAGCACCTGGAGAAGTTGCTGGCAATTTCTGGAGGTGGGCTAATGCATATGGAAAACCGTTTCTATCAAGGAATCAGACCTGCTTTGTCAGAAAAAGGGATTTTGTTGATTCCAATTATACAAATCACTGGAATACAAGGGGATATATACCCAAAAAGGGACTCAGGGGTCTTCCCCAGGTGTTGGGGCTGCTTGCCTTGAGTGTAGAATGGCTGCTGCCGAATCATCCTTCTTGAGGGGTGGGGCGGTCGAGATCCCATACCAGCCCTAGTGTATGTTGGGGTGTGGACTCAGAAAGGAGTTATGAGTATTTCTCTCTCTCCAGCCCCATGCACCTGACAGGGTGGCAGTGATAATGAAGGGTCGTAAGCTAGTTCTCCCACTCCCAGAGTCCTCCTGCAAAAAGGAATAAAGCCGAGACGGAGGGGTATGGGGAGGGGTTGGGGAAGGGCAGCCTCCACCTTAGTGGTTTTAGGACCTTGGGTCTATTTTTTTTCTGGTCCTGACATGTTTCCTGAAATCTTGAAACAAGAACCCTTTCTGTTGCAGGAGGAAGTAAGTCTTTTGTTTATGCTGGCTTATTAGTGGCAATGTCATTCCACGCATCAATTTTAGGGATCAGATAGGGATGTCCTGGTTCCCCATAAACTTAACTATGAACTCTGAGAAATAGGGGAAGGGAAAACGAGTCTTGCATGGGCAAATCAGGAACTCCTTCTGTCCAATCACCTTTAAACAAATTGCGGAGTCTCCAGGCTTTAGGGCTGAAACTACATTCTCTTTGTGAGCGCCTAGAGCAGGGGTCCTCAAACAATAGCCTGTGAGCCACATGCGGATAGCCGAGGACCTTGATCCTGTCCGCCGAGTGTTTGTGCCCCGTTTGTTTGTGTGTTATTTTTTTAAACTTCAAAATAAGGTATGTGCAGGAAGCATAGGAATTTGTTCATAGTTTTATTGAAACGATAGTTCGGCCCTCCAACTGATCAGAGGGACAGTGAACTGGTCCCTGTTTAAAGAGTTTAAGGACCCCTGGCCTAGAGAAATCAGAAATCCGTAGTTCTGGGGAGAGCACTCCTGTTAAGGAGGTTTCCTTTCTAAGCAAGCCCAGACAGTGGCAATTGGATCTCGGTGCACCTCGAAATGTTGTAGCCACTCTCCATTCCCAGAAAGAAAACTACTCCGACCGCTGGCAAGTTCAACAGAAAAAGTTTTTTTTCCTGAGCAGCCCCAGTCTAATTGTCCAAAGGTTTTTATACTTTTGCAATGTGCAGGTGTGCAAGCAGGCAGAGTAGAGAAGCAGGGTGTTGCAGTTAGTCATTCTTAGTTGAACAAAGACTGCTCTGGTCGCTCTCGCGAATCTTCTGAGCATCCATATCCTTTGGGACATTCCCTTGGGCACATCTGCACAGCCTACCTCCCCTATATCAGCTAGTTCATTTACAGTTCATAGCTACTTTATTTACTTTACATGGTGCCTTCTGTCAGCTCATAATGGCTTCACTCTTGTCAAGGCTGTTTAAGCTTTACCCAGAGATCCTATATAGCCGCCATTGTGGCCATGGGGAAACGGGGCCTGTGACCCTGGCCAAGATGGTGCCCACCAGCCCAAACATGTGGAAGGGCACTGCCTAGGGAGCTGGTTGAATAGACCTGGGAGTTAGCCCTGCCTTGTCCTGGGAGCCAAATATTTCCCTTTTCCCCTCCATTCCCTTTCTCCTGGCTTTTCAAACAAGCTGCTTTAGCCCTATAATGCCCAGCACAACATTTTTATAACATTTAATTGAAACTTATCTAGTACCAAACTTATAAATTATCAATGTGACAATTTGGTTACATTTCAAAAACATTGCACGTTTTATATATTTGAATGCCATATATACATATTGATAACTATGAAAGTAAAGAATAAAAATGTTTAAAATTATTTCCTGAATTTAAAACTTGAGGCGTTATAGTGTTAGTGTTCTACCAGTGTAGGTTTGTTCCTTGTTACAGGCTGGTTTTCCGTGGCCCAGGCTTAGGCCAATGGCATATGGAACCCTTCCTGTGTAACTGTTACCTTTAGGCTTTCAGTGTTGCTGCTTAAGGCACTTTTGGGGAAAGCTCTTAATACACAGTTCCACTGCCACGATGTTCCAGACAGAAATTCCAATTCCCTTAAGGTTCCCTGAGCTTCCAGAAGCCCCTTCCCTTCAGAGATTTGAGAGTCTGCTCCCGCCAGCAGGCATCTTGGAGGGCCGTGGGGCCATTCCAAGCAGTGGTTCTCCTAGCTTGTCTAGAATAATGGTTGGACTTAAAGTCGACCTCAGTGAGTTGTCTTTGATCCCTTACTTCTTGCTGGGGCATCTTCCTGAGGCAACAGATTCAGGGCAATAAAGGGCTCGCTCTCAAGTGGGGTTTATTGACCTTGAGGCAGCAAGCTCTACATAGCCTTCTTTTGTGCTTTCTAGATGGGACTTAGCAGCTTCATACTCAGGAATTGCCCCCTTGCATGAATCCTGTCCAATTGGGATAGAGTTGACACAGAGGCTAGACAAACAAAAGCTGATACACTATGCAACTTTATTTGAGAAAGGAGAATGGTGGCCAGAGAATGGTACACTTTCCCTTCTAACCCTGATTCACCTGGAACAGTTTTGTAAAGTGATTGGAAAGTGGGCCGAAATGCCAGAAGTTACAGCATTTCTCCTTTTGAGGAGCAGTAGAGACCTTCATCCCCAGTGCACCCAGGAACCCCTAAGGCAGGCATCCTCAAACTGTGGCCCGTGGGGCACATGTGGCCTGACGACATTTATCCCACCCTCAGGGTGTTTTTGCTGCCTCTGCATGTCCTACTTAGTAGCCGATTCGTGCAATGTGCATAGGAATTTGTTCATAGTTTGGTTTTTTTTAACTATAGTCTGGTGCTCCAACGGTCTGAGGGACAGTGAACTGGCCCCCTGTGTAAACAGTTTGAGGACCCCTGCCCTAAGGGATCCTGGACTTAGGGGTTACTAATCTCCCAGCCCTGAAACATCCCTGAACATTCTACCCGTTGTAGGAGGCACCATGGGAATTTGGTCTCTGGGTAATTTACAAGTCTTTTATTCAATTTGAAGCCAAGAAAATTAAAAATGACTCAGACACTTACTTTCTTTTGATCCCTGTTGACTCCCGCTGTAGTATTCCAATATTACAATTTAACGCTATAACGCATGACCTTTTCATTCCATTCAATTAAATGTGTGTGTATAGATAGATAGATAGATAACTATGAAAGTAATTAATGAAAACAAAATTTGTTTGACCAAAGTTAATAATTGAGGGATAATAGGATTAAATAGAAGCATGGTTCTTAGCAGTGGGTCCAAACATTAGGATCATAAATGAAACAGTGATCTCAGTGCACCCAGTAGTTCCCAAACCCTGTACCCTCATAGGGGAAATTGTGGATGCTTTTACTCCCGTGCCTATACTTAGAACGAACAAACACACATGCCTGATAATCCTAAGATTTTTTTTGTTTCCTGTGACACTCACCTAATTTCAAGGGCACTGCCACCTCACAAGTCTAGCCTTGTCTCAGTTAAACTGTTCACCCTTTTGTCCGTTTGTTTGTTTTTCCAGAAGTTCTCAAGTTACCAAGCCCTCTGAACCAAGTGTGCCACCTCTAGGACCACCATCTCCTGGACCACCTCAACCTTATCCATCCTAGACCTGAATGGACAACCCCTCCCAGCAGAGTAGAAAGGGTATGGACCCAAAGCCCCACTTCACCCTTTTGCCAGCAGGAAGGACCTAAAGATGTCGTCGCCTTGTACCCCAAAGATTTGGGTCCATATCTCTTCAGGGTGTAAATTTTAGGTAGCTAGCATAGGGACTAGGTTGTCCATGATACATGCTCAGAGGGCCAAGCTAGCCACCCAGGAAAGAGTGGCACACCGAGCGTGCTCAGAGGTCCAGGTTTCCAGTCAGGAAGGCCAGGTACACCTGGGTGGGTGCTGCACCCACATTGACCCACCTAGGCCAAGTAAATTCAATTCAGCCACTGGGGTCCACCAGGGTTGCCTACCATGCCTCCCTATCTCTCCTAAAACACAATTGGATCACAAACCTGGCTTTGGCGTGAATTCTTTCTCATGCAGAGCCAAGGACCAAGGTATATCTGTCCACAGAGAGAAAAACCTAGGAAAGCTCTTTGGAGGCAGCAGCACTGCACATGAGTGGCTATTGGATACTGTTTAGATGCATGGCTTTCTATTTGGAACTTTTTTTTGTCTCACCTGAATGGAAAGGAAGAGGTAATACTTCTGGATCACACAGTATCCATGTCCACAAATGAGCTGCTCATTCCACAGTCCTGGCAGTGCCTTTTGAAAACCCTCTGCTTTAGAATGTCACTCCTTGAAGATGGCAGTGGGAGTGGCTGGGGCCAAGTATGCTGCCTCTTACTCCCAGTTGCAGGTTTCTGGATGCTGATTGTATCTCTTACAGCATCAATTAGTGGGCTTGTTGTCTGCCTCAGGCTTTGTTCACAGAGATCCTCCAGCTAGGTGGTGGTGTGTGCGCATAAGCAGAGGCTTCCTGCCAATCCCCCATGAGTAGTAGAGCTCCCATGGTGTGGACTCCATGAAAGCCGTGCTCCAGCCAGCAGGATTACAAAGGAGGGTGGGCCCGGCAGGACAGGAGGGCCATTGCCCCTATGGAATGACCTCAGAACCCCGCCTCCCTCCCTGTCCAGCTCCTGGGACTATGGGCCCTAAGCTTCATGCCTGACTCAGGAATAGACACAGGGTGAGGCAACTCCAGGAGGTGATTTTGCTGATCTAATCCAGCCTGAGATCATCCTTGCATGTGCCCTCTGTCCAGACCTTTTTTTAAATTGTTCATGCAACACTAACCACAATGCATATATACATCGGTTGTGTAAAGCACATTTGTACATTCATTGCCCTCATTATTCTCAAAATATCCACTCTCCACCCCACCCAAGCCCCTGGCCTCAGCTCCTCATTTTTCCCCCTCCATTCGAGCTACCCTTGATAATTTACTAATTATTTTCTCATATCTTGCACTGTCTGATGTTCCTTCACCCACTTTTCTGTTGAGGTTAAATGTAGATCCCTGTATACGGTTTCCGTTTTCCAACCTACCCTCCCTCCACCCTTCCCGAGTCTGCACTCATAACACTGGTCCTCAAGGGCTCATCCACCCTGGATTCCCCATGTTTCTTGTTCCTATCTGTCCAAGTGTACATTCTCTAGTCTAGCCTGATTTGTAAATTAGAATTGGGATCATGATAGTGGGAGATAGGAAACATGTAGGAACTAGGGGAAAGCTGTGTTTCATCGTTATTATCTGGTACCTGTCTTGGTTTATCTCCTCCCTGACACCCTTCTGTTAGGGATGTCCAGAGGCCTGTAAATGGGCTTTGTGTCTGTACCCAGCACTCCCCGCTCATTCGCAATGATAAGATTTTTTTTTGTTCTGATGATGCCTGCTACCAAATCTTTTCAAAACCTCATGATCACACAAGTTGGTATGCTTCTTCCATGTGGGCTTTGTTTCTTCTGAGCTAGATGGGCGCTTGTTTTCCTTTAAGCCTTTAAGACCTCACATGCTATATATTTGATAGCTGGGCACCATTAGCTTTCTTCACCACATTTGCTTATGTACCTGCTTTGTGTTCAGTGATCGTGTAGGGAAGGTGAGCATCATAGAATGCCAATTTAATAGAACAGTATTTTTGCAACGAGGGAGTCCTTGAGCAGTGGCCCAATGTCCATCTGCTACCTTAATACAAAACCTATAAATATAGGGACATAGATCTATTTCCCCATGCTCATATATTTAAATATGTACATGCCTTTTTTTAAACCTCTATAATTGACCCTTGCTTCCTAGCTTGCTTTTCTATTCCCTTTGATCTGCCTCTTGGGCCCACTGCCATGCTCACTTTTCATTTGTGCTTCAGTAATTCAGTAATTCCTCTTGGTTCCATTGGTTCCATTTCCCTTGATCACTCCCTACCAGGCCTCCTACATCCCCCTCACCACCGATTTGCATCACCTGTTCTTCCCTTTTCTCTGGGTTTCTTAACACCACTACCTTTCCCCACACCTCCCTCTCTCCCATGTCTCCCCAGAAGTGTTGGTCCTGTTTTCTCTCCTCCAGATTGTTCGTCCAGCCTATCTTATTTAGACAGACCTGTAGATGTAATAACATACACAAAACAAGACAGAGCAAAACCAAGCACTAAAAGCAACAAAACAACCAAAATCCAATGACAATGAATGAAAACAACTCAACAAGAAAGAAGTGGCTCATCGTTAGTTCAAGGTCGGTTTGTTGGCCTTTAAGAGTGTTTTCCAGTCCAGTCTGTTGGTGTACCAAGTACTGGCCTCAAAGTCATCCTTTGGCATTCCCTGGGGACCTTGATGCTTCGTTTTCTTGCTCTTCTGCTGTACCCCCTTAGTGTTATGCCTCGGTGTGGCAGGATTAGTTCGGGCGCATTTCCCACACTGTGTCTTCAGTGTTGTCCCCTCTAAGGCTATGGGTCTTTGAGGGGTGTCTTGTCTCATCGTGGGGCTGGCCATGTGGTCTTCTATGTGGACTGGATTCTCTGAGTGGGAACATCATCCTCAAGTCCTGGTGTGCCAGGATGTGCTCCACATTCCCCTCCTCCCCCTTCATCTGCTCCATGTGCTCTGATCAGATATGTCCCTCTCTCAGAGCTGCAGATTCACTGCCACCTTCTGAAATAAAATATTTGGCATGGGAAGGTGAGTTGGGTGGGAGGATCTGCTCAGATCATTTGATGGTTCAGGATAGATTGACTGTTCGGCTGGGGACAGGTATGTGGGGCTTAGGGCTCTGGCTCCCAACACTGGTTGTGAATATGTCTTTGTTGTTAACCAGTTGTGTGCCTGTGGGTCAACACCTGTGTCTTTTTGAGTGAGTTTTCTCATCTGCAGAGTAAAGGTAATCCATTATCCAGACTCCCATGTCACCAATTGATTGAGAGGCACTAACCAGAGCCTGATTGAAATAGTGTGTACCTGTCAGGCGTGTTCTAAAAACACCTTAAAAGTCGTAAAAACACTATAAATGCCTTAAAAACCCTAAAACGTCTAAAATATTTCTAAAATGCTAAGACCACCCCTAAAGACCCTCTAAAACATCTTAAGACCATTAAATACATGGTAAAAGGCTTTCTAAAACACCCTAATGCGCCATAAGTCTTAAAAAAAACTCCTTACGTCCCGAAAACATAATAAATGCCCTAATATTATGCAAATGCCTTAAAACGCAAAATAAAGAACACGTGAAGCCCTAAAAACACGCTAAAAGTCTTTTAAAACCCCAAGAACATCCCTACAAAGCAACCCGAAGCACTATAAAACCCTGTAAAAGTCCAACAGCCTAATAGACATGAATTCACCATGAAAGCAAAAAATAATCCAACAAAACCCTAAAGCCCTGAAAACCAAAACCTAATCCCCCCAAACACTCTAATGCCTTAAGAAGCACCCTAAAATTTTAACAAAACACTAAAAGCCATAAAAACACATATAAGCCTAATAAACACCCTTAAACACTAAAATCACCCTAAAAGCCTTAAAATGTCTGAAAAGCCATAATATTCCCTAAAATTCAAATAACACTCTGAAGCCACAAATAACACACTAAATGCCTCCCAAAACATGTGGAACTTCCAAATCATATCCCTAGAAGATTCCCAAACCATGAACTTCCAAAACCACATAAATGCCCTGAAGACAACATGAAAGCCCCAACAAAACATAAAATGCTGGGGAAAAACACATAAAATATTTTAAAATACCCTAAAATCTCTAAGAAACCCTGTAAGATCACTAAAAACACCCCTACCTGCTAAAAAATACCTATACACTCCAAAAAATCACCCCTAAATCCCTTAAAAATTCCCTTAAACCTTATAAAACACCCTTAAAGCCCAAACCACCCTAATGCGCAAAAAAATTAAATGACCCCAAATGACCTTAAAGCCCTAAAAATCACATGCCACAAAAAAATCCTAAATGACCCCAAAATTCCAACTCAAAGCCAGCCTACAAGTCTTTTATGAGAACAGTTTTATCTTTCTACCAAGGAGAAGTTTGTAGGTTCAACCCCTGACCTATGCCCTTACCATATGAAGTTAGTAATCAGTGGTTTTGCAATTCTTTGAAGAAAGATGAGGGTAATTTTATCAGGAGTGAATTAAACTTGTCTAGTGCCTTGAGTAGAACTGATAACTGTACTACATTGAGTCGTCTGGTCAAGGAGCATGGGATATTATCCCATTTGCTGAGGTCACTCTTGATTTCTTGTAATTTCTGTAGTTTTCCTCATATAAATCTGTTGTTTTTTTATTCAAGTATAGATATAGATATTTTCATTTACGCTTGGCTATTGTAAATGGTACTACCTGAAAATGTGTATTTCATTAATTATTATTTCTTGATCTATTTCTTCATCCTTCGAAATATTATCAGTTTGTTGTGGTAGATAAACATTAGGACTTTGCATAACTTAGAAATATTACATTTCACAGAAAAATCATATTAATTATGTCGACAGAGCTATAAAAGGAATGTTGCCCTGAATATCTTCAGATATGACAGCTGTTTCATTGAGAAATTAAGCCAGACAGACACAATGTGATGTACATTTTGTTATTTTCATGTGGGTTCCTTCACTCTTCCAAAAAAATTAGGTTCATGAGCCCCTTGGGGAATGAGTTTGAGTTCAGATCAGATGTCTATTTATATATTTGAGTCCTGAAGCCCATTTGATGGACTGTTCTGTTGCTTCCAAAGTAGTCAGTCACTTCCCCACCAATTAGAGAATTTGTCCGAAGCAAAAGTAAAAGTGTGGCGTACGACATTTGACTGCACACCATCTAGAATCACACTCTCATTTGGTGTTGGCAGTTTTACTTGTATTTCAATTGTAAACTACACTTCAGAGTTCAGGCTAGTGAAAACGTTTCAGTGGAAAAAATTTGCACACAACTACGTGCAGTTTGTGATTCTGTTGTTCCCAAGCAAGGCTATGAGGACAAAGATGCACAAGCATGGGGGGCACTGCAGACAATGTGTGAAAGTTTCCAGGAGCTCAGGGGTGGACAGCGGCTGCTAATTCTCCCGTGCTGGCAGTGAGCTATGTGGGAGGGCTTTGTGTGAGGTCCCTGTGGGGTCTCTGAGAAGTCTCCATAAAGGATGCTGAGAACTTCATATGAAGTCTCTGTGCGAGGCCTCTGAGTCTCTCTGGAAGTCTCCAAGGAAGTATGTGTGTGAGGTTTCTCTCTCGGGTATGTGTGAGTGTCCTTGTGAGATGTCTGCTGAATTGTGGGGGGTGGGGGGCAGTTGTTTCGCTGAGGTCTCTGCAGGTCTGAGTGGGCTTCCCTTTGTTTGACCTCACAGCACCATATAAGAGGACCTGGTGGCAGGGGAAAGGGAAGGGGCTTGGTCCATGCACCCCTTGCTGTTCTTTCAGGGTCTTCTCTCCATCTCCGTGCACTTACCTAGCACAAACGGTAGGGTTCAGCAGCGGGGAGTCCGGTGTCCAGCTCTTCACTCTCTCTAGGAACACACCCAAGCTACCTGCTACCCAAGAGGCCCCAGATCCAGGCTCTGCAGATCCAGAATCTGATTTTTTACTGCCACAGTCACTCCAGAGGCTGCCTTGGCACAATCAGGACTCCAGAAACAACATCATGCTGCTGTACCAGCAGTCTCTGGGGCCTATGTCCACTTCCCTCCTCCACCACTGGTGTCAGTCCCCACCCACCCCACACACACACTTGGTGTCCTGACTGAGGCATGGAGGTCAAGGCTCAGTGGATGTCTTCCTCGCCATCCTTTACTGTTTAGTTCAGTAAACAGTAAACCCTGGCCCACCAGGGGTGTTCTTTTAAGCACATGAGAATTTACTCTAGCGGATCAACTAATCATATTTTGGGGGGCCCTCCTGCCTTCTTCTATAATCTGGTGCCCAGGAAATAAAACCCTGTGTTAGAAGCACAGAGGAAACACTGACCACTATTGAATTGGTTTCCCTTATCAAGACAGGTGATGTCTAATCTCCGTGCACATCCTGATTTCCCAGGAGTCTATAGGGGAAGGGAAGGCTGCTCCCAGTTGTGACTTTCTTTGCAGCACTCAGTCCTTAGAAGCCACTCTCTCCGGAGAACATTCCTAGAGCACGTGCACGCGTGTGTGTGTGTGTGTGTGTGCGTGTGTGTGAAGATCACCAGCCTGGGGTCATGTTTCCTGAGAACATTCCTAGAGTGTGCGCGTGAGTGTGTGTGTGAAAACCACCAGCCTGGGATCATGTTTCCTGAGAACATTCCTAGAGCGTGTGTGTGTGTGTGTGCGTGTGTGTGTGTGTGTGTGTGTGTGTGTGTGTGTGTGTGAAGACCACCAGCCTGGGGTCATGTTTGCTGAGAACATTCCTAGAGCATGTATGTGTGTGTGTGCGCACGCGTGTGTGTGCATGTGAAGACCACCAGCCTGGGGTCATGTTTCGTGAGAACATTCCTAGAGCGCGGATGCGTGTGTGTATGCATGTGTGAAGCCCAAAAGCCTGGGGTCATGTTTCCTGAGTCCTGGCACCCTGTTATTGACTCATCCCCACTCTACCCCACCCTGGCTATCAACTCATCCTTCCCCCAGTCAGGAGATGGAAATCAAGTAAAATAACAGTTTGTCGCCCCACTAAAGATAGTATTGAGAAAGTAACCTTCCCTGCTTGAAAGCTGTGCCTTTGCTATCCAACCCAGTGCTCTCTGTAGGAGATAAAGTTCTGCTGTGGGGGCAGCTAGCTAAAGCTGGGGTGAAGCACCTGGCCGATTCCCCTTTGTAAGCCTGTGATAGCTCCGCTTGTGTCTTGCATCATTTCTGGGGATCCTCATGCTCTTTGGCCCCCTTTGCTACGTCCAACGCTTCATATTCTTCTTCACTGTATCCTTCCCTACCCTGTGTCCATGGTGCCTAACCATTAGTGGTTATTACACAGACGCTCATCCTGTACCACTCAGCCTAAGCTGTTGCTCCTTCTCCGGGTTTATATACAGAGGAAGGCATGTGAGCTGTGAACCGGATTTTCCCTTGGTTCAGTGGGTGAGCAGAGTCCCCCGCTGGCAGCCTCCCTAGCAGTTCCCACCCACATGTGTCAGACCTGGGACTTCCATCCTGGAGGTTACCCTAGGCTGGGAGAGAGGCAAAGGTAGCAAAATATGTCATTTCACATTTTGTGACAGGTGTATTGAGGCGGAACCTCCATGCCAACCTTGGCAGCCTTCATCAAATGCACATGTGGGACTTAGACAGGCCGCCACATGTCTCATGCCTGCTTGGTACCATGAGACGCTACTTTGGTCTAAACCTCTTCTGGACCCTCGATGGAATTTCTTGGCTGGATTGCGCCTCTCAAAACCTATCAACTGCAGCCACATAACGTTGAAGACAAAGTAATGGCACCAGGGAACATTCTTCACTGTGTAGGGACCTTCTGAGGTTTTCACAGTAGGGGTGTTACCATAAATCATAAGAGGTGCAAAATGAAGAACTTGGGATGGAAGTGGGTGGGAAACACTGCTGAAAACCTCCTCCAGAGCCCTGCCCTTTGAGAAGTCAGAGCTAGCACTCAGAGAAGGAGACGCAGTATCTAACATAGTTAAAGGTATATTATGCCAACCTCGTCAATGAACTCATGTGGGGTTAATTGAAGGGCAGGGAGATCAATGGCTCTGTGAGCCTAGCCTTTCTGGTCTCTTGCTCTCTGATAGTGCCACCAGGGTGGATATGCATTTGTTAGGTCCCTAAAGCAGCTGGAAAGACTCATTTCCTGGGAGATCCCTGAGGAGAAGCCGCATGGACCTACCCTGTTGCAGCCCTGGTTTCTGCAGCAGCCTCATGGAGAACCTGCCAGCGCATGGACTACAATTTCCTCCTGCAGTCATTGTCTCCCCGTGTGTTTTTGGATTGTGAGGAGGACTTTGTAGATTGGTGTCAGACACATGGGATACTATTGGACTGGTGGTCTTAGATTGAACTGGGTTGGGATGCTTTTCAATGTTCACTTAACCTTTATATAAAACTCATAAAATATGAGTGTATGAATTTTGTTTCTCTAGTCTACACAGACTAACACACATGACACCCCCTCTAGATCCCGCCATGCAGCACAGAAGTCACACTTTAATGTAGGAGGGGGAAAATCTCTATTATGGAACAATGAATATCATGGCTGAGAGAAGCCATTAGCCTGTGCAGAACAGGCTAAAGTGGCTGGCATGGATACTTTCCTACTAATCAGAGCAGAAGAAGCGTCTTCTAATTTGCCAGATAAGACATATTCTCGAAGACAGTGACGTGGGCAGTGGTAAGGGTAACTGGAGTAAGCCCACCTCCTCCGCCTCTGCTGCTGCAAGCTGACTGGGCACACAAACACCCTGGGGGGCAATGCCTGAGTGTGGCTTCTGATATTGAATCCCCTGAACGGACAGAAATTTGTGAATACATCCCTGATACAGGTGCTCGTGGTGGGAAGGCTCTGGCAGTCAGGTATCGCCTGGTGGAGGCAGGGTCTCACACTTGCCACTCTCCTGTGTTCTACAAAGAAAGGAGCCCTGCAGCTGGAGGAACATCCATTAACTGAGGCCTGCGCTTCTTTTCGTGGACATAACGTTGACGCAAGATACTCCTGATGACAGCCTGGTGTCCCCTCTAGGACTTGGCCAACATCTGTCGTGAGCACCTGAGCCTCCGTGACCTTGTTAGGAGACACTGGTTGTCTTTGAAGGGGCCCAAGGCTGTGACCACAGGGTAATACGGGCTTTCCTTTTTGCAAAGGATCACCGTGTCCTGTAGATTTTTTGCTGGAGCAAATCCACTGGACAAAGTGCTTCCTCCATTTTTTGCTGTGGCCCTCAGCAGGAAGCTGTCCCTTCTCTGGTGGGAGCTGTGAGGACTTGATCTCAAGGCACTCAGCCAATGCCTTGTCTTGCACAGGCTGGCTTAACCCACAGACTTGGGAGATGCCTCTTCCCGCTAATCCTTTTCCATGCTCTTCTGGATTGGGCCATTTATGAGTCTCCCTCTTGTCAGTGGCAACAGCATCCTTCCTTCTCCTTGTCGAGGGGTCCTGAAGGTTGGGGCTTTTGAGCTTCTGCTGCCCCATGTAACTTGCTCTAGCCACCACGAAGCCACTTGGCCCTTGACATATTGGCTTATCCCCAGTGAACAAATGCTGGGGGCGGCAATGGACCACCTGAGAAGGCAAAACATTGGTGGCAGTGAGCACATCAGTGGTGCAGTCCTGAAGGAGCCCGTCAACAGGACAGCATGGAGAACCATCCTCTGCCTCTACCTCCACCTGGAGCTTAATCTCACTGCACACTCGTGCTGTAAGGCTTGGCTTTTCAGGAACTGGAGCACACTTTCCAGGTAGCAGGAAACTTTTACTACATCCTAGAGCCTCGAAGCACCCCCGGTCCACATCATTGGTTTGAGATTTTGCCAGCACACTGGTTTTGAAAGTGTCTCTATCGTCTAGCTCTATTGAAGAGGACTTCTTGACCACCACCAACCCTGTCTCTTTGGCTCTTGAAGATGGACATTCAGAGTTCACTTCCAATCTGGGGCCTCCTGGGGCACAACTAGCACCCTCTTTCCTTGACCCCTTGCTGGTCAGTACTGGATTTGAGGTTTGCTCTAGGCTCTCTCTCTGGACACTTCCATTCTGGAAGGTTCTGCCAAGGATACTGGGCATGAAGGCTGGAAACGGCTGCCTGAGGGCCAATGAGCATCCACTGTCATTATCAAGTGGGGGGTAGGCTGGGGTTCCCTGAACAGGCTCCTCTGTAGGGGAGCAATCAGGAAAAGGACTCTCCAGGGTAGGGCTTGATTTCTTTGTGGTCACTCTCTCTCCCCAGTCTGCCTGACAGGGTTCTCCCAGGACCTTGACAGCCTCAGTTACTAGGTTAGTTCAATACTTAGGGGTGGCTAAGCAGGTGGACTTTGGAAAGGACATTGCGTTGTCTTTTCTTGTCCTACAGAGGTTTGTGGGCTCAAGGACTTTGAGGGGCATGCACCACCTCTGCCTCATTTGGAGCCTTACGATATGCGAGTCCAGCACCTGTTGAGTGCCCGGGCTGAGAAAGGAAAGGCTCTGCGTTGTGTTCAGATCTTCCAGCTCTCCCCAGGAGGCCACATTGACAACATGTGGGTGGGTCAGGGAAATAGACAAAGCGTGCGTGGTCGCAAGACATGAACGGCAAACAATGCCAGGGATCTGATCCTTTCTAATCTGCTCCACCTTCCTGCACATGTGGACATTCAGGGTGTTTTCCAGTAGGATTTTATTTGGACCCCTTAGGGTGTAAGTTCCTGCGTTAATCCCCTTGTGTATCCTCAAATCACTTAACTCCTTTGAGTCGGCTCCCGGAGTTCCTTTTGGGCAGTAGTTTCCTGATCCACAGAGAGATAGATTACATTTGGATATTTTCCTCAAGTAATTCCCTTGTCCATTGACTGAGTTGTTCCTCAGCTGGACACCGGCTCTGCAGCATGCAAGCGACGGTCCAGGGTGTGTGCATCTTCCTGGGGACACCGTCTTCATTACATTCTTCCCCTGCTTGTCTCCAGGTGTTGAGCAGGAGCATTCGGGCTGCTTCATATCCAGACAAGTCCCTGGCCATTTTTCCTGAGGCTGCTTTAGTGTCAGAGACTCAAGAGTCCCATTGCCGAGGGGCCCCTGCAATTGAGGGAAGTTCTCTTGGCGGTGGAGCTCCGATTGCTTCAAGCAGCCAGGAAGCTTGGGGTCTGTCTTTGGGGTCTGGACCTTCTGATTGTCCTGGGGATGAGTGGGTTTGCGAAGACAAAAAGCTTCCTGGGGTCGTGGCATCATAAAGGGTAAAGAACTCTCACTTTCCTGTTGTTTCTTTAAAAAATGGCTTTCCAGCTGTTGAAGTGAATTTGGAATGCGTGATTGGGACTTAGTGTGGACGGTAAGACAGGATTCATCACAGGGACTCTTGTGAGGAGGAGGAAAAGGTACTGCAAGTGGGCCACGGGGCTGTGGACTGGGCGGAGTCAGGACTGTAGCAGGCGGTGGGGCCTGGGCTTGGCATGCAGTTGGAAGTAAAAGTTGGAATCGGCCTTCAGTGTAGGGCAAGGAGTGACGTTGCAACAAGAGTGGGTACTCTTTAGCTTGCATTTGAGCTGGTAAGGCATTAGGAATTTCATTAAATAAGACAGTGGGAAACTCTAGGGTGGATCCAGAGACCCTGAGAGCAGCTGCCAGAGACTCGCTGTGCAGAAAAGGTAGACCCCAGAAAAACTCACTGAATTTTTGTGGAAAATGCTTCTGAGGGCTGGGTATCTGCTCTGCTTTGATGCTGGCATTCCAGAAGGGCTGGGGAGGTGCAGTGATCTGCTCCCCATCGAGTGCCTTCAACATGTTTAAGGCCTGCAGATGGTATTCTGATACACCCTTTCCTTTTTCTTCCCAAATATTCCATTTCTCTGCCTTTGTGATTTCTATTTCCAGCAGCTTGTGGACATTGGGGTTGAGCAAGGTGGGCCTCCCTACTTCCCCCTGCCTCTTTGTGGGTCCTTCCCGAAAGGTGTCTTCTTGGGGGTGCCAGGTAGAGTGCTCTTTCAGAGACCCAAAGTATTCCAAGGAGGGAAGCTGTAAGTTCTTGGCAGCTGCCCAACACTGGGGTGGGGAGGCAGTAGGGAGGCCTGTGGGATCCTGACTTGTGATGGCTGCCATGGCAGGTGTGGAGCAGCGGTTGTGTGGAGATGGGCTCTGCCTGGGCCTTGCCAACAAGTCATTCTGAGAATGAGTCCCTGTGGGGTGCGGGGCTGGTGAGTCCCAGAGAGTGCTTGGAGGCTGCAGGTAGGCCTTTGAATCCGGGGGTTTGGCACTGGGTGAGGGAAGAGCCAGTGGTGTGGGTGAAAGACTGTCAGGTTCATGGGAATGTGCGCAGTCTGGTGATTGACTCAAGGCGGGTAAGACATGAGAAGTTGAGATGCACATCTGGGCCCATGGAAGGGTGGAGTTCTGAGACCTAGGTGTCCGGAATGGATGAGCCGCAGAACCGTGTGGGGCGCGCGTACCGACGTGGACTTCAGCCGTACCTCTATTTCGCCAGCTACCAGAGAGGGCTTGAGCTTTCTGTTGACCAAAGCTGCCAGTGTCAAGTGGGTTTCCCAAGTGGCTGCAGGAGACAGAAGGACCAGATTACAGCCAGGACTGAAGGGGCAAGAGACCTAGCAGGCTAGCAAGGGTCGGTGCAAGCTCAGCCCCTCCCCAAGCCTTGATGGCCTGCTCTTCCTGCCCCACCCCACTGCCCGGGACTCCTGTCATTCTCTGCCCATCCCTGAAAGTGTCCCCCAAACCAGCGCATCCCAGCTGCTCTGCAGCCCGAGGCCACACAGGCACCCTGGTTGGAAGATGCACCCCGCGGTGAAGCAGGAAGGTTACTTACTTCTGCCTAAGACGCAAACGCAGGTTCTGAGCGCCATATAGTTCTTGCAGGAAGCTTCGGAAAACTGGAAATCAAGAGAACCGTTATGGTGCAGCCCTCCCAGAGGACCGAAAGGAATGTCACACGGGCTGTGCACTTAGGACGTTGGACTCTCCAGAGCTCAAGGTCAAATGATAGCTTACTCCCACGGGCAGGAGGTGCTTTGGCATTTCAAGGAGCATCGGTTTCCAATATTGTCTGTGGGGTCTCAGTGAGCAATCTGAACCTTGGCAAAGTTACACAGCTTATCGCAGTTACCCCTCAATGTTCCACCTCCAAATCCACCAGAATCTGCTCCTGACACCCCCACTGCCCCCTACTGGGTCCTACCTTGGCCAGCCTTCATCCCATCCTAGGCCCCTCCTGTACATCTGGGAAATATCTGGGTTCTGTTTCCATCCACAGTATCCTTTTGTTCAGGATTATTACCTGAGAGAGACGGGCTGTTGCCACTGGCATCCTGCAGAGGAGGGGACAGGAGAGCTTACAGAGCTTGGTTGAATGGGCAGAACCTTACCTTTCAGAGCGTCACCTTTGTCCCTTGACCTGCTGCTTCTCCTTGTCTCCACCTGAGGCTGGGGCACAAGAGAGGAAGTCAGGCTGGAATCCAATCCTGCATCTGTTCTTTGTGACAAACTGCAGGCATTTACTGGTGATTAGAAGAATGACAATCTCCATGGAATGACTAAAGCCCAGAAACCAGCTTCTGTGTGAGACCTAGAGTGCATTTCTTCCGTCAGCCTTCCTCTGCTCACGGAGAGCACACACTCTCAGCTCTCAGTGTTCTGGTGGGCAAGATTTTGATTATGGAGGCTGAAGCTCTGGGCCAGCCCTTGACCACTTCCTCCCCGGGGTCAGCCATGCTTTCTCAATTAGCCCAGACAGAAAAGGAGCCTTGGCCCAGAGACTGGAGCTCAAGGAAAGAGACTGAGGACCCAGTGATGAGAGCTGCCCTTTGAAATGTCTAGTCATCTAGTCCTTAGCCACTGCGTCACTATATTGGGGATTTTTACCTATTGCCCTCTATAACAACTAGAGATGGGAGGTCTGAGATCTTCAAAGAGAAATATTTTTGAATGCTCATCTTACTGGCAAATGATTTACATATCATACGAGTCAATAGTTCAGTCGTTCAATCAGATCAAGGGCAATGGTACAATCAATGATTACCATATCCATTTTAGAACAACACCCCCCCCCTCCATGGTTAAATTGCCTTCAAAAGGAGTTGTGTAATCACAGTCAGGTCTAAAGCTCTCTGTCCCCTCTGGCCTCCTTCATTTTTTCGTCTTGAAATCAATCCCCCTTCACTCCCTAGCTTCCCGATGGGGAAGTTCTCCACACTGCTGATCTCACAATCCCTCCCTCTGCCATGAGATCTCTCCACCTGCAACTCTGTCAACCCTTGTGTCCATGATCATGATGCATCCACGCCTCCTGTGCTTCACAAACAGGGAAAGCCAACAGAAATAATGAAAATCAACATAAGCCGGCAAGGATAAAATGATACCAATGCAGTGAACAAAGTCCTAACAGTGAGTAAGGACGCACCAGCCCTCATCAATATTCCAAAGCCAGGGCTGATGGTCTCTTCTTTCTTGAGATTTCCCCTATCAGGAAATTAATTACGAAAGGAAAAATTTATAAAACAAGGAAAAATCAATCTCTCCTATGGCTGGGTTGAGAATTTCTTACCTTTATCCTTTTCCTGGGTGGTCGCACAGGTGGAGTATTTGGAAGGAAGGGGAGGACCAGGAAGAAGCAACCCACTCCATACAGGATGCCCAAGGTCAAAACAGTGAACCAGGTGGGGTATTGGTAGGTCAGCCAGGAAGCACTTTTCTGTTCCAGCAGAAAGAGAATCTCCTCCATCTTCTGGATACAGCGGTTGCACTCAGGCAACTGAGCACTCTGAGTCCCCTCTGGCTTCAAACCCACTTGCATCACAAACCTGGGCCCACATCACTAAAGGGTCACAGTGGGGTGGGAGGTGACAGCAGGACAACACATAATCCCTCCCTCTACCCTCCAGCTCATCACATCCCTCCCCTGCTCTGGTCTTCTCTCTCCCACTGCCTGCTCTGGGCCTCCAAAGTCACCAGCTGCACCTGATGGAATGGAATCTTAGTGCAAGTTCTTATTCATTCCACCTCCCACCTAGGTATTACCTGCTTCCTTGGCAAGTTGCCTGAATTATGACCAATTTCATAGGCTTAGAATATCTGAAGTTGTCTCTGTCCTCAATGAAAACCTTCTCAAGTCATGGTTTTACTTTGTCTTATCCAAGATAGAGAACTTAGGTTTATGTAACATTTATTTAGCTTTATGAATGTTGGATGAAAAGCTTGGAATTTGACTTCTATGACCAGGAGAGTTATTCAAGAGCTGAGGTATATCTCTCCCAGGAGAGAGATCTAACAAATTTTCTGCCAGATGGTACATTTGGGGAGACAAGGAACACTTAAGCATTAATCATTCTTAACAGTGTCCCCTGCAAATCTTCCTTGTGTGTGACTACTGCCCATTTAGGGCTTGCTCTGGGAACACTTGATGGGGTAATAAGCCTTGCAACAATTCAGGCTCAAAGGGCAAGCATCTGGCTGAGCAAAATAAAGAGATAATATGGATTGAGTTGTGTCCTTACCACTACCACTTGAGATATTCCCCCAAAATTCGTTGGAACCCTAACACTGAAGGCTATAATCTGATTTGGTTATGTGAGGGCTCTCTCTGGGAGAAATGTACCTCTGTCCTTGGCTTCACACAAGAACCAATTGACGCAGAAACCTAGTTTGTGATCCAAGTGACTTTATAAAGGATAGAAGAGGCAAATATGCTCGTGGGGGGTGGGGGCGGACTGGACAGCCCACGCGCGCTGTGTTGCATGACAGCTGGTGGGAGGCCCCCACCCATACCCTGTTGGTAGGCATGGCTGACGGTACTGTTTGACCCCATTGACTGAATTAAGCCCACCTGGTCTAGATGGGGGCCCGCCCAGGTTGACCTGCTTCCTGTCACAAGGACCTAAATGTGTGCATCTTTCCAGCCTGAAGCAGCTTTCAACTGTCTGTGATGGGGAGGAGGTTTGGCATGCACAGCGACCACCCTCAGTTCTGCCTCTACTTACCTAACAGGTACACGGCATTTCTTTTCTGTTTTTTAAAACAACAACAAAAAAATCATTTGTAATCTTTCTATTCCAGCGGTGCTAGGAGCAAGGCAGAGGCAAAACCCAAGAACAGGGTTCTTCTCTGTTGAAGCGCGATAAACTCACGGGGAAGCAAACAAGCATCTTCATCCACGTGAAGTGAATCTGTGAATCAGCAGCTCCCAACTGACCAAAGCACGCACAGAGCAGCCCAGCATCAAGGTCCGTTTCTGTGCACTGCTCCCACTGTGAGGAAGAGCTTCATGTGCATTAAAAGGGAACTTTTGTAATATTTGAATTTTGAATAGTGGTTTTTGTCAGAAACTGGAAAAAATCTCAAAGCCTGAAGAAACTCCTTTCTAGTACTGAACATTCAAGGGAGCCTGTAGAAGCCTGAAATGATTGCTAGGTGACCACCTGGATCTGCTTGTTGAGTGAAAGTGGCAGAATAGCAGCAATAGAGCAGCGGGTTCATTCTGACCACTGACACTCGTGGACCTGGTTTACAGGCAGTAGAGAAGAAGATGAGAGCAGGTTGACTCGTTTGAAGTCCATGACCTACTCTGAGGGGACTAGAGTTGTGGAGAATTGGTGATGGGGCCAAGGCCTAAAGGCAATGCGACCAATGGACACTGAGGTGAGGCCAAGAGAGGGAGCCCACATTGACTTGACCCGAACCCGACCAGATGAAGAGAAGAATGTTGAGCCTGTGCACTGGTATATACTGCTGCAGACTGTATAGATGAACTGTCCTGCTTTGACTTTCTTGTGGATGTGGACTTCACAAGGTTCCAACTGGCATGAAGACTCTTTATATTGAAGAATATGATTGTCTCCTCAGAGCACTGGGTTGATGGAAGTAGGCAGTAGAGAAACTGGATAGCCAAAATGGGCCAGATAAAGGCGTGAAGTGGCTAGCTTACAAGATTTCATAGATACTGGAATATATTCATAGAATTATAGGATTAATATGTGGGTGTACCTTACCTGCAATTGTTAAGCATAGGATATTTTTGTTTCATCACTTACAGAATATTATGTTTAAAGGAGGGTGGCACGGAGTGAAATGTATGCATTTTCATATTATACTGTTAGATACTGATATGATTCTATTATTGTTTTGAAATTATATACGGCTAAAGAATTTTGTGAAAATGTCAAATGGACAAGGGGTGGTCTGTTGTAGTTATACAATCTGGTGTCAATTTGGGACTTGAGAGGATTAAGAGTGAAGGGGTAGACTCTAGTCTCTCTATTGGGTTATGGCCAATGAGGCCTCTTTGTGGGCCTGGCCTTCCCGTCAGGGTTCTGGGAAATCTGGTATTTCCTCCTTGGAGGCAGGAGACTATCTTTCTGCTCATTCCCTGAGAGATGTCCTACTAACAAGACACATGGCACCACACTGATAGAACCCATGCCCTGGGAACTGGAGGAGCCACATGGAGACCCTGCCAAAGCTGAGATGCTTCTACCACCACTGGATGCAGAAGACTTTGCAACTACTGACCTGTGATCTTCCTGCATTTGGGGTCATTGAAGGTGTTTCATGAGTCTGAAGAGAACATTATAGATTGATATCAGACATGGGCTAATATTGGACTTATGGACTTGATCTTGGTTGGGCTGGAATGCTTTCTCAATATACAACTGTTCTTGTATATAAAGGTCTTTCCTATACACATCTGAGTGTGGATTTGTTTCTCTAGTCTACCTGGACTAACACTCATGGATCCCTTTCAGGACTGTAAGTTCTGTTCCCCTGACTGCTGCAAAGTATGTGACAGAGAAGAAAAGGGAGAAGAGTGAACTGTACCCATTTATTGAGGTAAGAAAAGTGATGAAGGAGCATGGCCGGTTCCCCAAACTTCATGAGTGGAAAAATGGGCTCTTGGCACAAAATGACATTCAATCTTCACCAAGAGATTCAGGGCTAAATTGCTGCCCTATCTCTGACCTCAGCTTTTGTTTTATTTTAATTCTCATATAATTCACATATATCATTCAATACTTCAGTCATATTAAGATTTTTGTAATCCTCACCACAATCAGGTTTACATCATTTCCTTCTTTTATATTCATTTTTGTTAGCCCCCCCCTCACTCCCCCAAATCTTCCCTGCCTGTCCCTAGGTGATTGTTAATTCTGTTAGTGTCTCTCTGGATTTACCTCTCCTGGATTTCATATGTATTAAAAAAAATACAAAACAAAATCAAGAAACAAGTAGAAAAGAAAAACTAACAATGATAAAAGAGAGAAAAACCTCAATCGAACAGAAAGTGAAAAATACTAAAAACTGGAACCAAATTAAAATTAGTCTGAAGAGATCAAATGATCAGGTGTTACATTTGAACTTAACTGTATCTGTTCATGTCCATGGACTGTGGTCAGAGGGAATTCACCCCGCATGTGCATTTGAGTCCTTTTGCAAACTGGGTGTTCCGAACTTAAGCTCTGATTCTTGTTCATACCTGCAGATTGAGATTCTATTATTTATCACCCTGGCATCACACTGGCTGTGCTGCTTGTTCTGGGCGGACTTAGTTGATATCTCACTTAGATGGCTGCTTATTTTCAGAAAAAAAGGTTTAAGTACAAGGCCCTGTTCTTTGTGACAGATGTGCACCATCTGATTTCAGGGTTTTTTTACACCCTATGCTTTCCAGTCAAATATTCACTTGAGGTAATTCAAAACACTCACTTGGCTCGATGACGCCAGAATAGCTCCCCTCCATGCAGTTCCATGGAGCTCAGCATAGTTAGGGCACAGAGATGAAAAGACGATTGAACCATGTACTGAACGTTCAGGTTTTTCCCTGCTTTTGAAAATCTGTTTGCGCTTGTAGAGTAAATGTTTTGTACTTTTTAAGAGTGTAAAAAAAATAGATGGAGGGATTCAGAGAAAATGGCGACCAGATAGGACCCATCTATCTGGAGCTCCTGCTGCCAGACCAGAAAAATAGGAAATTAGGTGAAGGAAACGGGGAGGTGGAGTTCTGAAATTAGAACTAGGGTAACAGGGTTTCTCCTGAACCCCTTCTTTTGTGGGATTTCCACTCACAAAGCAAACCAAGAATGCTTTAAAGCACTATAATTTTGACGAAGTGGCAGGTGCCAGATATGCCCTTGCCTGGAGCAGGGATCCCTGCAGGTGGACGCCCTGAGAGGGGGCAGAATCTCAGACAGGAGGGGAACCCCACACTGAGCTCTCCATGTGGTTGGATGCCTTGAGCTCACGGTCAGGGGTTGGTGGTGGGTAGCCATAATTTAGAGTAGAAGAAAAAATATATTATTACCTTAGGAAGATCATGGTGTGGGAGAAAAAGGCAGAAAGTCGGGAGTCCAGGGAGCAAATTTAGTTCCAATTGGCCGACTAGTAAACAACCCCCCTGATAAGCTGCATCTCCCCCTCTGGGGGTCAGCTTGACAGCCACCAAATCTGAGCACATCACAAGTAGAATTTTTTTTAAGGGTGAAACATAAATGATTGGTTTAAAACTCAAACCCAAGTCTGGTTGCTCAGCTCCAAGCACCACATAGGGGAGTCCCTTAACATAAATCAGCATAAGAAGCAACCTAGCTAAGGAATGCCAGAACTCAGCCACAGGGCCTGGCAGCTTTTACCATAACAAAGACCCGCTGTAGCAGTGTCAGCCTTAAACAGCACTGAGCTGTAGCCCAGAGACTGTGGGAGACAATTTCATTCTAGCTGGCCAGAGGGATAAAAAAGAAAATCCTCTGATCTAGGAAGCATCAGCAGTCTAGATAGGACAACAAGCTTCCCTCTCAGTGATTCTACACATAGCTGGGGAGGCCCTGCCGGTCTTGGAGCCCTAGACGGGGCTGAGGGAGCCCCCCAGTGCCCCCTCCCAGCCCCTGCTGCAGTGCTACATGCAGCACAAGGCAGGTACTCCAGCACCCAAGTGACCCCTGGCCACGGGCGCGATCTTGCTTTTGAAGTAATCTCACACAGCATCTGTGGAACCCTACATCAGGGATGGGAAAGTCCATTAACGCATGCCCAGGAGAGCCAGCATAGGAAAGCTGGATTTTCCTGCCCGTGGGCTCCGATGGATGTTGCACCTGGAGCAGCCCACCTGGGCCAGATGATTGCAGTTCAGCCAATGGGATTGACCTGGGGTCCTTCACCAGCCTCCCCGGGAACCCTTGAAAAGGCAGGAACCAGAAGGGAGAGGGGTGGTCTGGTCGTCTTCCTGGGAGGAGAGAGATCCTTGCATGACCTGAGGCAGTCTCTGCCAGGCCCCATGGTCAAAGGAATCCTATGGGTGCCTTGTAAAACCTGAAGCTTCTTTTAACTCTCATTAAATTCACTTGGATCATGAGCCCGGCTTTCCGCATGAAATTTTTCTCGCGGGGAGCCAAGGACTGGGGTTGGAATTTAGGCCAGAGAGAGAGACCTTACAAGTCCATGACCCCATGACCTTGAGGAAGAGTTGGAATTCCTCTGGCCTCAAGGACAGGTGATCAAGTATCATTACCTCCTTACCCACTGCTCTACTTATTCTCACTTTATTCACTAGCCCTTCTAACTTTTCCACCGCACTCAGTTTCAACGTGCTCAGGTTGGTGTTGGGCTTTTATTTACTCGCTTTCTTCTTTATCCCTCTTTTTTCCCCTTTTCCCCTCTTTTTCCTCTTCTCTCCCACTCTCTCCTCTCATATGCCACTAAAGGCTTCCAGGTCACTTCCCTCCGCTTAGGGCAAATCAACCCAAATAGCAGGAGGCACTCCAGCCTGCCCTGTGTGGGAGTGCTGTACACCACACAAGGCACCTGGGACAAACACCTACAGTGCGCTGCACCGTTGAAGAAACCTCCGTCATGCCTCTAAGGTGATCTCGTCAACTAGGGCAATTCTGCCCAGCACCACTGGGTCCCGGCATTAAAAGGGCACACTGACCTGCCATGTTGGAGCAGTGTCTAAACCCCTCTGGCCCCTCATCCAAGCAATCAGGGATCAGCTACTACTTTATACTTTATTTCCTCCTTCTCTCTCTCCTTGCTCTTTACCATCACAGCCAACCTTAGTGAACTCAGTTGGATTTATTTCCTTCTTTCTCTTTATTCTCTTTTTCTTTCTTTCCTCTTTCTGTCTTTGCTTTCTTCACCTCTCTCTTAGCTTGTACGATTCTCTCTGCTCCCTCTCATTGCTTGCACATACCACTGCTGGTTTCCAGAGCCCTACACTCTGCCTAGGGCAACCCTGTCCTCCTAGTGGGCAGCCTGACCCCTAAGACAGTACTGCACACAGGACGAGTCAGAGCTACACACAGCATAACACAGGGTCAGTTATTTCTTTAACCATTTAAAAAATACTCTCTCCTCCTCCTTCCTTTTCTCTTCTCTCTTTTTCCTTTTATTGGGCTCTTCTTACAGGTTTTCTGCTTTTCTCCGCTCCATCTAGCTCTTCTCTACTTCCTACCACAGCCTCCACAGATTTGGTTCTCCTTTTTAGTTGTTTTCTTTTCTTTTCTTTTTTTTTTTACTGTTGTCACCTTTGTTTACTCTGTGCATTTTAGTTGTGTGTGGGTGAGTGGTTGTCAGTCTGGTTGGCATTATTGCCCCAGTCTGTGTCTTCCTCTTTCTCTCTTTTTCCTCTCCTTTCACTCTCTTTCCCATCACAAGACAATAGCTGTCTCCAGACCACTCCCCTCTGCCTAGGGCAAACCTGAAGGCCCAACTGAGGGAGCTCCCACCCCCCACTTATTGGTGTGGCAAGCAGCTGGGGAATTCACGCTGGTCCTCTCCCACACACCAGGCCACAGGTTGTTCTCCCCTATAAAAAGTGGGGGCATCCCCAGCCTAAATCCTGAGGTCCTACAAGTGACTGGGGGAAACGCCTGACCACCACTTGTGAGGCTCCACGCTACTGTGGGAACATCCACCCAATCTCCAAGGCGATCTCTCTGTACATCCCCTTGTCTAGCCAGATTTGTAAAGTAGAATTTGGATCATGATAGTGGGGGGAGGAAGCATTTAGGAACTAGAGGAAACATGTTTCATTGTTGCTACCCTGCACCCTGACTGGCTTATCTCCTCCCCACATCCCTTCAGGAAGGGGTGTCCAGTTACCTACCAATGGGCTTTGAGTCTCCACTCTGCACTCACCCTCATTTACAATGACATGATTTTTGTGTTCTTTGATGCTTGATATCTGATCCCTTCAACAGTTCATGGTCACACAGGCTGGTGTGCTTCCTCCATGTGGGCTTTGTTGCTTCTGAGCTAGATGGCCGCTTCTTTATTTTCAAGCCTGTAAGATCCCAGATGCTATAACTTTTGATAGCCAGGCACCATCAGCTTTCTTCACCACATTTGCTAGTGCACACATTTTTCTTCAACCATCATGTTGGAAAGGTGTTCATCATGGAATGCCAATTTAATATAACGTGTTCTTGCATTGAGTAAGTATTTGGCAATGTCCATCTACTGCCTTAATACTAAGTCTATAAATATATGCACGTTGATCTATTTACGAACCCTCCTGTATAAATATATTTACATATGTACATGCCAGTATGTAGACCTCTAGAAATACCCTTTGTCACCTAGTTCTTTCCTCTATTTACTTTTACTTTCCTCTTGTCCGACTATCATGCTCAGCTTTCACTTGGGTTTGAGTAATTTCTCTTGGTTACATTGCCCTTGCTGAATACCTACCAGGCTTCTCACACCCTCCTTGCGACGGATTTTGGATTACTTGTTGCTCCCCTGTCGCTGGATTGGTCAGCATCACCTCCTTACCCCCTCCTCTCTCTCTCCCATGTCCCCGGGAACCATTGGTCCTGTTGTTTTCTCCTCCAGACTATTCTTCCAGCCTATCTTATCTAGATAGATCTGTTGAGATAATAATATGCACCAAAAATCAAACCATAGCAAGATAGGCGATGGGTGAGAACAGTGTGATGACAAAAAAACAACAACAGAAAACCAATGATCAATAAAAGAGTAAATTAATTAAAAGACAAAAAAAATTTTTAAGAAAGAAAAACCTGTAAATAGATCAAGGTCTGATTTTTTTTTCTATAGGTGTGTCCTTCAGTCAGGTCTGATGGCGTATCATGCTCTGGCCCCAGAGTCTGTCCTTTGTACTCCCTCAGGGACTACCCGCTCTGCTCCCATGGTTGCTCTGCTGCATGCTTTTAGTGATTTACCTCCGTGTTGGAGGGCCAGTCGGGTCAGTCCCAACACAGAGTCTCCGGTATTGTCCCCATAGGGCTCTGGGCCAGCAAGGGATGGCATGTCTCATAGTGGGATCAGCCATATGGTCCACTCTGTACATTGGCTGTTCAGAGTGCCAAAATCATCCTCCAAGCCTGGTGGACCAGTGTGTGCTCCACTCTCTTCCTCCCCCTTCATTTGCCCCTGTGTGCTCTGATCAGACATGTCCATCTCCCCTAGCTACAAGTTCAGTGCCGTCTTCTAAAGTAAATTCTTCTGGGGGGAGGGGCAGTTGTCCACGTAGCTGGTATGGAGGCTGGACCATCCACTTTTCATTTAGGATCAAAAGCATCTAGCTTTTAGCATTAGGTGCTATTGAGTCAGTTCCAACTCAAGGCAGAATGAACCACTGCGCAGTCCTACACCATCTTCAAAACTGTTGTTATACTTGAACCTAACATTTCAGCCTTTTCCAGGGACTGGCATCTCCTGATAACATATCCAAAGCATGTGAAGTCTCCCCGTGCTTGCTTCTAAGGACCTTTCAGACTGTTCTTCTGACACAAATCTGTTCATTCTTCCAGCACTCAATGGTATTTTTAATATTCTTGGCTAGTGTCATCTTGATGGGTTGAAACACTATCTCACTCTAGTGTTGATGTACATTTTTCTGATGCCTAATTATACTGAGTATCTTTTAAGGTAATCATTTAATTTTTATGGCATTTTGAAAAGATGTCAATGAGGTCTATTTAATTTGTGTTCAGATGGAAACACATATCTCAAACTAAATATGTGACAGTAGAATAAGAATCCATTTTATCCTAAATACTTGAGATATTTATACAGCCTACTCAAGTTTTTATCAACATAGATAAGGTGGCGGTGGTGGTGGTGGTGGTGGTGGTGGTGGTGGTGGTGGTGGTGGTGGTGGTGGTGGTGGTGGTGGTTTTTAAGAGTTAATCTCTAAATAGGGGGCTGTAGTACTGAGCACTGAATCTCCTTTGCTTGATTAATTTTTATGTTAGGGAAGTAATACAAGGATTCCATCAAATGACCCATCAGTTTGAGGAAAAAGCATATCAGAATTGATGGTCAAAGCCTATATGGCTTTATGGTTTAGTCTCTAGGGGTATGTAATGCTCTTGTGAAAATAGTATTCCTCATGATAATAACGAGGAACTGGTGGGCCTCCAGGGCTGGGAGCTGAACTGAGGGGCAGTTCTACCCTGTCTAATAGGGTCACTATGAGTTGGCAAAGAATCGATGGCTGTCAGTTTGGTTTGTTTGACTTGAGTACTGGCATTCAGTGTGTTTATCGAAATCAATAAATTACAAGCATTTAGATGTCTATTTTTTACATATAAAATTTAAATCCCCCAAGCCTCTGAAAACTGCGAAGATTTCACAGCACTAGGTTGGTACTCTCCCATCCAAGAATCAGTGAAACTTGCAGGGTGTGAGGCATTCAGGCTCCCTCAGTTCCTCCTACTGCCTTCCCTGACCCTGGTCACTTGCTTCTATTACCTCTCTTGGACCTTACATGCATTTGAATTAGAACACCATAGAGTACAGTGCTCTACATGTGCAGCAGCTCTAACCATGTCACTCTCTGTCTCTATGAAGCCTCTTCCAACAAAATTCAAATGCGATTGTATGTGCACACATAAACACACGCATGCACCAGAGCACCCTTCTTAACAGAGAGTCAGGAGGGTCTCTTATTTGCTGTCCTCACTTTGGACACAAGTCCCTTGATGATGAGTAGGAGAAAAGGAACATCAGGTAGTGGGGGAAACCCTAAGGAGGAACAGAGGAGAGCTTTAACTAAGAATAATGCTACTAGGGGAATGATGGCATGTGAGGAAAATTAGATACTTCCAGACTGTCAGATTTTTCCATACAGCAAAATTAACTTTTCTAGTTTTGTCTAAAACTGGCCCCAGGAAATTTCAAATAGCACATCTCAGATTATCTAACCTACAAAGGAGTAGCCGGCCTTCCACCCACCCCCACCCCACCCCCGCCAAAAAACCAAGCGGTACAAAGCTCCACTGGGTACACATTTCAAAATATACATTCTCCTGTTTGGGCAGGCATCTGGCAACTTGCTCTGAGCTAGTGCACCCACACTTTTTTCCCAAGGTCATTGCTGGTGACAAGACCTTGTGCTCTTCTCACAAGCCAGAATGCAAACATAAATCAAGTCAGTGTAAGACGCCATCATCACCTCACTCAAATACACCTCGTCAAGTGAACTCAAACTTCAAGAAGATGCTCATTTGTTTGGTTTTGTTGATGTGAGGGTGATAGTGCATTTGGAGTTTAGTCATTGCACTAGGTCAGACTGTTAATCAAGCTTCCTATATAGAGGTTCTGAAGATATTGTGTAAGAAGGTCTGAGTTGTCTGGCTAGACCAGAGCTTGCACACTGCTATTGACTAGAAGTTCCGACACACAGAATCCAGGACAGATAAACCCCTCAGGACCAATACTAAGAGTAGCAACACCACGAGGGAAGGTAGGGGGGAGAAGCAGAAGAAAGGGGAAACCAATCTCAATGATGGACATACAGCCCCACTCCACCACCCAGGGGAACAAACAGCAGAAGTTTGGGTGAAGGGATACAGCAGAGGCGTAAAATATAAAAATAAAAAGTATGTATAAAGTATCAGTGGTTCACGTGGGTGGGAGGAGGGGAAAAAAGGAGCTCAAGGAGAAAGAACATGTTTGGAAATGATGATAGCAATGTATGTACAAATGTGCTTCATACAAATTGGTGTATGAATTGTTACAAGAGCTGTAAGATCCCCCAATAAAATGATTTATTTAAAATAAAAAGGACTGATTAGTGGTAGACAGGGGACTGGTTTTGCCACCATGACAGTGCACCTGCTCACACAAAAAAAACAGCATGCCTCTATCGCCCGATCTGATCCCAGCACACCGAGGCAAAATACTAAGGGTGTACAACAGAACAGGAAGGGGAACAGAGCAACGAAGTCCCCAGGGAATACCAAAAATAGACTTTGGGGCCAGGGCTAGCTGACCCATCATACTCTATGAGAAAACACTCCTAAAGGCCAACAAACAGTCCTTGAACTAACTAAAAGCTTTTCTTTCTTGTGTTTTGTTTTGCTTTTTGTCATTGGCTTGTTGGTGGTGGTGTTGTTCTTTTGTTTCATTTTGTTGCTTGGGTTTGCTCTGTCTCGTTTTTGTGCATGCTATGATTTCCACAGGTCTGTCTAAATGAGATAGGCTGGATGAACAATCTGGAGGAGAAAACAATGGGACTGACAGCTGGGGGAGGGAGATGGGAAAGGGGGGTGTAGGGAAAAAGGAAGTGCTGTTAACAAACCCAGGGACAAGGGAACACCAAGTGATCCAAATAGTTGGTGAGGAGGGTGTAGGAGGCTTGGTAGAGTGTAACCAAGAGTAATGTAACCTAGAGGAATTACTGAAACACAAATGAAGGCTGAACATGAGAGTGGGACAATCAGAAAGTAAAAGGAAATCAAGGAAAGAGGTAGGAAGCAAAGGGCATTTATAGAGGTCTAAATAAAGGCATGTGCATATGTAAATATATTTATGTATAACGATGGGGAAATAGATCTATATGCATATATTTATAGGTTTAGTATTAAGGTAACAGATGTACATTGGGCCTCCATTCAAGTACTCCCTCAATGCAAAAATACTTTGTTGTATTAAAGTGGCATTGCGTGATGCTCACCTCCCCAACACAATTGCTGGAGGCAAATGGGTGCATAAGCAAATGTGGTGACTGAAGTTGATGGTGGTCGGCTATCAAAAGTTATACATTCTGGGGTCTTAAAAGCTTGAAGTTAAACAAGTGGTCATGAAGCTGAGAAGCAACAAAGCCCACATGAAAGAAGCACACCAGCATGTGTGATCACGAGGTGTCGGAAGAATCAGGTATCAGACATCATCGGAACAAAAAAATCATATCTTTGTGAATACGGGGGAGTGTGGAGTGAAAACCCAAAGCTCATTTGTAGATAATTGGACATCCCCTTACAGAAGGGTAGCAGGGAGGAGAGGAGCCAGTCAGGGTGCACTGTAGCAACAATGAAACATACAACTTTCCTCTAGCTCCTAAATGCTTCTTCCCCCACAACTAAAATGATCCCCATTCTACCTTACAAATCTAGCTAGACCTGAGGATGTACACTGGTACAGATAGGAACTGGAAACACAGGGAATCCAGGGCGGATGATCCCTTCAGGACCAGTGGTGAGAGTGGCGATACGAGGAGGGTAGAGGGAGGGAGGAATGGAAAGGGGAAACCGATTACAAGGATCTACATATAACCATCTCCCTGGGGGACAGACAACAGAAAAGTGGCTGAAGGGAGATATTGTATAGTGTAAGATAAGACAAAATAATAATTTAGAAATTATTCAGGGTTCATGAGGGATGGGGAATAATTATCAGCTGATGCTAGCAGATTAAGTGGAGAGCAAATGTTTTCAGAATGATGAGGGCAATGAATGTACAAATATGATGTATGTATCAATTGTGATAAGAGTTGTATGAGGCCCCAAAAATTGATTATAAAAAAAGAGAAAAGAAATAACAGTATGAAAACATCCCCCCAAAAAGCATGCCTCTCTTGTCCCTCATATCCTAATCACCTGAACTCACTCCATGTGACTTCTTTCTGTTTCCATGAATGAAGGACAGTGGTTTGACAACACAGAAAAGGGGGGGGGGGGAACAAGGGTGTCACCCAAACTGCTGAGTTTGAAAAATGTTTCCAAGAATGTAATCACAGATTAGACAAATGTGTGAAGTGTAATGGAGAGTACTATGAAGGGGATAAAAAATTTAAATGCATAGTTTTGAAAAAAATTGTAGTTTTTGTCGGGTTCCCCCTAGTATTTTCCAATTTCATAGCAACTCAAGCCATCACCATACATCAAACTGACAGAGAAGGGGTGGGTTTTGTGTGTAGGTGGTGTTGGTTATTGCACAGGGGCAAGGGACTTCTGGTGGCATAGTACCTTATGCCTTGGGTGTCAACTGTAATGTCAGCAGTGGGGAACCACCAGTCAGTCCTCAGAAGAAAAGGATGAGGCGTTCTACTCCCATAGAGTTAGCCTTTGGGAAACCCACAGAGATAGTTCTGCTCTGATCTCATAGAGTCGCTATGGCTCAGCATCGACTCCATCGAAGTGAGCTGACAAACTAAAGGCAGGAGATCTGAAAGAGGATGCGGAGACGTTGTCTCAGGTACTTTGGACATATTACTATGGTGGAACCAGTCCTGCAAGAAGGGCATCATTTTTGGCAGAGGGTTAGCAAACAAGAGGAAGACCCTTACTTAGGTGGATTGACACCGTGGCTGCGAGAATCGGCTCAAATACAGTAACAAGTGCGACGATGGCGCAGGACTGGGCTTTGTTTCTCTCTCTAGTGCACAGGCCCCTATGAATCCGAACTGACTCCAGGGCTCTACAATATCAACTACTACAACTCTGAAGTTCAAACCTACCCAGTGGCTTCCCAAAAGGGAGGTGTGGCCATGTGCCTCTGTAAAGATGACAGCTAGGGAGCCCCTGCGGGGCAGTTCTACTCTGTGGCACAGGGGCAGCCAGGAGTCGGAATGTGCTTCACAGCAAAGGGTGTGCTTTGTCTCAGTTTGTGCCTGCTGCTGTTTATGCTATGCACTGAGTTTAACATGTGACACTCAGGAGCGAATGAATGGAAACACACCCATGATGCTTCCATGATGCCAGATGCAAGCTGACACTGTTTCTGAGTTCTGGGCATATTATTTTTTCAGAGATAATTTCCTGTAGCGGTGACACACCGAGTCCTATTTCATGTAAAAGCATCAGCAGCAGAGGAAAGCACTGCACAGAGAGAAGACTATGACACGTAACAGGCTTTCCATAGAGGAACAAAAGGGTGGATGTCTTGGGCTGCACTCTTTTCTTGTATACAGACAGTAAACAAGCTGAACACATCTCACCTAAGCATAACATTACAACTACTTGAAGCCCAGCTCAGGCATCTGGACAAGAGGCAGCAAGGAAGGATGGGAGAGAGTTAATGGGCTGGGCGTCCCCAAAGGTGCAGAGTGGGAATCAAGGGAGGATCCAGGACGAGCCAAGGCTTCTGGCAGAAGTCTGAGAGGAGAGCAGCAGAAAGGAGCTGCTCTCTGGGTCCTCACAGATGTAGCCAGTGAGAGAGCAGCAGTGCTGCCCCCCTGGCGGTGCGCCGAAGACAGGGCCGCTTCCCCCAGGGCTGGAGAGCTCTGGGGAAAGACAAATCCTGTCACTTTGGATGCCAAGTAAGGGGGCACTGTGTGCCGGTGGTGTACCTATGTTGGCCAAAGCGCTGCCCACTGTGCATTTGCTTCCCACAAGCACAGTTATCCTTCCTCGTGCATCCAGGAAAGACAGTTCTAGAAAAACACAAGCAGTAAAATAAAACACTGCCAGGTCTCGAACCATCCTCACCATTGTTACTATGCCCACTGATATAGCCACTGGTTCGAGCTGTTTTATTGCCCGTCCTCCACTTTTTGCCAAGCATCATGTCCTTCATGGACTTGATGTCCCTTCAGGGACTGGTCTCTCCTGACAGCACGTCCAAAGATATCAAATGAAGTCCAGCCATCCTTTGTCCCCATGTTCTCTTGGCAGTCCTTGTACTTTTATTGCTCAGTGTCTGATTATTTGGGACCAGGCCTTATTGCTGCCCCTTCCTCACCTTGGCCCCCAATCCCGACCCCAAGCCCTGCACATCCACTGTGTGAAACCTCCTGTTCCTGTAACCATCCCTGTGCTTTTGTGTGGGGGGTCTAGCTGGGTTCCCCTGGCAATTCGCCAGCTGCCCTTGGGAAAGTTCATGGAGTCGGCTAATTAGTAGAAAAGCCAAACGTCCAGCTGAGATTGGTTTACTCCCTAGCACCCTTGGGCAGGAGCACAGCCCCACTCCCGGTCCCAGGTAGCCAACGACCACACCTAGGTTCTCCGGACTTGGCAGCTGTAACATGTGGCCTGGGCTTCCCCTTCATTTCCTGCTCCTTTCTGGCTTGCTGTCTGACTTTTCTTTGCGGAATTAAAGCTGCAAATTGACAGGATCCCATAAACACTCTAAAGCCACAAAAAAACACCAAATGCCCACCCAAACATGTGAAACTTCCAAAAATCATCCTTAGAAGATTCCTAAACCCTAAACATTCCTAAACTCCATATATGCCCTGAAAACACCATGAAAGCCCTAAGAAAACCTAAAATGCTGGGGGAAAAAACACATATAATATGAAAAATACCCTAAAATCCCTAAGGAACTCTGTAACATCACTAAAAACACCATATTGTGCTGAAAAATACCTATACACTCTAAAAAAGCACCCCTAAATCCCTTAAACACTCCCTAAAATCTTTTTTTTTAATTTTTTATGAAACTGGCGGGAGGGAGTTGATGTTAACAGGGGAGGATGGATTCAGCAAAGGAGAGTGAGAATGGTGGAACAACATGAAGAACCGTAATCAAGCTCACGGAGCTGCACATGGAGAAACTTACAGTGGAACTGATCCACGTTCTGCTGTCTAGTCTCAAAAAGCAGTAAGTAACAAAACACAAATGAACAAAAAGTCCATTTCTTAAAAGTCAAATTAACTGGCCATAAATCCCCCAAGACCTCTCAATAATGCTCATTGAAGTATCACCCAAGTCCTTTATGCAATGTTCATCCACAGTGAAGGAACAAAAAAGACTGTCTCATTACCATCATACTGCATGTTTTCCAATGTGATTCCTACTCGCCACTCACTCATGCTGCTCTGTCAGCAAATCATTTTACACAAATTTTACTAAACATGACATATTGGAAAAAATAAACCACACAACACAGGATTTTCTTTCTTTTAAAAATTATTTAATATGTACAAGGGGTACAAAAAAACCTACCCGGGATTATTTTTTCAAAACTATGTATCGAAATTTTTCAGCCTTCTCACCTTCAAAGTACTCTCCATTATACTGAATACATTTGTCAAATCTGCAATTGCATTCTTGGAAATATTTTTCAAACTCATTCACATGGATGGGTGATGGGTCCTCCCTCGATTTTCTTTCACCTTTCGATGTCATCAAATCGCTGTCCTTTCATGTCCCTCTTCATTCTCAGGAACAAAAAGAAGTTGCAAGGTGCGAGGTCAGGTGAATAAGGTATGTGGTCCAAGAAAGGCATGCTGTTGATTGCCAAAAACTGGCACACTGAGGTGGCTGCGTGAGCAGGTACAGTCATGGTGGCAAAACCATTCACCCGTCTGCCACAAATCAGGCCTTTTTTGTCACACACTGTTATGCAGTTTTTTCAGAAGCTCTAATTAGAAAGCTTGATTACCAGTCTGATTTGGTGGAACAAACTCCAAATGCACTAAGAGTTGATGGATGTCCAGAATGAGGTTTGTCATCATTCAACATTTCACCTTTTTAAAAAAATCATTTTACTGGGGTCTCATATAACTCTTATCACAATCCATCATACATCAATTGTATAAAGCATATTTGTACATTCATTACCCTGATCATTCTCAAAACATTTGCTCTCCACATAAGCCCCTGGCATCAGCTCCCCATTCCCACACCGCCCATGAACCCTTGATAATTTATAATTATTTTGTCATATCTTACACTGTCCGACGTCTCCCTTCACCCACTTTTCTGTTGTCCATCCCCCAAGGAGGAGATTATATGTAGATCCCTGTAATGGGTTCCTCCTTTCTACCCCACCTTCCCTCTACCCTCTTGGTATCGCCACTTTCACCACTGGTGCTGAAGGGATCATCTGTCCTGGATTCCCTGTGTTTCCAGTTCCTATCTGTACCAGTGTACATCCTCTGGTCTAGCCAGATTTGTAAGGCAGAATTGGGATCATGCATGATGGTGGGGGGTAGGGGGGGAGCATTTAGGAAATAGAGGAAAGTTGTATGTTTCATTGTTGCTACACTGCACCCTGACTGGCTCATCTCCTCCCTGTGACCCTTCCGTAAGGGGATGTCCAGTTCCCTACAGATGGGCTTTGGGTCCCCAATCTGCACTTCCTTTCTTTCTCAGTGATAGCAGCAATGTCTCATAACCATGGGGAAATGTGGTTCAGAAACTTCAGAAGCAAGCATCCACCAGTAGGTGACTGACCAGCAGTATTGACTTGGGCAAAGAGAAGGTGACATGGAAGGGTAAGGAGAAGAATGCGTGCAGAGGGCAGGTTGGCAGCTGAGCCTAAGTCCAGTAGAAACAACAGCAGAATGGCCTGTTCCTGGAAGGGCCACAGGAGATGGTGCAACTTCATGTAGCCCCCACTTACATGTGTAACAGCAGCAATTGCCTGAACACGTGGTCTCCCCAGGGAGGAGCCTTTGTGTGGTGTTAAGATGCTGTTACTGTCTGTTGTACTGTGGTGGCCTGCATTTGGCTGTAATGGTGGAAATTTTGCAGCCAGTAGTTCAAATGCCTGCTGGGTCACTCACTGCAGATAGACTTCAGCAGTTTCCAGACAGAGAGACGAGGGAGGAGGACCTGGTCTTCCACTTCTGAAAGAACTGGCCAGTGTGAACCTTGTGAATGGCAGAACACTATACCTGAACATGAGAACCGCAGGCTATAAGGCATGATGGATTGACACAGTGGCTGCAGCAATGTGCTCAAATATATGATAGTGCTGGCCTGGAAAATAGTTCATCGTCCATTAAAAAAAATCATTATATAGGGGCTCATACAACTTTTGTTGTTGTTTTTCCCTAAGGGAGAGCAGTGTATTGGTACACTGAGAGGTATATAGATCAATGGATTCGAACAGAAAAGCTACACATATATTCACCAGTCAACAGGAAACAAGCCTTCGAAAAAGGACACAGAAATATCCAAAGGGACAAATTCTGCTTGCTCAACAAATGGTGTTGGACAAACTGAGATACCGTATGTAGAAAAATGAAGCAAGCCCCAAACCTTCCCCCATGCACAGAAATTAACTGAAGAGGGGTTAAAACCTGAAAGTAAACCTCCGGGCTATCATAATCAATTTTTCGATGACCTCATCGGTCAGAAATCATTGTAGGAACGCCAAAGCGTTCTTGTGTTCAACGTCTACATACATAGCAGGTGCTCCAGTAAAGGGGAATCTTGGTGGAGCTGGCTCATCCATTCCTGAAGAGAGTAGAGCACCACGTTGGCCCATCACAGAGCTCAGGTGTAGAATCTTCCTCACTGTCATCCTTTATCTCAGCAGTGTCAGTGTTGGATTATGAATTTCCCAAAGAACCAGTATCGCTCAATTCTGTGCACAATGCTGACTCACTCTCGCTGTTATTTCACTGGTCTAAAAACCCATTTAGGTTAAAATGACACTTTTTTGATGCCATGATCTAAAATTTTTAGTGAGAAAATGTTCCTAATGACATTACTTGGGTTTTCCTCTAATCCTGATGCCATGTTCTTTTTCACATAGACCAGCTTCTTGTATAAATTGCTCAGCATACAGATGGAATAAGAACAGTGAAAGGATACAACCCTGATGCACACCTTTTCTGATTTTAAACCATGCAGTATCACCTTGTCCTGTTCACAGTCTCACCTGGTTCTATCTCTTGGCCTTTGTATAAGCTCCATATGAGTACAATGAAGTGTTGTGCAATGCCCATTCTTTTCCATGGTATCCCCAAGATCCACCTCCTTCCACTCGTGGTTTCCAGAACGTGGGGTTGGGACAAAGCCTGGATAGTCTCATGGCAAGACCAGATCAGGAATGGAGCTGAGCCGGGAGCAGCTTTATTTGCTTGCTCCAGGGAAAGTCTGCCAATGTGACTAAGCCTCAGGGGCTTTCTACAAATGATAAAGGTGAATCCCTCTCTCGTTACCCACTGATCATCTCTGAGCCTCTTGCTCTCATATCCCTTGCACAGACCTCTACCATTAGATGGACAATTCGGTAACGTTTGAACACTTTTCTGATGCTGAGCCTGGGGAGCAACTAATAGCTGAGTAAATATTGATTGAAAGATGGTGAGTGGAAGAAAATAGCTTTGCCAGGTCCAGGTTGTGATGGAGATGAGAGTGTTACCAAATCCTGCTGTCCCCATGGTGGGTTTGCTGTATTGTGCCCAGTCCTGAAAGTCTGAGCCAGGGGTTTTAACGTGGCCCCTTTCAAAACATATAGGTGGAATTCTTGGACCATGAGCTGTCCATAAAGTGTGGCTTTACCAAGGAGATGTCCGCCCTGGAACGAAACAACCCAAGAACCTAGATCTTTGTGAAGGTGTTGGTAAGGGATGCCGCGGAAATCATAAACTTGACTGAAAGCAAAGGAAACTTTGCCTTCATGTGTCTGCAGCTGGACGAAGTGGTGCTGGAGCACACCCTCCTTTGCGATTCTTCTTGTTCTTTTTATGAGCTGCTCCCTGTCCTGTGCAGTCCCGTAAATCTGGAAACTCTTTGCTGGTGGGGGCAATTGTTATATCCTCCCCCCAGATCCAGATGTCTTGTCCATGGTCAGTGCGCAATCCTTGTTAGCCAGAGGAGTGGGGCATCTAAAGGCAGGCAGGGGTCACATACTTTTTTTCTACACTTTCTAGAAAGACCAGAGCTAAACATCTTGCAGCCCTTTTCATGTCCTCTTTCTTTTCTGTATTTATTTTCCATGAAAGAGGAGAAGAAACGCGACAGCATCTACTGACAGCAAGTCAAATGCCATCGTGTGTGTTCAGAGGGCAGGCTGGTTCTCATTTGCCTAACTCATCAGTCCCATCGTGCCATGTCCATGTTAGATTGTTTAGGGAAACAGATGACATATGTTATGATGCTAAATAAGCTGAAACAGTGCCAGGATGGAGGCAGAAGGGTTTTATTTGTTTGTTTTTAAATGAAGCATGGCTTTCTAGTGACTTATTGTGGTGGGGAAGGGGGGAACCGAGGGCAACAAGACATGGTTGTGACAGTGGTCTGGGAATTGAGACAAATCATTGCTTCTGCAGCAGAGATGAGCTGCCTCTGACCTGTCAGTTACTTGAAGGGAGACTCTGCATTTGGTCAGACAATTCTTAGTTGGAGATGGTACCAGCTTTCCTCCTGAGCCTCTGTGGTTCCCTTTGGACTACACAGGCCCGAATCGCTTTTAGCTGAGCAACAGCAAATGGCAACACAGACTTGCCATATTGCTCTTTTGCGTACACTCTTTAAAAATCGTACTAAATATACATGCATCAAAACATTCGTCACTTCCACGCTCTACAAGATTATAACTAAGTGGCATTCTGCATGTTGTTCATATTATCATCCTTACCCATTCCAAAATTATGTCATCACCCTTATGGAAGCTCAGTATCGTCTCAGGGATGGCACTTCCCCTCCAGGCCCTACTGGGTTAGGCTGGGTTGACTAGAGAAATAAATCCAAGGACACTCATATAGGTATAAGAAAGACTCCACCTCACTTATTTGTCCAATTGACATGGCATTATGTAACAACCATACTTACCTTCCTACCTATCCCTGGAAACAATTGGGAGATGTTTGTCTCTATTCATTTTCCTAGCCTAGATATTTCTTGTAAGTGGAATTAAGCAAAATGTGTCCTTTTTGAAGCTGATTTATTTCACTCAGCATAATGCTTATGAGGTTCATTCCTCTTGTAGCCTGTGTCAAGAGTTCATTTCTCTTTATGGCTGAGTAGTAGTCCATTGTATATACCGTAGGCAACATGTTTGACTTATCTATTCACCTATTGATGGGTATTTAGACCGTTGACACGTTTGCGAGATTGGGAATAATGTTGCAAGGGCCATCTGTGTATTTGTATCTATTTATGCGCTTGCTTTTAATTGCTTATATCCTTCATTTCCTTTTCTTTCCTTGTTAGACTCAGTATGATCCCCTTCTGCCCCTCCTCTAGCCTCACAACCTCTGTGTCTGATGTGCCAGGATCTCACCAGAAGCCTTAACACCAAGATTCTGAGCCCTGACTGACCATTCTGATCATCCAGGGAATTGAATATTCCGGAGCACACAGAAGATGAAGTTATCAAAACTCCTTAGGCATAACCGAACAACTGGAGGGAGTGCTTTATTGGGCTGGGGGGCTGGGGATTATAGTTGTGAAGGACACCAAGAACAATTGTCATTACCTAGACTGTAAAGACTATGGTCGACATCCACGCTGGTGAGTAGCAGCTGGATCTCAGAAGCTCACAAGTGGCCATCTAGGTGGCAAGTATTGTCACCCTCACTCTGGAGGAAAGAGTGGTGAGTGGACCACATGAACATTAGACTTCATGACTCTGAGCACAGAATAACTAGATGATCTCCAACTATCAATTCCAACTTCTTTGAAAGGGATCACATCAAAAGGTCCTAGATAGTGAAGCAAAATTCACAGTCATAAAAGAGACCAGGCTTATTGGCTGGATAGGGACTAACAGAACCTCTGAAATGATGGTCCTTATTCACTAAGTTTGAAAATGAACTCCTACCTGTGGTTCAATATTCAGCCAAATAATAGATTGGTCTATAATGGGAGCAATTACTCAAGTGAGGCACACAAACCTGAAAACAGCAAACCATTTGATCTCAAAAGGGCAGTATTAATCCAAGGCCCAAGTTCAGAAGGGTAGGAAGAGAGGAGGAAGGGAAACAGAAGACATAAGTAGGGAGTGGAATAAGTCATATTATATTGTGGAGATTGCAATAAGTGGCATAAAACACAATGGGTATGAATTGTTGAATAAAAAACTGATGATCTTGGTAAACCTTCACCCAATTCACAATAAAAACTTATGAGAGAGAAAAACATGCAAGCACCTAGGCTGCATTCCAGGCCAATAAAATCGGACTCAGTGGAGATGGGACAAAGATGTCTTTTGGACAGCTCTCTGGCGATCCCAATGAGCACACAGGCTGATACCCACCATCTGGAAACTATGGGGTAGCTGCTTCTCCGGTAATGCCTCGGGGGAGCGCTTGGGTCCCTCAAAGAATGCGGGATGATGAAGGGGCAAAGGTCATCAAACCTCACCCACAGCTTTACACTGGGGGGCTGCTCTCTGAGGAATGTGGGAAGGGTCCACTTGCATGCTGTCTCTGTGCAGCAGATCCAACAGACTCAACACCTTTCCAAAGCTGGCAAGAAAGTCCGAGAGACTAGCTGTGGGCACCACGCTGTGAGTTTCCCAGAAGGCACGACACAGATTGAGAGCAGTCACGGGAACACAGACTCCTCCAGAAATGCTGCCATGCGCAGAACATGCATCTCTAATTTCATTTCACACTGACTCAAGCATTCAGTCCTTTTTACGAAAACCCTGCTTCTCATTACAGTAACCGGTTTAAAATGAAAATCTTCTGTTGAGCAAGTCTAAGAAATGACCTTCCTTTATTTTACATGGTTTAAAAATTCAGTTTCCTAGGCCGATGGGCTCTAGGGACAGGTGTTTTTATGTACTAGACATGGCTTTCAAAGTTCTTCAATTGCCTAAATTAATAACGACTTTTTTCCTTTGGCTTTTCTAAGGGACACATTAATTTCAATCTTTTTCTAAGGAAGTGAATCTCTAGCTATCTCATTTGGATAACTTTCCTCCTTCAGAGTAGAATTTGAAATAATCTGCAAGGTTACCCCTTCCCCACCCTGCCCCAGCAGCCCAGCCTCTTTCTTCCTTCCAGCCTCCAGCCACCGGGGTTTGGTTGGGAAAGGAGATGCAGAAGGGAGTCTCTGGATTTTTCTATCAAAAGGTTGGCCACAACCCCCAGTAGACCCAATGTAATTCATTATGGGGGGTTTTGGTTTTACTACTTTAAGAGTTATCCTTAGGGAAATTACAAACAAACAGAAATAGGAAGACTTTATATTTTATTAAGGGATGTACTGCTCAGTCTCATTATATTTTAAAAGACAAAGTATAAACAAAAATCTGGCTCCGTTTAAAATGTCCTGACTAGCAGAACTTAAAATACACAAATCTTAAAATGAAAGTCTAGATGAATAAATAAAATAAACAACGAAACAGCTTTCTCAGGAAAAGCCATAATAAAGAGCACGACTACTTTTTGAGCTGTTTAAGATGCTCGTGTTAAAGGGAAAAGAGTATCATTGTTGACTTTGAAATGTAGAACCATTTGCTTAATTCAGTGATGCTAAAATGGGCAGTTTGGCTGAAGAAAGAAATTGGCTTGTAGCATTTGATGAGGAATTTCTTCTTTTGAATATAGAAATGACCAGGGATGCGGACACGCTTTTTATTCTTTTGAGGACCCTCTAACCAAGAAATCTTTTAAATGATCATTACACAGTGAATGCCTGGAGGCTCTGGAAACTATTTATTTTGACATTATTATAAGCTCAAAATGATTCACCAATGCAAAAGAAGAAGAGAAAAAGCAATTAAATACTAAGCTGTAAACGCTGGAAGCTTTTCTGTGCTGAAAATAATTGAACAGAGTTTTTTCTTTTTTTAAGTAATAGTGTCCAAAGAGATTCAATGATCTTATTGCTTATGGATTTGGAGCTTAACTATATTCCTTATTTTAAATTTGATATTAGAATAGCAAGATTATAGACCATGATACAGTGTGACTTGGAGAAGTATCATTTCATTAAATTATCAAGTTAAGGCTCAAGGAGCCTGGTGGAATGTGTGTGACCATGAGGCCGGCCAGTTGGAATCCGCTAGTGGCTCACAGAGAAAGATGCGGTTCTCAGCTCCTGTAAAGATTTAGAACTTCGGGAACCCACAGGCATAGTTCTACGTTGTCCTTTCAGGGGTCCTCAAACTTTTTAAACAGGAGGCCAGTTCATTGTCCCTCAAACCCGCTGGAGGGCCGGATGATAGTTTAAAAATAAAACTATGCACAAATGCCTATGCGCACTGCACATACCTAATTTGAAGTTAAAAAAAACGGGGCAAAAACACCCGGCGCGCTGAATAAATGTCCTCTGAGGGCCATGCGGCCCGCAGGCCATAGTTTGAGGACCACCTAGATTGATATAAGTCAGAATTGACTTGATAGTGTTAGGTTTCTGGGGTGGTTGACCTCAGTTCTTGCTTAGCAACGCTGAAAGAATTCATATGGCAGAAGCAGTTTTGTAAATCCAAGTGAATGTTATGGAAGAAAGTTTCAGGTATCGCAACCCCAAAAGTCCACAGTATCTCCGGAAAGCACGCCAGGCTGCATGGCAGGGGTGGGGAAAGTTTGCAGCTGAATATGTCGGTTTTATGGGAGGAATTCCTGAGCAGGAGTGCAGAACCAGCTGAGGAGCCACGGCAGGAACCCCCAAGGGCCTCACCCTCCACTTGCAGAGCACGTGAACAAGGGAGGGCGACAAGGAGCCCAGGCCTACTTCTATCACCTCCCAACACCACTGGAGGACATTGGTCGATCGTATTGGTTGATTTCGGTGCACTTTTGTGAAGTCCTATTCTGTATGACCAGGTGGACCTTCCACCTGGGTCTACATGACTTGGGTCAGAGCATGCTCAGTTCTGAATTTTGCCATAGGTGTCTAATGAGTGTGCCTGATGTATTTCCAACCCCTTTGTTGTGGCCTGGACAGCTCAATTTCGTTTAATGCTGGCATTTGGGAAGACAAGCCCTAATCTAGCAACCTGTCAATAGCAGTAAGTGAATGGAATTACAACTCAACTCATAGCCATAAATTCAATTCGGACTCATAGCGACCCGAGAGGACAGGGCAGAATTTCCCCCTCAGGATTTCTGGGGCTGGAATTCTTTACAGGAATAAAAGTCTCTTTTTTCTCCCTCCCAATGGCTCCAAAGGACTGACCTTGCAAGGAGATGTCCAGCGGGTGCCAGCAGGCTCCTTCATTGAAAATCTCTGCTAGTTTCTGAAGCGGGAGGGAAATTTTGAGGAGGCCGTCTGCGGCAGAGTTAACTCCCCATTAAAGCCAATGAGCTTTTCCACATCTCTCAAAAAACAAACAAAAAAACCTAAAGTGACTACTTCAGATTAATATGCTGTAGGTAGAACCACCTCCCACTCACCAAACCAAACCAATCAACCAACCAACCAACCAACCAACCAACCAACCAACCAACCAACCAAACAAACAAACCAAAAAACCCCAAATCCTGTTGCCTTCAAGTCAGTTCTGACTCATGCTCACCCCTTGTGGTACAGAGTACAATTGTTGCATGAGGTTGGCTAGGCTGTACCCTTTATGAAAACAGATGACTCCTTCCTTTTGTGGTACAGCTAGGTGGGTTTGAACTGATAACCTTTATATAAGCAGCCCTATCCAGCGATCTATGTCAACTAAAGTGTCAAAGCATGTGAAGACTGATCCACAACCCCCACTTCTCTCTTCCTCTTCTGTGATGACCTGGAATCCACCTTTTGATCTGGTGGCACCATATTTGTGAAGCAGCCCGAATCACTGATGGACGGTGTGCAGGACAAACACCCTGTAGAATTGCCCTTCCAGTGTCAGAATTTGCATGAACAAGAATAAACTTTTGGATTTTAAGCCAGTGAGGTTCCAGGGGTAGCTTCTTTCTGCAGAACAGACTAGGCTATCCTGCCTGATCATCTCTTCACAGGGTTTTTGTGGAGAGCTACTGGAGCAGCTCGATCCAGGGGAGCTGCCAAAGCAGATACCTACACTTTATCTGGGATTGTAGGTTGTAGTACCAAAGTTTTTATTTGCCCGGGAGGCACTGAGTAAATTTTTTTTCTTCTGAAAACAGGACAATATGTAAGTAAGTTTGGAGACATATGTGGCTGGAGCTGAATGTCCTCTTACCTTGCAGTTTTCTTTGCTAGAGATAGACTTGTTCTTAATGAAACCCATGACAGTCAGTGTCACAAATGACTTCTGAGGAGAGGCCAAACAGCTAAGTCAAGGCCAGCCTACCGTTCTCTTAAATGCTGTCTCATGCTCTCATCTGCTCTGATGTGTCTGCTCAGGGGCATGTGGCAGCCACTGAGCGGGCCTTACCATTGGCACTGAAAATCATTGTAGGGGATATTAGAGGATTTACATCAAGAAGACCTGACTTCCTGGCCATTGCTCGGGTGCCACAGTTCCCAAGACAATCAGTGTCAAGGGCAAAACAAAATATAACATGACGAGGCCTCTGGGGCTGGGTTGAGCTGGATATGTAACCAAAGCCCCTTTCTACCAGGATCTTCCCAAGAGGAGATTGCTCTTTTCCATAGCTAAACAATTTTGTTTAACACACGTTCTGCTGGGGAACCTTCTGGGAAGCAGAAGAAAATAAATCTGCCTTCCTTTGAATTAAGCTGGGTTGGGTCCAAGCCCTGTGTAGTGTGTATTCTTATCATAACATCTAAAGGAGTCTCATTTCACCATTCTTAGCTATTAAAAAAAAAGTTCCAGGCACAATAATTCAATTTAAAATTACACACCAGGAGTAGTTCATATTTAATACACTTTATACAGGTATTACAGGTACAAGGGACGTACTTGTTAACTGCCAGGTTGCTGGCTTGAACCAACCAGCTACTCCACAGGAGGTACTGTGTTTCTGTGAAGATTTTCAGCTTGGAAGCCCACTGGGAGAGCTCTCCTCTGGCTTGAGTCTGAAGGTGCTTGACAGCAGTAGCCTTTTGTTTTTATAGAGGTATAAAGCTTTCTTTCTTTCTTTTTTTTTTTCTCGGTATAAAGCTTTTTAGAACAACAAAAACAATTCCTTTTGGAAGTAAGCCAGAGCTAAAACCACAAGTTACATGCTTTACTTTTTTTCTGTCCTGCTGCTGGCTGCCACCCTTTCATCGATTGTGCACACCAGCATGGTGGTGAAGTGGTGAACTCTGCGCTCTCACTCCCCTGGCTTCACACTCGGTCTCCTCACTCATCGTGTGGCTTCACCCAACGCACGGAGCCTCCTGCAGGCTCCTCACCCTGTGTGTGTAAAAGTGCGAAGGAGACAGACTTCCTCAGAGCTGTGCTTTAGAGAGAATCCTCCTCACATACTCAGCACCGCCTTGAATAGGGCAGCACTGCATACATGACAGCTACTTGATGATTGTTGATGGTGTGGTGGTGTGTTTGTACGGATAAAAAAAGAGCCCTGAATGGTTATGTAACAAGTAAGGGAATAAATAGATCTTCCTTCATCCACCTTCATCTTTCATTGTTCTATCACTCTCTGATTGCAATATTAGAGGCTAAAATGGGCAGAATCCCCACCTCGGAACAAAGTTTGTGCACATGGGTGTGCATGCTTGTGTGTCCATGTGAGTGTGCCTGTACAATGTGTGTGCACGTGTGTGTGCACATGTGCACTGGAGCCTGGCAGCAGCAGGGGAGGCGCCTGTCTCTGTTCAGCAGTATCTGATGGCTGCTGCAGGTGTAATGAGAAGTGATCGATGATCTGTTCAGGGAGCTCCTGGGGTGGACTCAGGGAAGGAGCAGCAAAGAAGACATACTCATCTCCCCCATATGTAGATGAGGTGATGGAATTGGGCGGTAGAGGAACAGCTCCTTAGTAATGAGATCACAGGGGAAAGGCCTTGGATGAGGTGCCAGACATCCCTGCTTTCCCAGAGAGGGTGGGGACTGGGAACGAGGCTGCATCCTGCCTAATCAGTTACAGTTGCTCTGTCGCTCTGGGGAGGGAGGCAGATGAGGCAGGGAGCTTCCGGAATCTCTCATCTCCAGTCCTTCTAGGTGGATGTGGGAGCGTGTGAGGACGGCCACACTGGAGGGTCAGGGTTGATCGCCTTGCAGTGTGGAGCCCGGCCTGGACCTGCGTTGTGCAGGGTGACCAAGGAGCTCTGGGGGCAGGGTTCTGGGTGGGGGCTTTGTCTACTAAGACCCACAGCCGCACCCTGTGTCGCAATGTTGGCATGCAATGTGCAAAGACTTGAGACAATGTGAAATGGACCATCCACTTCACTTGGAAAGACAGGAGGGCTGAAAATCAGATTGGGAGATCTGATCTCGTTTGCTGCACAGTTGTGAGAGGAGATATTCCTGGCTTCTCTCATGTTGGGAACCGGACATAATCAGCCTGACAAAACCAAGGCCATATTGCCTGCCCAGCAGGGCTAAAGCCACGTCACCTCAACCTTATCTTACCCTGACACACACCAGATGGCCCACCCTTGTCTGCTCCAGCACCGGACATTCTAACTGCAGACTTGCGGCCGCCTGCCCTGTGTGCTCTACACCCCCGCCCTTCCTTTTTTTTATCTCCCCTTTGAACTCCCTTGTTTGCCTCACCCTTTATAGAGAGGCTTGTGTAGCAATAAACTCAGACCTTGACAAGAATCTGCTTGGTCTCGCTCCTCTCTCTCGCCCGTTTCTCTTTCAGGCTGGGTCCTCCTTGGAACCCCTCGAATAACTGAGTCCCGCGGGTTGGGGCACTCTCACACATGAAACTATATTCCTCCTCAGGCATCAAGGAGGTGATACGAATGCATTGATAGCCTAGTATCTGTCAGCTGGGAGGCACAACATAGTGAGAGCCCTTATTAATCACTTGGAGATTAGCTGAGGGGTGGGAGAAGCCAGGCATGAGGCTTTCCACGGCTGCTCAGCCTGCACATGAGTCCTTTCCTGGGTTGGACAGAGGTGCTGCCATCTGAAAGCTCAGATAGAGCAGTTGGAAAATTAACTGACCTGGTACAAGATCTATTTACATATATCAAAAGTACTTGGGTAATAACATCTCATGTTTGTGCAGCATGCCACATTTGTCAAAGGGCTTTCTCATTTACTGTCTTACTTGGTCCTCACACTAAGAGGCCTTTGGGCAGCTATTGCTGTTTAATTTTGGACGTGGTAACAGCTTTGGGTATAGTACTGGGCTTGGAATCAGGCTGTGCAACCCACAGCAGGTCATTTAGCTGCTCTGGATTGGCTTTCTTCCTCTATGAAGGTCAGCGCTTGGACTAGACCATTTTCCCAGTGGCAGCTCTGCTGACATTTTGGTCAACATCATTTTTGTGGGGCTGTGTTGCTCCCTGCACCAGGATGCTAAGCGAGCATCCCTGGTCTCAGCCCACTAGATGGCAGTGGGACTCCCTTCTTCAGAATGTCTCCAGGCATGGCCAAATGTCCCCAGCAGAGCATGCTGCTGGGCTGGCGCACGGCAGGATGATGCACTCAATGAGTTGGATTTTAAGTTTTCAGGTACTTTACATGTCTGCACAGGGAGACTACAACAACAATTACCCAGCAGTCAATGGGTCATCACTGACCCTCTCTATAATTCCAACTGAGATCATGAAGCACCGACTGAGTTTCTGAGCTTAGCACCCTGCATGGCACAAGTTGTTTAGCACTCAGCTACAAACTAAAAGGTTGGCAGTTCAAACCTATCCAGAGGCCTCTTAAACAAAATCCTGGTGGTCTGCTTCAGAAGAGTTGGAGCCATGAACACCCCATGGAGTGAAGAGATATAAACATGAATGTGGATGTGACTCTAGGTATAGCTACAACCGGGAACCATGGAATCAACTACAGCATGGAATCAACTTCAACTCCTGGCCTCCTTGTGTGTCCAAGAAGAACTGTGCTCCCCAGGGTCTTGAAAGGCTGCTTGGTCTGAAGTAGATTTGCAGGCCCTTCTTTCTACGTGCCGCTGGGTGGCCTCAACCTTCCAAGCATGCTATTAAAAGCCAATCCGTCACCTGTGTGCATCACTGAAGACACACGGACACAGGGAGCAATGCCCTGGCTGGGGCACTGGAACAGCGCTGGCATGCAGTGAGTGCTGCCCAGTTAGCGAACAGGTCTTCCCTTGGTACTTTCTCAGGTCTGTGTGAAGCTTTCTAAGCATCCAGAGTTCTCGGCCTGATTCTGCTGCCAACTTGCAGTGTGACTTCGAGCTAGTCTCTTGCCCTCTCTGGGCTTGATAACAAAAGCAGGGCAGGCCAGCCACAAATATCGTGTGGCTAGCAGGGGAAAGCAGTTGAGGACACAATTGCAGATGGAGTTCATCCTTTGGACTCATTGCCCCTCCTCCCTAACACCCCCCCCCCCCACTACACACACACACCTTTTCAACTGCACCAGATGGGTTCTAACTTTCAGGCACCAGAAAAGCAGACCTTGAGTTTTTTCCTTTATGGAATGTAGGCCATCCCTGCTTATGTGTCACATTCAGTCCTCGTTCTTCTCCCTACTCTTGTCCCTCCTCCAGTCATCAACAAGTGACTGCAGGGCGGTTTCCCAGCAGGGCTGTGCTCAAAGATTCATAATGCTGGGTTTTCCTTTATTTCTCCACAGTCTTGGGCTTGGAACAATTCAGGCATTACCTTATCAAATGCTCATTTTAGGGGGGAAGGACGGGGGCACTGGAAACACCACATGGGGCTCAATCCTTTTCTGCACGTGTCTGAGAGGTTTCCAGGAGTTCGAATTTCAACTTAAGTGATTTATTTTTTGTTGTTTAATCGCGTGCCTGTCATCTGCTGGACATTTCTTCTACAGTGTTTTGTTGTTGTTGTTAACCCCATTTCTAAGATCAGAGATAGAAGGGTCAGGCACAATAGGCAGTTAAATTGACTCAATCTGGGGTGTGAACCTGCTTCTGTCTGGTTCCTCATAGCCCTCAGTCATTTTAATGGAGGTGTTGTGAAGGGTGTGGGTTCAGCAGCCACACACTGCCTCATCTCGCCTCCTCGTTGATAGGCTGTGTACCATTATGTGAGTTGTTTAATCTCCTACCAAGCTTGTGAGAGCACTACTTTTATTAGCTTCATTTTACCGAGGCTGTGAGAGGTCAGGGGAGCGAAGGCTTACATATTGCCAGGCATATAATATGCTAATGATAGTCAAGATATATAACTAAGCATTTCTCTGTTCTTGGTTCTGTCAGTACCTGGTGTGGCCACAAAGGAGAAACCTGGTTTCCTGCTATTTTGAGCATCTAATGTGAATGGCAGGAGATAAGTCACATGCTAATGAACCCTTGTGGTGTAGTGGTTAAGCACCCTGGGCCCGGCTATCAAAAGATATAGTGTCCAGGGTCTTAAAGACTGGAAGATAAACAAGGGGCCATCTAGCTAAGAAACAACAAAGCCCACATGGAAGAAGCCACCAGCCTATCTCGACATGATCGCTGAAGACAAAGCGGGTGCATAAGCAAATGCGGGCATGTTTTCCTGATGTGCACTCACCCTTTACATAAAACTCTCTCTTATACATACGCGTTTCTGTGAATTTTGTTTCGCTAAGGCACCCAGACTAACATAAGCAGCATGGAACGCATTTAAGAAGCCTAGATAAGGGCAGGGCAGGATATTTGGAGGGACTGGATCCAGAATTAGAGAGGAAGGGGTCCTGGAGGTGAAACGGGCTGCTAGCTCCCTGTCCCAAGGGGGACAATGAGACTGCTGGCTCCCATGAAGATTTACAGTCTTGAAAACTCCATATAGGGTCACTGTGGTTGGAATCCACTGGACGGCAGTGGCCTTTTGGGATTGAAGGTGGAAGCCATGAACGGCTTCCTGCCATTGAGCCAAAGAGCCTGCGGGGAGTGTGTGAACTTCTGGAATACAGCGAACAACCTCTGCACATCTGCTTTTCGTGCTGCCCAAGTCATGCATTGACATTTGTCCAAAAGTGAACCATCACAGCTGCTCTCTCAGGAAGCTGGGGGCTGAACCCGCTGGTTCCACTCCGTCAGCATTTCTGGTCCGGGTACCTGCCCTCTGCCCCGGCACAGGCAATGGGCTTTTGGAAGCAGTGCTCCCTGGGTAGTGGGTGTGATTTGGCTCCTCTGGCCTAACATGATGAATGCTGAGAGGGGGTGGATACTAGGGGGTTAAGCTCCCTGACCTTTCCCTAGCCCAGGGGAAAACTTACTATTTAAAGTAAGTTTTAGACAGAATCTTTAGAAAGATAAATTGTTTACTTAATGTACACAATTACTCCCCAACACATCTGTTTTGTGTCTGCTCAACTCAACCTCATAGGCTATGGATGACCTTGAGCAAGTTTTTAAAGTCACAATGGGTTTCTACCAGGATTGAGAGTTCAGCTCTCTCAACTCTCCAACTGGTTATTAGCACCATAGTCTCATTTCTATTTATGGATTTACTTTGTTTGAGGGAAAAAAGACTCCCAATTCAACTATATTTTATTAGGAACTCCTTTGCTATGTTTTACACAAGAAAAAGGCACAAACCGCTGTTCTGGATGAAGGAGAGCATCCGCATGAGGCCCCAATGGTGTCGGAAGGACCCACAGCCACAGTTACTTAAATAAAATGACACCCATTCTGTCCTGCTGACTCTGACTCATAGTGACTCTGTGTAGGGATCCTGAAGTTGCTACCTTTACAGGAAGCAATAACCTCATCATTCTCCTGTGGAATGACTAGTGGCTTTGAACCAGCGACCTTGCTGTTAATAGTCCAACACTATCCAGCATCACCACCTGAGCTCCTGAAAGCTTAAATGAGACATGGAAAACAAACACCTTTGTCACAAAACTGTCCCTGAAGACGGATCAATTCATGGAGTTGCGGGAGGGCCTGTGAGAGCATGAGCGGGACCTTCATTGGGATGTGCACACGACCGTATATCTCTGAGTCTGGCCCGGGGAGTGGACACAAGCACACTGCCTGATGGACAAGCTTTCTACTGCCAGTCAGCAGTAGGAAAGAACTCAATGGTGGCTGAATGTGTGGCCCCTCAAAATGGATTTAGGGTCTCCACATAGACTCTCACTGTGAGCCACAGCCTATTGCTCAAAATTTAAGCTCAAATATGACTTGAATGCCTAACATTCTGTTTCCTTAAACTAGAGTACTGCCAAGATCAACTAGAGGCCTGGATGACCTATCAGGTCTGAACAACGATCTCAAATCACTTCACATGATCCATTCCACCAGTCATGTCACCAGTCACACCTCCTCACTTACCCATTCCAGAGACTGTGCCTGTATAACCTATCGACTAACACATTCCCACATGTCGTGATTATGAAACCAACCATCATGCTGGAATAAGGACCAATCACGATGTAAGGGGCAGGGTCAATGGGAAAGCAAGATAGGGGCTGAGGGGAGCCAAGAGGGTCCCGTCACTCAATCCCTAAACCTGATCTAATGTCACTAGACTGGGGTCTTCCTCACATCTCAAGGGCACCCGATTCATGATTGAAGTGAATTGTGCTTATTCAATCTTTGTTCTGCTTACCGTCCTGCTATGCTGCCTCCTCTTCTTGCTTTATGTGTGTGGCTCCCTCTGTTGTGGTGACAAATGGCTTGAGAGGGATTTGACATAGGGAGAAAGCCCACCCACATCAACTGTCACCAGAAGCAGACACTAAGTTCATTTCTCTTACCTCACAGAACTATGCACATCAGACACTGGTAGAGCTGCCCGGAAGGGGAACCCTTAGTGCAGTGGTTCTCACCCTGTGGGTTGCGACCCCTTTGGGAGTCATATGACCCTTTCACAGGGCTCGTCCAATTCATAACTGTAGCAAAATTACAGTGATGAATAGCAAGAAAATCATTTAATGGTCGGGGGGTCACCCACAACAAAAGGACCTGTATTAGGAAGGTTGAGAACCACTGCCTGAGTGTGCTTAGGACTTTGCTGCCCTCAGGGTCACCAGACATTCCTGAAGGCAGAGTCACTCCAGGAAGCCCTTCTGGGACATGCCCTGAAGCCAGGTCTCAACCAACTCCATCCACCCTCACCCTCCTAGATCCTAATCATAGGCTGCATGGAAATGCTCCCTGCCACTTCAAAGACTGTAAGTCCATGGGAGCAGAAAGCCTTCTCTTTCTCCCTTGGAGTGGTGGCTGGTGAGTTCAAACTGCTCACCTTCTGGGTAACATATCCCACAGACCAGCTCCCCCTGAGCTCAGTTTGGTTTGCCACACAGCACACATTGTTGGGAACCTTCTGAAGTAGCTGTGCCATGTGCAGGTTGGGGGATTTCGCACAAGATGCAGAATTCCACCCTCTCTTGGAAAAAATAATTTTTGCAATAGCCTTGTATTCTCTTCTGGATCTGAGTAGCAGCTACTCTCATGCAGTCCTAGCACATACATGCTAGGTCTTACGCTGAGTCTGCTCCATGCTTTCCTGTGTCCTATGTGGCGCTGTAGGCACCCAAGGCATGGACTCTGCAGCCTGGGTTCAAATCTCTCCTTTCCACTTCCTCACTGTGTGGTCATAGGCTCATGACTTTATCATCCTGTGCCACTGATTTTTCATCTGTAAAATGAGGCAAGGATAGAGTCCACACATAGGCTTCTTAAGTGAAATAATTGAATTATTATATACAAAAAGCTTAGAACATTGCTCGGCATCTTGCAAATACTGTTAGGTAGCTTAGCATAGGGACTGGGTCATCCATTACATATGCTCAGGTTCAAACTTCCGGCCAGGAAGGGGTGGTACACCTAGGTGGTTGTTA